>NC_139226.1:5789958-5953683 GCF_055691185.1 Crinia signifera
TCAGAATGCCTTTGATGTGTATAATAAGCACGATATATCACCTATGCTAAATGGAAGCATTTTATAAGTATTGTATAGTATAAAGTCTACACTTTTTTGTTTTCTTCTTTTACTTGGTCCCCCCATACCTTTTTTTTCTTGTACCCCACTGTTTTTTGGCAAAATGACTACAGAAAACATACTGTATCATATGTAAACATGTCAATAGTCATCTGCAGTTCTGTCTCTGACACCTAGAGGGCAGCACCATATGTCGATCAAATGGCTTTTTGTTAACTCATAGAACAGAGTGACCTTGTTTTCATTTCCTGCCTTTTATAGAAGCAAAATGTTTCTTGTTGCAGAGCGTTGAGCATTCTCGCTTTCCTATCTTATTCATGCATTGTAGGACATTCCATTAAACAACTGAGTGCTTACTTAACACTGTATAGCAATATGTTACACAGCAGCCATCGGATTCATTTGTTAACCGGGAACAGAATATGACGTTTGTACAGGAAATGGCAGTGCACTGAATTGCACTGAATATTACGATCTATATTCTTTAACCGTGTTGCAGTGTGACGTTGTCTCCTGGCTTCCTGTCCCCGATGTGTCCAGCATTGCAGCAGGATTTAAGGTGGAGGGAGGATTCGCAATGGGAGGTTTTACGGCTATCTGTTCTCATTTTGGGCTGACGCGTTTCGCTGCAGTAAAACAGCCAGTGTTCAGTGCTAGGGTCAGTGCAGCTTGTGATGCATAGGTGCGTCAGCTTTATGGCCACTTAGGATTATGCGCTTGGTGGACATGGCCCGAAATGTGCCTGACCCAAATAAAGAGCTGTAAGGAGCATGCTGGTTTGCACTATTAGTCCACTTCTTGGCTAAAGGAATATGGTAAGGACTACTATGGCCTGACGCCATCATCCAAAAGGGGGCCCAGAATGCTTTGCAGCCTGAAGCTAGGTAAATGAGTCCGCATAGCATCTTATTATGGTTGGGAATGGAGGGATGGCGGCAGGAAACATTACATTTTGAGGAGGTCCTACAATCCCAGAGACCTAAATATGCAGGAGACGCCGCCAGATGGACAGAGACAATAACTAGACATGGCTGTAGCCTCCATCTTCACCAATTATTTATTTGATCTTGGCCAGTTCTTGAGAACGTCTGAAGCTGTGATCTGCCGTCTCTCGTCACCACTTACAGCAGAGGTTATATAAGATTAATAACTCCTCCATCATTGTGACAGGCTAATGTCTGACAGAGGAATCAGAAATCCTATCCCAGCCCATCAGAGCGGCCTGGTGGTGTAATGGGGCTGCACTGTAGGGATTGCCGGTGTCTGGCGGAGCCTCTGTCCAGTGATATTAGTGTAGCTGTAGATCTCATACAGGCGGCTGGGGCCAGTCACACCGCTTACATGTAACCATGATGTGTGTACTTGTCCTCGCCAGGTATATTGTAACCCCTAATATAGTGTACGTACTATATATTCTGTATACATCGTACACAGCTCCCTCGGAATAGGGACAGAACCAGAATAACCCCCGCAAACGTTCACATCTGAGGGAAGCTCTGCCCGTTTTTGTGTAAGCTCTTCCCATTTCTTTGGTCACAGTTTGGATGGTCTAGTACAGGGCTGGGCAACACCGGCCCTCCAGATGTTAGTGAACTACACATCCCAGGATGCTTTGCATTAGTTTTGCTATGTGGCCCACTGAAACTGATGCAAGGCATGCTGGGAAGTGTAGTTCATCAACATCTGGAGGGCCGGTGTTGCCCAGCCCTGGTCTAGTAGTACATACCACCTGAACCTGTCGCCTCATTTGCATAGAGTGCCGGTGGCCAGCCAGGGCACAGTGAATTGGGAGTGATAAGGAACCTATGACTGGGATAATGGTTATTCCTAGTGACAGGTGTATAATTCTCCACATAATGTATTCTACACTGAGCTGAGTATTTCTAATTGCTGTATAAATGACGCATTGTCCTGCTCGGCGGTACACACAGCCCTAGTAATTGTTTGTCTAATCCTCAAACCCCATTAAGTTCTTTATAAGATGAGATTTATTCTTTAGCGTACAATCAGGTATCAGCGAAAATGTATTCCGTGTCCCATTTCTGGTAATGATGGAGGGAGGGGGAGGGCGTCTGCAGGCAATTGTGGTGCTACAGTATGGGGACGAGGGGGTATTTACCTATGGAGAGCTAATGGTGATTACTGCTCCCAGCGCTATATGTGTGACCGCTGCGCTGCGAGGGGGTTATTCACCACTGGGGAGCTAATGGTGTGCACTGCTCCCAGCACTATGTGTGTGACTGCTGCACTGCGAGGGGGTTATTCACCACTGGGGAGCTAATGGTGTGCACTGCTCCCAGCACTATGTGTGACCGCTGCGCTGCGAGGGGGTTATTCACCACTGGGGAGCTAATGGTGTGCACTGCTCCCAGCACTATATGTGTGACTGCTGCGCTGCGAGGGGGATATTCACCACTGGGGAGCTAATGGTGTGCACTGCTCCCAGCACTATGTGTGTGACTGCTGCACTGCGAGGGGGTTATTCACCACTGGGGAGCTAATGGTGTGCACTGCTCCCAGCACTATGTGTGACCGCTGCGCTGCGAGGGGGTTATTCACCACTGGGGAGCTAATGGTGTGCACTGCTCCCAGCACTATATGTGTGACTGCTGCGCTGCGAGGGGGATATTCACCACTGGGGAGCTAACGGTGTGCACTGCTCCCAGCACTATGTGTGTGACTGCTGCACTGCGAGGGGGATATTCACCACTGGGGAGCTAACGGTGTGCACTGCTCCCAGCACTATATGTGTGACCGCTGCGCTGCGAGGGGGATGTTCACCACTGGGGAGCTAATGGTGTGCACTGCTCTCAGCACTATATGTGTGACCGCTGCGCTGCGAGGGGGATATTCACCACTGGGGAGCTAATGGTGTGCACTGCTCCCAGCACTATATGTGTGACCGCTGCGCTGCGAGGGGGATATTCACCACTGGGGAGCTAATGGTGTGCACTGCTCCCAGCCTTATATGTGTGACTGCTGCACTGCAAGGGGGATATTCACCACTGGGGAGCTAATGGTGTGCACTGCTCCCAGCACTATATGTGTGACTGCTGCGCTGCGAGGGGGTTATTCACCACTGGGGAGCTAATGGTGTGCACTGCTCCCAGCACTATGTGTGACTGCTGCACTGCGAGGGGGATATTCGCCACTGGGGAGCTAATGGTGTGCACTGCTCCCAGCACTATGTGTGACTGCTGCACTGCGAGGGGGTAATTCACCACTGGGGAGCTAATGGTGTGCACTGCTCCCAGCACTATATGTGTGACTGCTGCACTGCGAGGGGGATATTCACCACTGGGGAGCTAATGGTGTGCACTGCTCCCAGCGCTATATGTGTGACTGCTGCACTGCGAGGGGGATATTCACCACTGGGGAGCTAATGGTGTGCACTGCTCCCAGCACTATGTGTGACCGCTGCGCTGCGAGGGGGATATTCACCACTGGGGAGCTAATGGTGATTATTGCTCCCAGCGCTATATGTGTGACTGCTGCTCTGCGAGGGGGATATTCACCACTGGGGAGCTAATGGTGTGCACTGCTCCCAGCACTATATGTGACTGCTGCGCTGCGAGTGGGTTATTCACCACTGGGGAGCTAATGGTGTGCACTGCTCCCAGCACTATGTGTGACTGCTGCACTGCGAGGGGGATATTCACCACTGGGGAGCTAATGGTGTGCACTGCTCTCAGCACTTTGTGTGACCGCTGCGAGGGGGTTATTCACCACCGGGGAGCTAAGGGTGTGCACTGCTCCCAGCACTATGTGTGACTGCTGCACTGCAAGGGGGATATTCACCACTGGGGAGCTAATGGTGTGCACTGCTCCCAGCCTTATATGTGTGACTGCTGCACTGCGAGGGGGATATTCACCACTGGGGAGCTAATGGTGATTATTGCTCCCAGCGCTATATGTGTGACTGCTGCACTGCGAGAGGGGGATATTCACCACTGGGGAGCTAATGGTGTGCACTGCTCCCAGCACTATATGTGACTGCTGCGCTGCGAGGGGGATATTCACCACTGGGGAGCTAATGGTGTGCACTGCTCCCAGCACTATGTGTGACTGCTGCACTGCAAGGGGGATATTCACCACTGGGGAGCTAATGGTGTGCACTGCTCCCAGCCTTATATGTGTGACTGCTGCACTGCAAGGGGGTTATTCACTGGGGAGCTAACGGTGTGCACTGCTCCCAGCACTATGTGTGACTGCTGCACTGCGAGGGGGATATTCACCACTGGGGAGCTAATGGTGTGCACTGCTCCCAGCACTATGTGTGACTGCTTCACTGCAAGGGGGATATTCACCACTGGGGAGCTAATGGTGTGCACTGCTCCCAGCACTATATGTGTGACCGCTGCGCTGCGAGGGGGATATTCACCACTGGGGAGCTAACGGTGTGCACTGCTCCCAGCACTATATGTGTGACCGCTGCGCTGCGAGGGGGATGTTCACCACTGGGGAGCTAATGGTGTGCACTGCTCTCAGCACTATATGTGTGACCGCTGCGCTGCGAGGGGGATGTTCACCACTGGGGAGCTAATGGTGTGCACTGCTCCCAGCACTATGTGTGTGACCGCTGCGCTGCGAGGGGGATGTTCACCACTGGGGAGCTAATGGTGTGCACTGCTCCCAGCACTATATGTGTGACCGCTGCGCTGCGAGGGGGATATTCACCACTGGGGAGCTAATGGTGTGCACTGCTCCCAGCCTTATATGTGTGACTGCTGCACTGCAAGGGGGATATTCACCACTGGGGAGCTAATGGTGTGCACTGCTCCCAGCACTATATGTGTGACTGCTGCGCTGCGAGGGGGTTATTCACCACTGGGGAGCTAATGGTGTGCACTGCTCCCAGCACTATGTGTGACTGCTGCACTGCGAGGGGGATATTCGCCACTGGGGAGCTAATGGTGTGCACTGCTCCCAGCACTATGTGTGACTGCTGCACTGCGAGGGGGTAATTCACCACTGGGGAGCTAATGGTGTGCACTGCTCCCAGCACTATATGTGTGACTGCTGCACTGCGAGGGGGATATTCACCACTGGGGAGCTAATGGTGTGCACTGCTCCCAGCGCTATATGTGTGACTGCTGCACTGCGAGGGGGATATTCACCACTGGGGAGCTAATGGTGTGCACTGCTCCCAGCACTATGTGTGACCGCTGCGCTGCGAGGGGGATATTCACCACTGGGGAGCTAATGGTGATTATTGCTCCCAGCGCTATATGTGTGACTGCTGCTCTGCGAGGGGGATATTCACCACTGGGGAGCTAATGGTGTGCACTGCTCCCAGCACTATATGTGACTGCTGCGCTGCGAGTGGGTTATTCACCACTGGGGAGCTAATGGTGTGCACTGCTCCCAGCACTATGTGTGACTGCTGCACTGCGAGGGGGATATTCACCACTGGGGAGCTAATGGTGTGCACTGCTCTCAGCACTTTGTGTGACCGCTGCGAGGGGGTTATTCACCACCGGGGAGCTAAGGGTGTGCACTGCTCCCAGCACTATGTGTGACTGCTGCACTGCAAGGGGGATATTCACCACTGGGGAGCTAATGGTGTGCACTGCTCCCAGCCTTATATGTGTGACTGCTGCACTGCGAGGGGGATATTCACCACTGGGGAGCTAATGGTGATTATTGCTCCCAGCGCTATATGTGTGACTGCTGCACTGCAAAAGGGGGATATTCACCACTGGGGAGCTAATGGTGTGCACTGCTCCCAGCACTATATGTGACTGCTGCGCTGCGAGGGGGATATTCACCACTGGGGAGCTAATGGTGTGCACTGCTCCCAGCACTATGTGTGACTGCTGCACTGCAAGGGGGATATTCACCACTGGGGAGCTAATGGTGTGCACTGCTCCCAGCCTTATATGTGTGACTGCTGCACTGCAAGGGGGTTATTCACTGGGGAGCTAACGGTGTGCACTGCTCCCAGCACTATGTGTGACTGCTGCACTGCGAGGGGGATATTCACCACTGGGGAGCTAATGGTGTGCACTGCTCCCAGCACTATGTGTGACTGCTTCACTGCAAGGGGGATATTCACCACTGGGGAGCTAATGGTGTGCACTGCTCCCAGCACTATGTGTGACTGCTGCGCTGCGAGGGGGATATTCACCACTGGGGAGCTAATGGTGTGCACTGCTCCCAGCACTATATGTGACTGCTGCGCTGCGAGTGGGATATTCACCACTGGGGAGCTAATGGTGTGCACTGCTCCCAGCACTATGTGTGACTGCTGCACTGCAAGGGGGATATTCACCACTGGGGAGCTAATGGTGTGCACTGCTCCCAGCCTTATATGTGTGACTGCTGCACTGCAAGGGGGTTATTCACTGAGGAGCTAACGGTGTGCACTGCTCCCAGCACTATGTGTGACTGCTGCACTGCGAGGGGGATATTCACCACTGGGGAGCTAATGGTGTGCACTGCTCCCAGCACTATGTGTGACTGCTGCACTGCAAGGGGGATATTCACCACTGGGGAGCTAATGGTGTACACTGCACCCAGCACTATGTGTGACTGCTGCGCTGCGAGGGGGATATTCACCACTGGGGAGCTAATGGTGTGCACTGCTCCCAGCACTATGTGTGACCGCTGCGCTGCGAGGGGGATATTCACCACTGGGGAGCTAATGGTGTGCACTGCTCCCAGTGCTATATGTGTGACTGCTGCACTGCGAGGGGGATATTCACCACTGGGGAGCTAACGGTGTGCACTGCTCCCAGCACTATGTGTGACTGCTGCACTGCAAGGGGGATATTCACCACTGGGGAGCTAATGGTGTGCACTGCTCCCAGCCTTATATGTGTGACTGCTGCACTGCGAGGGGGATATTCACCACTGGGGAGCTAATGGTGTGCACTGCTCCCAGCACTATGTGTGACCGCTGCGCTGCGAGGGGGATATTCACCACTGGGGAGCTAATGGTGTGCACTGCTCCCAGCACTATGTGTGACCGCTGCGCTGCGAGGGGGATATTCACCACTGGGGAGCTAATGGTGTGCACTGCTCCCAGCACTATGTGTGACCGCTGCGCTGCGAGGGGGATATTCACCACTGGGGAGCTAATGGTGTGCACTGCTCCCAGCACTATGTGTGACCGCTGCGCTGCGAGGGGGTTATTCACCACTGGGGAGCTAATGGTGTGCACTGCTCCCAGCGCTATATGTGTGACTGCTGCGCTGCGAGGGGGATATTCACCACTGGGGAGCTAATGGTGTGCACTGCTCCCAGCACTATGTATGACCGCTGCGCTGCGAGGGGGTTATTCACCACTGGGGAGCTAATGGTGTGCACTGCTCCCAGCACTATGTGTGTGACTGCTGCACTGCGAGGGGGATATTCACCTATGGGGAGCTAATGGTGATTACTGCTCCCAGCGCTATATGTGTGACCGCTGCGCTGCGAGGGGGTTATTCACCACTGGGGAGCTAATGGTGTGCACTGCTCCCAGCACTATGTGTGTGACTGCTGCACTGCGAGGGGGATATTCACCACTGGGGAGCTAATGGTGTACACTGCTCCCAGCACTATGTGTGACTGCTGCGCTGCGAGGGGGATATTCACCACTGGGGAGCTAATGGTGTGCACTGCTCCCAGCACTATGTGTGACTGCTGCGCTGCGAGGGGGATATTCACCACTGGGGAGCTAATGGTGTGCACTGCTCCCAGCGCTGTATGTGTGACTGCTGCACTGCGAGGGGGGGATATTCACCACTGGGGAGCTAATGGTGTGCACTGCTCCCAGCACTTTGTGTGACCGCTGCGAGGGGGTTATTCACCACCGGGGAGCTAAGGGTGTGCACTGCTCCCAGCACTATGTGTGACTGCTGCACTGCAAGGGGGATATTCACCACTGGGGAGCTAATGGTGTGCACTGCTCCCAGCCTTATATGTGTGACTGCTGCACTGCGAGGGGGATATTCACCACTGGGGAGCTAATGGTGTGCACTGCTCCCAGCACTATGTGTGACCGCTGCGCTGCGAGGGGGATATTCACCACTGGGGAGCTAATGGTGTGCACTGCTCCCAGCACTATGTGTGACCGCTGCGCTGCGAGGGGGATATTCACAACTGGGGAGCTAATGGTGTGCACTGCTCCCAGCACTATGTGTGACTGCTGCGCTGCGAGGGGGATATTCACCACTGGGGAGCTAATGGTGCGCACTGCTCCCAGCGCTATATGTGTGACCGCTGCGCTGCGAGGGGGATATTTACCACTGGGGAGCTAATGGTGTGCACTGCTCCCAGCACTATGTGTGACCGCTGCGCTGCGAGGGGGTTATTCACCACTGGGGAGCTAATGGTGTGCACTGCTCCCAGCGCTATATGTGTGACTGCTGCGCTGCGAGGGGGATATTCACCACTGGGGAGCTAATGGTGTGCACTGCTCCCAGCACTATGTGTGACCGCTGCGCTGCGAGGGGGATATTCACCACTGGGGAGCTAATGGTGTGCACTGCTCCCAGCACTATGTGTGACCGCTGCGCTGCGAGGGGGATATTCACCACTGGGGAGCTAATGGTGTGCACTGCTCCCAGCGCTATATGTGTGACTGCTGCGCTGCGAGGGGGATATTCACCACTGGGGAGCTAATGGTGTGCACTGCTCCCAGCACTATGTGTGACCGCTGCGCTGCGAGGGGGATATTCACCACTGGGGAGCTAATGGTGTGCACTGCTCCCAGCACTATGTGTGACTGCTGCGCTGCGAGGGGGATATTCACCACTGGGGAGCTAATGGTGTGCACTGCTCCCAGCACTATGTGTGACTGCTGCACTGCAAGGGGGATATTCACCACTGGGGAGCTAATGGTGTGCACTGCTCCCAGCACTATGTGTGACTGCTGCGCTGCGAGGGGGATGTTCACCACTGGGGAGCTAATGGGGTGCACTGCTCCCAGCACTATGTGTGACTGCTGCGCTGCGAGGGGGATGTTCACCACTGGGGAGCTAATGGTGTGCACTGCTCCCAGCACTATGTGTGGCCGCTACGCTGCGAGGGGGATATTCACCACTGGGGAGCTAATGGTGTGCACTGCTCCCAGCACTATGTGTGACTGCTGCGCTGCGAGGGGGATATTCACCACTGGGGAGCTAATGGTGTGCACTGCTCCCAGCACTATGTATGACCGCTGCGCTGCGAGGGGGTTATTCACCACTGGGGAGCTAATGGTGTGCACTGCTCCCAGCCTTATATGTGTGACTGCTGCGCTGCGAGGGGGATATTCACCTATGGGGAGCTAATGGTGATTACTGCTCCCAGCGCTATATGTGTGACCGCTGCGTTGCGCGGGGGATATTCACCACTGGGGAGCTAACGGTGTGCACTGCTCCCAGCACTATGTGTGACCGCTGCGCTGTGAGGGGGTTATTTACCACTGGGGAGCTAATGGTGTGCACTGCTCCCAGCACTATGTGTGACTGCTGCACTGCAAGGGGGATATTCACCACTGGGGAGCTCATGGTGTGCACTGCTCCCAGCACTATGTGTGACTGCTGCACTGCGAGGGGGATATTCACCACTGGGGAGCTAACGGTGTGCACTGCTCCCAGCACTATGTGTGACTGCTGCGCTGCGAGGGGGATATTCACCACTGGGGAGCTAATGGTGTGCACTGCTCCCAGCACTATGTGTGACTGCTGCGCTGCGAGGGGGATATTCACCACTGGGGAGCTAATGGTGTGCACTGCTCCCAGCGCTATATGTGTGACTGCTGCGCTGCGAGGGGGATATTCACCACTGGGGAGCTAATGGTGTGCACTGCTCCCAGCACTATGTGTGACTGCTGCACTGCAAGGGGGATATTCACCACTGGGGAGCTCATGGTGTGCACTGCTCCCAGCACTATGTGTGACCGCTGCGCTGCGAGGGGGTTATTCACCACTGGGGAGCTAATGGTGTGCACTGCTCCCAGCACTATGTGTGACCGCTGCGCTGCGAGGGGGATATTCACCACTGGGGAGCTAATGGTGTGCACTGCTCCCAGCACTATGTGTGACTGCTGCACTGCAAGGGGGATATTCACCACTGGGGAGCTCATGGTGTGCACTGCTCCCAGCACTATGTGTGACCGCTGCGCTGCGAGGGGGTTATTCACCACTGGGGAGCTAATGGTGTGCACTGCTCCCAGCACTATGTGTGACCGCTGCGCTGCGAGGGGGTTATTCACCACTGGGGAGCTAATGGTGTGCACTGCTCCCAGCACTATGTGTGACCGCTGCGCTGCGAGGGGGTTATTCACCACTGGGGAGCTAATGGTGTGCACTGCTCCCAGCACTATGTGTGACCGCTGCGCTGCGAGGGGGTTATTCACCACTGGGGAGCTAATGGTGTGCACTGCTCCCAGCACTATGTGTGACCGCTGCGCTGCGAGGGGGTTATTCACCACTGGGGAGCTAATGGTGTGCACTGCTCCCAGCACTATGTGTGGCCGCTACGCTGCGAGGGGGATATTCACCACTGGGGAGCTAATGGTGTGCACTGCTCCCAGCACTATGTATGACCGCTGCGCTGCGAGGGGGTTATTCACCACTGGGGAGCTAATGGTGTGCACTGCTCCCAGCCTTATATGTGTGACTGCTGCGCTGCGAGGGGGATATTCACCTATGGGGAGCTAATGGTGATTACTGCTCCCAGCGCTATATGTGTGACCGCTGCGTTGCGCGGGGGATATTCACCACTGGGGAGCTAACGGTGTGTACTGCTCCCAGCACTATGTGTGACCGCTGCGCTGCGAGGGGGTTATTTACCACTGGGGAGCTAATGGTGTGCACTGCTCCCAGCACTATGTGTGACTGCTGCACTGCGAGGGGGATATTCACCACTGGGGAGCTAACGGTGTGCACTGCTCCCAGCACTATGTGTGACTGCTGCACTGCGAGGGGGATATTCACCACTGGGGAGCTAATGGTGTGCACTGCTCCCAGCACTATGTGTGTGACTGCTGCACTGCGAGGGGGATATTCACCACTGGGGAGCTCATGGTGTGCACTGCTCCCAGCACTATGTGTGACTGCTGCACTGCAAGGGGGATATTCACCACTGGGGAGCTCATGGTGTGCACTGCTCCCAGCACTATGTGTGACTGCTGCACTGCGAGGGGGATATTCACCACTGGGGAGCTAACGGTGTGCACTGCTCCCAGCACTATGTGTGACTGCTGCGCTGCGAGGGGGATATTCACCACTGGGGAGCTAATGGTGTGCACTGCTCCCAGCACTATGTGTGACTGCTGCGCTGCGAGGGGGATATTCACCACTGGGGAGCTAATGGTGTGCACTGCTCCCAGCGCTATATGTGTGACTGCTGCGCTGCGAGGGGGATATTCACCACTGGGGAGCTAATGGTGTGCACTGCTCCCAGCACTATGTGTGACTGCTGCACTGCAAGGGGGATATTCACCACTGGGGAGCTCATGGTGTGCACTGCTCCCAGCACTATGTGTGACCGCTGCGCTGCGAGGGGGTTATTCACCACTGGGGAGCTAATGGTGTGCACTGCTCCCAGCACTATGTGTGACCGCTGCGCTGCGAGGGGGATATTCACCACTGGGGAGCTAATGGTGTGCACTGCTCCCAGCACTATGTGTGACTGCTGCACTGCAAGGGGGATATTCACCACTGGGGAGCTCATGGTGTGCACTGCTCCCAGCACTATGTGTGACCGCTGCGCTGCGAGGGGGTTATTCACCACTGGGGAGCTAATGGTGTGCACTGCTCCCAGCACTATGTGTGACCGCTGCGCTGCGAGGGGGTTATTCACCACTGGGGAGCTAATGGTGTGCACTGCTCCCAGCCTTATATGTGTGACTGCTGCGCTGCGAGGGGGATATTCACCACTGGGGAGCTAACGGTGTGCACTGCTCCCAGCACTATGTGTGACTGCTGCGCTGCGAGGGGGATATTCACCACTGGGGAGCTAATGGTGTGCACTGCTCCCAGCACTATGTGTGACTGCTGCACTGCGAGGGGGTTATTCACCACTGGGGAGCTCATGGTGTGCACTGCTCCCAGCACTATGTGTGACCGCTGCGCTGCGAGGGGGATATTCACCACTGGGGAGCTAATGGTGTGTGTTTGGTTAGATACACACTAGTACAGGGTATGTAGCAGGTACATACATCTGATAGCATTTAGATCCCCTGATATGTGTGTAGTAACACGTGTGTGGATGGACATGTTAAGTAATGTTCTGTGTATGTGATGCTTGTCATGTGAGCAATGACTGCAGTCCAGCAGAATCTTGTATCTATTAGATACACTCTAGAATTAGTATCTAACCTGATATCTGAGTGAAAAAAAAAGTGAATGTCCATAAAAGTAAACTGTTGTGTAGGTCTCGCTTAGTGCTCTCCTCTGGCCTTGTCCCGGTGGTCTCAGTGGCGGCTTTCAGGTCCTGGTGGTCACATGTGCAGCAGTTCCGGCACAGGTGTCTGGCGGTTGCGGTGTGTATTCACCCCCTAACCGCTCCCCCACCCTAGGTACTGTATGTACATATGTCCGCACAGGGGAGCTTTGGTACAGAATGGTAATGGTTCTCCTTCCGCAGGCTGAGCGCTGCTGTAATTCACCTGATACAACCTCCTGTTGCATACTAAATAGTTAATGTAGACAGAACATATGTCCTCCTGGCAGCGGGCACCTTCTGCCAGCATTTATTCCATGTGGCATCATGGGTACTGCAGCCAGCTGACAATGGGTGAGCTGGGCAGTATTCCTGGGGGTTTGGCTGAACATGTCCTTATGACACTGCTGCAGGTAATATGTGGTGTGTGTGTGTATTTGTATGTATATGTGTGTGTGTGTATGTATGTATGTATGTATGTATGTATATATATATATATATATATATATATACTAGGTGATTCATCGCGCCCTACGGGCGCTCTTCACACCGTCGTAAGGGGCTGCATGAGGAAAAATAATATGATTGGTAAAAACTTGAAAAAGAAAGATATTCATTTAACCCATGTGGTTGTACTGTGTTGAGTTGGGCTATCCATTTTGTTTCCAACCTGAGTAGGGTTTTGTTCCTATCACCTCCCCTGGGATTGATTTTCACATGATCAATCATTTTGTATCTTAATTGTGCCATGTTATGTTTGTGAGTTTTAAAGTGATTGGCTACTGGTTGGTCAATCGGTGCTCCGCTGAGTGCTTTTTTGATAGCGCTCCTGTGCTGTGCCATTCTCTCTTTAAATGTACAGGCTGTTTTGCCTATATAATATAAATCGCACGGGCACCAGTCTGGATTCCGACAGTCATTAACCCTTACCATGCGGTATATAATCCATGGGTTCTCTCCGCAGAATGACTCCGGAACACCACACAGGTGACGGAAGGATGGTGCAGTGTCCCAAGAATATTGAATAAATAAATTGGTTATTTCAGCTCAGAATCTGTATACCTATAGTCTCCGTGTGTGGATCTCTCCCTGCACCAATATACATCAGTGACAACATCATAAATCACAATGCAGAAAGCTTGTCACTGCTGCTGGCTGGGAGTCCGAGGTTCCAGATTGCTAGAACAGAACAATAGAGAGCGTTGAGCTCAGTGGTGGAGGCCGGGTCACCTCATGCGCAGATCCTACAATGATTGCCTTTCATTTCTTTATGGAAGGTAAAATCCTGTTTGTCTGTTGACTGCTACCTGCTGCCATATATCCTACAGTGCCCATGACGCCTCAGAAATCCGCAGATTCCCCACATACTGTACAATAGTCCGCAGCGGAGTTCTCGCTGAATTTCAGTATTTCCGTCACCAGCTATCATTGCACTGCGATAATTTGGGCTGTGGGCCTTGGGGCGGGCGACACGTGACCCCATTGATATGTATATTAGTCTCCTCTCTCCTGTCTGTATCCTCCTGGTAAGCTGAACACTTGCAGCGATGTAGAACAATATGCCAGCGATGATCACACAATCTTACATTTCACTTAACAAGCCCACATCAGCGCGGTGATTATACCCACTGATCTCCCGCCAAGTGCCTGGAGATCCCCCGGTTGTGCGCCGGCGTTGGGAGAAGAGGGAGGCCGGGTAATTCCTCATCCGACGTACAATGCGGTTGCAGGCTGATCTGTCTGCGGCTGAACTGGGAGCGTCGCTGGAAGGAATCCCACTCATCCCCTGCACTGTTGTTTTTCCTTACTGACAGTCGGGGGGGAGAACACTGTAAATATTTGGTGTGTGGGTGAGCGTGCATACGGCGTACAGGGAAAGCAGCCGCGCGGCCAGCCAAGTCCTCGCACTCCCCGCGCTCTTCTCATAGAACCATTGTATTATG
The DNA here is from genome assembly GCF_055691185.1 of Crinia signifera. NCBI lineage: Eukaryota > Metazoa > Chordata > Amphibia > Anura > Myobatrachidae > Crinia > Crinia signifera. The sequence goes on from NC_139226.1 coordinate 5,804,319, forward strand.
CGCAAGACATCGGCAGTGGCGGTTCTCCTGGTCATGTCTGTGCAGTGGGCCTGATTCAGGTCTGATCGGAGCGAGCGTGTACCATGGCAGGGCATTGGCCAGCAGGAGAGGAAGTACCACATATCTGCCATGTTAAAGGCTTTGTGAGATGGCAGTTAGGGGCTGGTTGGATGGTACTTCATATCTCAAAGGCTTAGCGAATAGGCCTCATAGTCTGCTCTGCGTCTCCGCCATCCTTTCGCAGTGATGTACAGCACCTCTGACTGTGTGTGTGATACTGTCACGATTCTCCGCTTGGTATGGAATGGAGAGCCGGAATGGACAGGCTTGTTCTGTCTGTCAGACAAATCCGGCCGCGAGTGGGTCTACGTTATCCGTGTGGCTCCCACTATGGGACGCACGCACCTGGCCTGTGACACGTGACACAAACATCTGATATGAACAGATTGTTCCTCTGTCCTGTAAATAATATTATCACCACCGCAGAGAATAGGAGGAAGCTCCGCAGCAGCTCAGTCCCCGGAGCAATGGAATGATTGACAGGTCAGAGCCGCAATCTGCTCCTGTAATGCTGTGCTCCATACCAGCAGCGGACTGCACGGTATGTACTATCGGCTATTGCGCTGTGTCACCCCTGCATAGTCCGCATGTCTATTACACAACATTGACTTGTGTCCTTATAGCCAGAGCTGCTTCATTACTGATCTATGGAGCTGGAGAATCTCATCGATCTCCAGAAGTAACTTTCTGCTGGTTCCGTGCAGGCACTTTGTGGATGGGTTACCCGCTGTCAGGGTGATCGTGCTTATTCCAGTTCTATCGCAGACCCCGGCGACATTTAGCAATTTAAAACCAGGTTGGATTTTACATTTAAATTGGTTCTTTAAATCTGCAGAATTGTTCTGCGTCTGAGAAGCTGAGCCCTGTGTGTAACTGCAGATACAGTCCTCGCATGGGGGGGATACAGTCCTCGCATGGGGCGGATACAGTCCTCGCATGGGGCGGCTACAGTCCTCGCATGGGGCGGATAATGGGGTAGATAAAATACTCGCATGTGGCAGATAATGGGTCAGGTACAATACTCGCGTGGGGCAGATACAGTACTCGCATGTGGCAGATAATGGGTCAGGTACAGTACTCGCATGTGGCAGATAATGGGCCAGGTACAGTACTCGCATGTGGCAGATAATGGGCCAGGTACAGTACTCGCATGTGGCAGATAATGGGTCAGGTACAGTACTCGCATGTGGCAGATAATGGGTCAGGTACAGTACTCGCATGTGGCAGATAATGGGCCAGGTACAGTACTCGCATGTGGCAGATAATGGGTCAGGTACAGTACTCGCATGTGGCAGATAATGGGTCAGGTACAGTACTCGCATGTGGCAGATAATGGGTCAGGTACAGTACTCGCATGTGGCAGATAATGGGCCAGGTACAGTACTCGCATGTGGCAGATAATGGGTCAGGTACAGTACTCGCATGTGGCAGATAATGGGTCAGGTACAGTACTCGCATGTGGCAGATACAGTACTCACATGTGGCAGATAATGGGTCAGGTACAGTACTCGCATGTGGCAGATAATGGGGCAGATACAGTACTCGCATGTGACAGATAATGGGGCAGATACAGTACTCGCATGTGGCAGAAAATGGGTCAGGTACAGTACTCGCATGTGGCAGATAATGGGTCAGGTACAGTACTCGCATGTGGCAGATAATGGGTCAGGTACAGTACTCACATGTGGCAGATAATGGGTCAGGTACATTACTCGCATGTGGCAGATAATGGGTCAGGTACAGTATTCGCATGTGGCAGATAATAGGTCAGGTACAGTACTCGCCTGTGGCAGATAATGGGGCATATACAGTACTCGCATGTGGCAGATAATAGGTCAGGTACATTACTCGCATGTGGCAGATGATGGGTCAGGTACATTACTCGCATGTGGCAGATAATGGGTCAGGTACAGTACTCGCATGTGGCAGATAATGGGTCAGGTACAGTACTCGCATGTGGCAGATAATGGGTCAGGTACAGTACTCACATGTGGCAGATAATGGGTCAGGTACATTACTCGCATGTGGCAGATAATGGGGCAGATACAGTACTCGCATGTGACAGATAATGGGGCAGATACAGTACTCGCATGTGGCAGAAAATGGGTCAGGTACAGTACTCGCATGTGGCAGATAATGGGTCAGGTACAGTACTCGCATGTGGCAGATAATGGGTCAGGTACAGTACTCACATGTGGCAGATAATGGGTCAGGTACAGTACTCGCATGTGGCAGATAATGGGGCAGATACAGTACTCGCATGTGACAGATAATGGGGCAGATACAGTACTCGCATGTGGCAGAAAATGGGTCAGGTACAGTACTCGCATGTGGCAGATAATGGGTCAGGTACAGTACTCGCATGTGGCAGATAATGGGTCAGGTACAGTACTCACATGTGGCAGATAATGGGTCAGGTACATTACTCGCATGTGGCAGATAATGGGTCAGGTACAGTATTCGCATGTGGCAGATAATAGGTCAGGTACAGTACTCGCCTGTGGCAGATAATGGGGCATATACAGTACTCGCATGTGGCAGATAATAGGTCAGGTACATTACTCGCATGTGGCAGATGATGGGTCAGGTACATTACTCGCATGTGGCAGATAATGGGTCAGGTACAGTACTCGCATGTGGCAGATGATGGGTCAGGTACATTACTCGCATGTGGCAGATAATGGGTCAGGTACAGTACTCGCATGTGGCAGATAATGGGTCAGGTACAGTACTCGCATGTGGCAGATAATGGGTCAGGTACAGTACTCGCATGTGGCAGATAATGGGTCAGGTACAGTACTCGCCTGTGGCAGATAATGGGGCATATACAGTACTCGCATGTGGCAGATAATGGGTCAGGTACAGTACTCGCCTGTGGCAGATAATGGGGCAGGTACAGTACTCGCATGTGGCAGATAATGGGTCAGGTACAGTACTCGCCTGTGGCAGATAATGGGTCAGGTACAGTACTCGCATGTGGCAGATAATGGGGCGGATACAGTCCTCGCATAGGGCGGATACAGTCCTCGCATAGGGCGGATACAGTCCTCGCATGGGGCGGATACAGTCCTCGCATGGGGCGGATACAGTCCTCGCATGGGGCGGATACAGTTCTCGCATGGGGCGGATACAGTCCTCGCATGGGGCGGATACAGTCCTCGCATGGGGCGGATACAGTCCTCGCATGGGGCGGATACAGTCCTCGCATGGGGCGGATACAGTCCTCGCATGGGACGGATACAGTCCTCGCATGGGGCGGATACAGTCCTCGCATGGGGCGGATACAGTCCTCGCATGGGGCGGATACAGTCCTCGCATGGGGCAGATAATGGGGTAGATAAAATACTCCCATGTGGCAGATAATGGGTCAGGTACAGTACTCGCATGTGGCAGATATTGGGGCATATACAGTACTCGCATGTGGCAGATAATGGGTCAGGTACAGTATTCGCATGTGGCAGATATTGGGGCATATACAGTACTTGCATGTGGCAGATAATGGGTCAGGTACAGTACTCGCATGTGGCAGATATTGGGGCATATACAGTACTCGCATGTGGCAGATAATGGGTCAGGTACAGTACTCGCATGTGGCAGATAATGGGTCAGGTACAGTACTCGCATGTGGCAGATAATGGGTCAGGTACAGTATTCGCATGTGGCAGATAATAGGTCAGGTACATTACTCGCATGTGGCAGATAATGGGTCAGGTACAGTATTCGCATGTGGCAGATAATAGGTCAGGTACAGTACTCGCCTGTGGCAGATAATGGGTCAGGTACATTACACGCATGTGGCAGATAATGGGTCAGGTACAGTACTCGCCTGTGGCAGATAATGGGGCATATACAGTACTCGCATGTGGCAGATAATGGGTCAGGTACAGTACTCGCATGTGTCAGATAATGGGTCAGGTACAGTACTCGCATGTGGCAGATAATGGGTCAGGTACGGTACTCGCATGTGTCAGATAATGGGTCAGGTACAGTACTCGCCTGTGGCAGATATTGGGGCATATACAGTACTCACATGTGGCAGATGATGGGTCAGGGACAGTACTCGCATGTGGCAGATAATGGGTCAGGTACAGTACTCGCATGTGGCAGATAATGGGTCAGGTACAGTACTCGCATGTGGCAGATAATGGGTCAGGTACAGTATTCGCATGTGGCAGATAATGGGTCAGGTACAGTACTCGCATGTGGCAGATAATGGGTCAGGTACAGTACTCGCATGTGGCAGATAATGGATCAGGTACAGTACTCGCATGTGGCAGATAATGGGTCAGGTACAGTACTCGCATGTGGCAGATAATGGGTCAGGTACAGTACTCGCATGTGGCAGATAATGGGTCAGGTACAGTACTCGCATGTGGCAGATAATAGGTCAGGTACATTACTCGCATGTGGCAGATAATGGGTCAGGTACAGTATTCGCATGTGGCAGATAATAGGTCAGGTACAGTACTCGCCTGTGGCAGATAATGGGTCAGGTACAGTACTCGCATGTGGCAGATAATGGGTCAGGTACAGTATTCGCATGTGGCAGATAATAGGTCAGGTACATTACTCGCATGTGGCAGATAATGGGTCAGGTACAGTATTCGCATGTGGCAGATAATAGGTCAGGTACAGTATTCGCATGTGGCAGATAATGGGTCAGGTACAGTACTCGCATGTGGCAGATAATGGGTCAGGTACAGTATTAGCATGTGGCAGATAATGGGTCAGGTACAGTACTCGCATGTGGCAGATAATGGGTCAGGTACAGTACTCACATGTGGCTGATAATGGGTCAGGTACAGTACTCGCATGTGGCAGATAATGGGTCAGGTACAGTACTCGCATGTGGCAGATACAGTACTCGCATGTGGCAGATAATGGGGTAGATAAAATACTCGCATGTGGCAGATAATGGGGCAGATACAGTACTCGCGTGTGGCAGATAATGGGGCAGATACAGTACTCGCCTGTGGCAGATAATGGGGCATATACAGTACTTGCATGTGGCAGATAATGGGTCAGGTACAGTACTCGCCTGTGGCAGATAATGGGTCAGGTACAGTACTCGCCTGTGGCAGATATTGGGGCATATACAGTACTCACATGTGGCAGATGATGGGTCAGGGACAGTACTCACATGTGGCAGGTACAGTACTCGCATGTGGCAGATAATGGGGTAGATACAATACTCGCATGTGGCAGATAATGGGTCAGATACAGTACTCGCATGTGGCAGATAATGGGTCAGATACAGTACTCGCATGTGGCAGATAATGGGTCAGATACAGTACTCGCATGTGGCAGATAATGGGTCAGGTACATTACACGCATGTGGCAGATAATGGGTCAGGTACAGTATTCGCATGTGGCAGATAATGGGTCAGATACAGTACTCGCCTGTGGCAGATAATGGGTCAGGTACAGTATTCGCATGTGGCAGATAATGGGTCAGGTACAGTATTCGCATGTGGCAGATAATGGGTCAGATACAGTATTCGCATGTGGCAGATAATGGGTCAGGTACAGTACTCGCCTGTGGCAGATATTGGGGCATATACAGTACTCGCATGTGGCAGATGATGGGTCAGGGACAGTACTCGCATGTGGCAGATAATGGGTCAGGTACAGTACTCGCATGTGGCAGATAATGGGTCAGGTACAGTACTCGCATGTGGCAGATAATGGGTCAGGTACAGTACTCGCATGTGGCAGATAATGGGTCAGGTACAGTATTCGCATGTGGCAGATAATACTGTAGGTCAGGTACAGTACTCGCATGTGGCAGATAATGGGGCATGTACAGTACTCGCATGTGGCAGATAATGGGTCAGATACAGTACTCACATGCGGCAGATAAAGGGTCAGGTACAGTACTCGCATGTGGCAGATAATGGGTCAGGTACAGTATTCGCATGTGGCAGATAATACTGTAGGTCAGGTACAGTACTCGCCTGTGGCAGATAATGGGGCATGTACAGTACTCGCATGTGGCAGATAATGGGTCAGATACAGTACTCACATGTGGCAGATAAAGGGTCAGGTACAATACTCGCGTGTGGCAGACAATGGGTCAGGTACAGTACTCGCATGTGGCAGATAATGGGTCAGATACAATACTCGCATGTGGCAGATAATGGGTCAGATACAGTACTCGCATGTGGCAGATAATGGGTCAGGTACAATACTCGCATGTGGCAGACAATGGGTCAGGTACAGTACTCGCATGTGGCAGATAATGGGGTAGATACATTACTCGCATGGGGCAGATAATGGGTCAGATACAGTACTCGCATGTGGCAGATAATGGGTCAGATACAGGGGATGCGGTCATTTGGTCTACTGCATTATGGTCGACAGTCATTAGGTCGACATGCTAAAAGGTCGACATGACTCTAGGTCGACATGGGAAAAGGTCGACATGATTCTAGTTCGAAAGGTCATTAGTTCGACAGGTCATTAGTTCGACAGGTCATTAGTTCGACAAGGTCATTAGTTCGACATTGTCTATGTCGACATTCACAAGGTCGACATGGAGTTTTTCACTGTTTTTTGAGCCAACATGTGCCGACAGGCGGTATTTTATGCCCTACCATCCACTAGGGCGTGGTGGGAGAATAAAATAGTGTGCCCGACGCATAGCGAGCGCAGCGAGCGATGCGAGGGGATGCAGTGCATTTTAAACTGTGTCCATGTCGACTGTGTTGACATTCAGGTAAAAAAACAGTGAAAAACCCCATGTCGACCTTGTGAATGTCGACATAGACAATGTCGAACTAATGACCTTGTCGAACTAATGACCTGTCGAACTAATGACCTTTCGACCTAGAATCATGTCGACCTTTTCCCATGTCGACCTAGAGTCATGTCGACCTTTTAGCATGTCGACCTAATGGATTCGACCTAATGACTTTCGACCATAATGCAATAGACCAAATGATCCCAACCCAGATACAGTACTCGCATGTGGCAGATAATGGGTCAGATACAGTACTCGCATGTGGCAGATAATGGGTCAGATACAGTATTTGCATGTGGCAGATAAAGGGTCAGGTACAGTACTCGCATGTGGCAGATAATGGGTCAGGTACAGTACTCACATGTGGCAGATAAAGGGTCAGGTACAGTACTGGTATGTAGCAGCGCCCCCTGCGCAGTGGTCCGTGTGACGCAAACAGCACGCACTGGCCCGTGTGACGCGGGCAGCACCCCCTGCGCACTGGCCCGTGTGACGCGGGCAGCACCCCCTGCGTACTGGCCCGTGTGATGCGGGCAGCACCCCCTGCGCAGTGGCCCGTGTGACGCGGGCAGCACCCCCTGCGCAGTGGCCCGTGTGATGCGGGCAGCACCCCCTGCGCAGTGGCCCATGTGACGCGGGCAGCACCCCCTGCGCAGTGGCCCGTGTGACGTGGGCAGCACCCCCCGCGCAGTTGCCCGTGTGACGCGGGCAGCACCCCCCGCGCAGTTGCCCGTGTGACGCGGGCAGCACTCCCTGCGCACTGGCCCGTGTGACGCGGGCAGCACCCCCTGCGCAGGGGCCCGTGTGATGCGGGCAGCACCCCCTGCGCAGTGGCCCGTGTGACGCGGGCAGCACCCCCTGCGCAGTGGCCCGTGTGACGCGGGCAGCACCCCCTGCGCAGCGGCCCAGTTTATTACTCATCAGAATACTGCAGATAATCCTGAGCCCACTTTGCTGTTCTCGCCCTCTTCTTCCTGTCAGTCGCATTCACTTTGCAGGTTCTAAACCCCACTTGAAACCTCATCATCTTTCTCCAGCAGAACACAGCGTACAATAACCAGGCAATTATTACCAGGGACACAACTGACTGTAGGTACACTTGACCTGAAGAGCTTGCACTTGTTAATTAATGTTCTTCCACTATAATTCTTCCATTAAGCCCGCAGGATGTAGGACGGTGCGGATATGAGGCGGCGCGCGGTAATTATGTGAAGTAGCCAATAACCTGGATTCTATTAACAACACATTTCATAATTATTATTATTATTATTATTATTATTATTTTGTTGTTGTTAGAAATAAGGACCCAGCTGTGTCCGACACATGATGTCATTGGTTATAACTGGTGACGCCAATGGTATCCTAGCACCTACACCTCAGTGTTGGTCTCCATCTTGTGTATTAGCTTTGCCAACCAAAAGATGGCCGACATGACTGGTGTTATGCTTGCACGTGTGTGGGACCTCAGGTAATCAGGCTGGTAGCGTACAAGAGGGAAGCCATTGCCAGCTACCTACATCACAGTGTCTCATTTTCCTCATCACCCCTCTGCCAGATCAGGGGCATATCTGTACAGAAAATATCAGGGGACCCGCAGCCTGTATTGCTGCCTTTTGTGTTACTACAGAGGAACATTTCTAACATAGCAGCTGTACGAGGTTGTAATCATACCCTCTTTTCTTTATTCCTGGATGTCACCGTGTGTTCTGCCACATTCCTAGTAATGTGTGCCACTGTGTGGTCCGCCACGTCCCTAGTAATGTGTGTCACCGTGTTCTCCGCCATGTTCCTAGTAATGTGTGCCACTGTGTGTTACGCCACGTTCCTAGTAATGTGTGCCACTGTGTGTTACGCCACGTTCCTAGTAATGTGTGCCACTGTGTGTTCCCCACGTTCCTAGTAATGTGTTTCACTGTGTGTTACGCCACGTTCCTAGTAATGTGTGCCACTGTGTGTTCCGCCACGTCCCTAGTAATGTGTGTCAATGTGTGTTACGCCACGTTCCTAGTAATGTGTGTCACTGTTCCGCCACGTTCCTAGTAATGTGTGTTCCGCCACATTCCTAGTAATGTGTGTCACTGTGTGTTCCGCCAGGTCCTAGTAATGTGTGTCACTGTGTGTTCCGCCACGTTCCTAGTAATGTGTGTCACTGTTTGTTACGCCACATTCCTAGTAATGTGTGCCACTGTGTGTTATGCCACGTTCCTAGTAATGTGTGTCACTGTGTTTTCCCCCACGTTCCTAGTAATGTGTGTCACCGTGTGTTCCGCTACGTTCCTAGTAATGTGTGTCACTGTGTTTTCCGCTACGTTCCTAGTAATGTGTGTCACTGTGTTTTCCGCCATGTTCCTAGTAATGTGTGCCACTGTGTGTTCCGCCACGTTCCTAGTAATGTGTGTCACTGTGTGTTCCGCCACGTTCCTAGTAATGTGGTCCTCTGCTTCTGAAGACCCAACCACAGCGCTGAATGGGAGAGGTTCCGTATAGGCCCATGTTATAGTGTGACCCGCATGCACCCAGGTATCCGTCTTTCAGTTCGGAGGTCCAGGCGTCATCCTATTCTCTTAGTTCCCCTCGCTTCGTTAAGGGTTATTAATATTTATTAAAAAGCAGGCATAGAATCCCAATTTCCTTACCGGTGGGAAGTAGCGAGCCCTAATCCCAACATGTCCTATCCAGTCCTGTCCTCCAGGATCTTCCTTCAGGGTTGCACCTCACATCCTGCTCCCGGAGTCCCGCCTTCCTCTGTGGCGCGGTGATGTGATGTCACCATTCAGGGACAGAGCACCGCAGGTGAAACGATCGTCTGTCGCTCCCCGCGGCTTATGTATAAAATGAATGATCAGTTGTCTCTAACGAGATTGTTTCTCGTTAGCCCAGAATTGGTTTCAGGCAATGCACGATGAACATAATTAAAACTTTGACAGGTCTTAGGTCGGCTGTAGAGCGTTCGCTGCTCCCGCACCATCTGCTTATATATTTGACATCTGTATTTTGGAAAGATAAAAAAAAAGGATTTTCCTATGGACATCAAATGTAATTACCTGCAATGTGTTTTTGCAGCTGAAAGGGGGGTGATCCAGATAATAAAGGCCTGAGAACGAGGAGGGGTCAGCGAGGTCGTATAAACATTCACACTCCAGCGGTAATGAGACTAATGAAGTCACAGCAATGTTACATGTGAATCTATACGTTCACTATTGTATCCTGCTGGCGGGAGGACGGGAATCAGTAGGCGAAGGACAGCTCAATTATATCCGGATCGATGGCCGACCGTATGGAGGAAACACGCTAAAATGAATGCTTCGACACATGGCGGGCCGCACAGGTATAGTGTACAGTATACAGTCCTGTCCTTCCCAAGCCTTCATTAGAGGAGCACATTGTAAATGTTATTAAATTATTAAAGCCCTTGGGACGTGGTTGGTAGTTGTGCAGAATTAATCTGGCTTTGTTTTGGAGTTTTGCGGCAAAACATTCGCCAGCCAATCACAATGCGCTCTGGGAAATGTGCCGGTCCACTCTGACTGCACCCGCTGGGTGACCTTGAACATGTGACCTGCAGAGTGGTCTGTAAACTGGGAGAGTTCTATGCACTAAACAGGGATACTACATCGTATCCACGCCTAAGGCGGTGAAAGGGGTAAACTGTTCGTCCAATGCAAAACGTTGCTCGATTGAAGCCGCTCGTCGGATAGTTTTTATTAACTGTAAAATCACATTTAAAAAACAAAACAAAAAACACCTTAGTATGAACAAACAGCGCTGTGCGTAGGAAATCAGCGGCGTGTGCATCTATTATACTCTGATATCACCCAGAGGGATGTGAACGGCTCGGCCTACTTTTGAGATGATACTTTTCACATCTCTTCCAGCTGAGTAAGACTTTCACTACAGTACGAAGAGCCTACATCGCAGCACCACTCTTGTCTACATCGGTAATTGCGGCATATTTGGGCCGAGCTGCCATACGAGATTTCTAGGTTCACCTCTTCCTCCTCCTCCTCTTTCCGTAGTATGGATATCCAGGCTACGATGCCTCCTATGTGACCCGCATATACCGATACCACCTCATCGCTCAATGTCCCTGATAAGGCCAACTGCTAATTACCTATCTCTGGACTGTGTGTGGTTGATGCATCCACTTAAAGAAGTCGTCCTTATCTAAACGGGGGGAGAGGGGTTCTGTCATCTACTCACACTAATATCCAATCACGCGATGGATGCCGGACCTCCGCGGGGAAGTTGCTGATTTAATAAGCTTGTAAAGCAAAGTCTTCACTTATTGCAACGAGTATCACGAGACCGGTTTTCTGAAACATAAGCAGATAGAACGAGGTCAACCGTATCCCGTTTATTAATATTAAAATCTCAGGGGTGATGCAGCGTCATCTCCTGCTCATTAGGCAAAGGATCCCCATCCCGATTCTGCCATAAGCGCCCTCTAATTGCCCTAGCTCCGTCTTGTAGAAGATTGATCTCATTTGGTAGTGGTTCTTGATGCCAGGGGTTCGCTAGTCCAATTACAGGGCAGTCGAGGAGCCCAGAACACTTCACGTGAACTTTTGTGGTTGCTGGAACTCAGAACAGTTAATTTTTTTTTTTTTCATTTGTAGCCGCTGACAAAGTGCAGCGTTGTTCTTTGAGTTTCTACACTTAGAAATATCATTCTTTATTGATTTAGTACTAGTTGGCTGGGACGCAGACCGCCCTGGACCGTGCCTCAGGTTCAATCTCATAATTGTATTTATTCTGTGGAATTCTGCTTTGTTGCCGCTGTAGATGTTATTAGTTTAGTTGCACTGAAATGGAAAGTGCGTGAGGAGGGGACGCGTTTCGCGTTTCACATCTGCACTTTTCCCTTTGCTGTCGGTGTTGTGCCTGGGGACACAGAATTCATATAGTAATGACAAATATTCACCTGAATCCTAATCAGAGAAGGAAGCCGCGGAACCCCAAATGTAATCTATGGCTGCAGGAAATCCAAACCCCGGGTTGGCAGAAGGAACAGACAGCTCTATGGGACGGCGTTCTGGATCCTGGGAACCGTTCCTTGCAATTTAATTGTCCGTTTTGAATTATTTATATTGTTTTAATTACTGTTAGCGTTCTATAGTAAGTGAAGTTGAAGAAAATCAATTTGAACTTAATTCCCCTAGCACATGTGGGTGGAAGGCGCCTGGGCCGGCAATACTGCTGCACCAGGTTTCTGTATCCCTGTTTTCTTTGTGGAAATACAGAGGCAGCAAACCTGGACTACTTCAGCACTTATTGTAGATTTCTGTTCATCTGCTGGAGACAGGCGAGCCAATCCCACAATAAGTGCTGGGCATCGGGGCTAATTGTATAGCCTCCAGCGATTGATAACGGCAGGTGAGGTCTGGCACGGGACATACATGGGACCCATACCGTTCTCCCCTGCATTGTATGGCGGGGGCTGGGAGTGATATCGGCAGGTGAGGTCTGGCACGGGACATACATGGGAACCACACCGTTCTCCCCTGCATTGTATGGCGGGGGCTGGGAGTGATATCGGCAGGTGAGGTCTTTCACAGGACATACATTGGAACCACACCGTTCTCCCCTGCATTGTATGGCGGTGGCTGGGAGTGATATCGGCAGGTGAGGTCTGGCACAGGACATACATGGGACCCACATTGTTCACCCCTGCATTGTATGGCGGTGGCTGGGAGTGATATCGGCAGGTGAGGTCTGGCACATGACATACATGGGACCCACACCATTCTCCCCTGCATTGTATGGCGGTGGCTGGGAGTGATATCGGCAGGTGAGGTCTGGCACAGGACATACATGGGACCCACACCGTTCTCCCCTGCATTGTATGGCGGTGGCTGGGAGTGATATCGGCAGGTGAGGTCTGGCACAGGACATACATTGTAACCACACCGTTCTCCTCTGCATTGTATGGCGGTGGCTGGGAGTGATCTCGGCAGGTGAGGTCTGGCACAGGACCTACATTGGAACCACACCTTTCTCCCCTGGTCTGCACGTCCTTGGCTGTGGCGGTGGTTTGCGCATCCCGTGGCTGTGGCGCTGGTTTACGCATCCCGTGGCTGTGGCGCTGGTTTATGCGTCCTTGGTTGTGGTGCTGGTTTGCGCATGCCTTGGCTGTGGAGCTAGTTTGTGCATCGTTGGCTGTGGCGCTGGTTTGCTTGTCCTTGGCTGTGGCGCTGGTTTGCGCGTCCCATGGCTGTGGCGCTGGTTTGCGCGTCCCGTGGCTGTGGCGCTGGTTTGCGCGTCCCGTGGCTGTGGCGCTGGTTTGCGCGTTGCGTGGCTGTGGCGCTGGTTTGAGCGTCCCGTGGCTGTGGCGCTGGTTTGCTTGTCCTTGGCTGTGGAGCTGGTTTGCGCGTCCAGTGGCTTTGGCGCTGGTTTGAGCGTCCCGTGGCTGTGGCGCTGGTTTGCTTGTCCGTGGCTGTGGCGCTGGTTTGTGCGTCCTTGGCTGTGGCGCTAGTTTGCACGTCCCGTGGCTGTGGAGCTGGTTTGAGTGTCCTTGGCTGTGGAGCTGGTTTGTGCGTCATTGGCTGTGGCGCTGGTTTGTGCGTCCTTGGCTGTGGAGCTGGTTTGCACGTCCCGTGGCTGTGGAGCTGGTTTGAGTGTCCTTGGCTGTGGAGCTGGTTTGTGCGTCATTGGCTGTGGCGCTGGTTTGTGCGTCCTTGGCTGTGGAGCTGGTCTGCATGTCCCGTGGCTGAGGCGCTGGTTTGCGCATCCCGTGGCTGTGGCGCTGGTTTGAGCGTCCTTGGTTGTGGCGCTGGTTTGCGCATCCCGTGGCTGTGGTGCTGGTTTGCGCGTCCCGTGGCTGTGGCGCTGGTTTGCGCGTCCCGTGGCTGTGGCGCTGGTTTGAGCGTCCCGTGGCTGTGGCGCTGGTTTGCGTGTCCCGTGGCTGTGGCGCTGGTTTGCGCGTCCCGTGGCTGTGGCGCTGGTTTGCGCGTCCCGTGGCTGTGGCGCTGGTTTGCGCGTCCCGTGGCTGTGGCGCTGGTTTGCGCGTCCTTCGCCGTCTTCTGCTATCGCAAGGAACTAATCCCTGTTTAGGAATCTCACCAGTAAATGTGCAGTAAATTAATGTTTTTCTTTTTTAAAATAACAGAGATATCTGATGGCGGCGCGGCAGCGGTTTCCCAACACTCATTTTTCTTGGCATTTAATTAGAAAATGGTTTTCCGGATGTGTCAGATTTCCCATGCCGACAGATGTTCCAACCACTGCAATCATGTTGTTTTTGCAAAGGATTGGAATATCTGTGAAGGATTTCCTGCTATTCCGTCCCCCGGCGCTGCGTGCCTTGCAGTCAGGTGGAAGCAGAGAATGTGAGACTATTCCTGCACGGGCCTCGGCTTGCGACCCTACGACTGCAATGCAGGTAATACAGGCGCATAAGGGGGTCACACCAATATCACTGCCATGTGTTTCATGCGGAGAGGACGCAGCAAGAGTTTAATCCAAGTAAAATGTCTTCTTTCCCCAGCCCCGCTGTGAGAAGGTCTTTATCCAAACAGCTGTTCTCCGCAGGCTGGAGGCCCCGGCAGCACACATTCGTGTTACTTACAGACTTTCAGCATCGTGTCACTATCTGCGGAGATCATTTCTCCCCGTCTCCTCTTCTCCTTCATTTCTCATACATGGAATTGATGAATCTGTTTATCCCTCTCCTGAGCTGGCGGAAGGGGACCTGAGAGCTGGCGGAAGGGGACCTGAGAGCTGGCGATCTGTTCCGCTGCCGACCGTGCAGGCGCTGAGCTGAATTTTTACTCTGCAGTATTTGTGGAAGTGGCGACTGGGCCGGGCGCGTTGTTCTGCAAGTGAGGCGCAATGAGCGACCACCTCTAACTGGCCGGATCTAGGGGGTTATTCTGATTCACTCGGAAAGGCAAAATCACTCTCTAATGGACAAAACCATATGCACTGATGTAACATGTGAAGAGAGATTTGGGTGGGGGGTGTACTTCAAACTGATCTCAAACTATTTTAGCATATTGATGGTCATTCATTTTTGTTTGATTGATTGGGCTGTGGGCCAATCAAAATATGGGGGCGGGGCTTCATGGGTGTCGGGGGCGGAGCTAAGCTCTGTGTCCCGTCTCCTTGGTGAAAATGCAAAAACAAAAATATTCGTTTAAGCTTGACATTGATGGTGGGAAACCATCTGGTTCTCCCCCATCGATGGCAAAACTATTCAACATCGGCCATAAACCATCGATGATTGCTAATCATCGATGGGCATCCCTAATCTGCTCTGGGGTGGGCACGCATCCCCTCTCTCATCTCTCTTGTCTCTCCCTCTTCATGGAAAGACGGAACTGGTCCTTCCATGGGTTCACTTGCCAATTCCTTTGTATGCTCACTATGGAGGTTATTCTGATCGTAGCGGCCAAACGTGCGTACGTTCGCTATTAACGTACGCTATCCGTACGCGGCCGTTGGGGTTAAGTCCACCCACAACTCAGCCGCATACGTACGGCCAGAAACAACGTCAAAGGGGAGTGGCGTACAATTGTGCGTACGCCAACGTACACGGACGGGCCAGCCCTTACACTCCGACAACTGGCGGAAAATTGAGCGTACACCACCGTTTACGGACGTCTCTCGTCCGTCTTCCCACCGACTTCTTGCGGCTATCTGAGCGTACGCCAGCTTGCACGGACGGGTCCCTATTGTTTTCAATAGCAAACTCAGCTTATGTCACCGCTCGTGAGAGCGAGCGTACGTCCGTGTACGCTGACATACCCTTCACATATATGGACCTGCAAATCTTGCCTTTCAACTATAATTATGAAAATTAATTAATTGATTGAATTAATTAATGTGCAAAATAGTGGGCATGGGCTTAAAACATTGCTGAAACATCCTTTGTAGGTGTTAGATGTGGTTTATGTTATTGTATCATAAATACAAAACCTATGTTTGTATTAGAGTGAACACGTTGACACATGTCGACTTGTGTAGATTGAGTGTGCTACTGGGTAAAGTCTATGAAAGCACGTAGTGAATGTGTATAACTGTTTAGCAAATAGCTACCTTAGCATATATAAGCAGGTCTTAAAAAGATTCTTAGCTTAAATTAAACAAACCTTTACATGTAGAGAAGTATAGAAAGATAAGCTTCCAATGTGTTTGAGGGCTGTGTGTGGCTTGCAGGTAGTGAAATCATGGTTTGGACTTAATAGACTGCAGCATTGCTTATTACATTCAGGTGTATGTGTTTGGTAGTAATCAGCGTAAATTAGCAAACCCAGGCGCACGCAGGCATGCGGTATCTGTAGGGGTGGTCTGAGCTGGCTGTTGGCGGCCGCCTGTTTTGTGTCCGAAATGAACAGTGCTTTAGTCGATCGTGCGGTAGTAGCACCGCTCATTTTTGGTGCACACCCCCGTGTACGCCCATGTTTACGCCCATTTTCCCTCATTATTTCGGCCGCTCCCCTCAACACGCCCCTATGCCGCCCCCAATGCCCGTACACTCGCGTACAGGTTTTTTCGCACGTAGAGACCCGTCCGTAAGCGTTGTGGAGTGTTCGCGCCTGCGCATTAGCGAATGTACGCATGCGCAGATCATAAAAAACCCCGGGACGTACGCGTACGGCCCGGCCGCACCAACCAGAATAAGGCCCTATAATCCAGCTTGATGGCGTTCTTGGCTGTCCACCGCACTGGACGGGTCTGATTAGACCACCCTATAGGGAGGTGCGGTGTAAATAATAATATCACCACGCCATCTCCGGTAACCACGCACCATTCCAACTGTCCTAGAAACACTCAGACAACCGTATCACCGAGATAGCGTATGTAGGGCCTAATTCTGAGATCAGCGCGGATATCTAAAAATCACTGCTCTGTGATTACAGGAGATCTGCGAATACGCCCCAGTGTTTCTGCCATGACTGCAGTTTAAGTAGCAACATGGGCGGTGGTGATGCAGTGGGGGTGGCCATGTGTCCGGACCGGTAAGGCGGTGGTCCGCAGCGGCTGTGTGATATTGAACGCAGCCGACGCAACCTCAGATATGTTTGGCTTCGCTTTGTAGCGTATCGCTCGCATTTTAGCAATGTAGCCACAAAATATTGTGGAATGTCTGCGCGTGGACGGCGGTCATTACCCATTCCTGTAATAGGGCGACTCCATCTGGCTCTTATCCTATCAGGGTCAAGCTACAGGGGCTGCTGCCAGAAATAGAGGACCCACCGCAGATATCCCATTCAGGGGACATTTAATATTTGTGGGTGTTTTCGGGGGGGGCTGTGTATTATTAAATGATAAATAGGCCCCTGAGAGTGAAAGTTTCTGTGAAAGTTTATTGCATTGATTCAGAACTGACCTTGTGCCAGATGCGGCCACATTTCTGTCTTTGTTACTGGAAAGGTCTTAATGGAATAAAGGGACACAGTCCATTACCTGCCTTTCATAAGTGAATAATTGTAGCAACAACTCATAAATGTGACAAATACGGGTTTCCCATAATAAAGATACATTTCTGTTCTCTGCCGGGGAGGTGACTTTGCGTTTTCCTGCAAAACAGTCCCAGCTCCCGGCTCTCTTATGCCTGCATCGGGGAGGAGAACGGCGGAACAGCGCACAGAGGAGGAGTCGCGCCAGCCTGCGCAGCGCAACTTGTGTGATTGTGCACTGAGTGCGGCCAGAGAGGCGTTTGGAAACTCATACACCTGTAGTGGCGTGATTCCGATAGGTGGGATGTGAGCCTGGAATCGTAAAACCTGGATACAGTCATTCTGCCGACATGCTGAAGGTCAGCAAGGTCAACACCTAAAATAGGTCAACACAAGACCCGCCTGCAATGTTGGGCGCTGTTGTTGCTGGTAACCTGTACCGTAGTTGACCGTATTACCCACGGTTACATATTGCTGGTAATAATATAACCCGGTGCTGTGTCGGGCCTAGGTACTTAGTTACGCTCTGCGCAGCCTTGGCCGGCGGAGGTTCTGCACTGCTGCCGCAGCTATATCTGTGGGCCTGCCGCCCTATACTGTGGATGAAACAAGACCCTTCCATATTGGGTTTTGTTAGGGGCCCAGGGACCCCGTTACCAATGGCTCCTGATTCCTTCTCACTCCTGAAATATTTATGTTTCATAATAAACGTCGGCGCGGAACCTGTTTGGGTCCAAACTACAGCCGGTCGTCGTTCCAGAGCAGCCGATTTCCCCCTGAGTGCTCCGTTTCCAGTTGTTATAGTAACAGGAGCGGGGGGGGGGGGGGCTTGAGGACTGTGGCGTCTAATAGCACATAACCCTGCGTGTGTTTAATGTCAATGTCCACAGAAAGAGCAGGCGGAGAGAGGCCGGGTGACGTTCCGTCTCTCACCCTCTCAGCACGGAGCAGCGGCCTCCTGCAGTCTGTTCATCTATTATTAATGCTCCTCTGGGGGAACATGCCGGCCTGCGGTCCCATCCCTTCACTACAGATAGCTCGTTGTACCTGAAAAAATTGTACTTCTTTCAATTGAGACTAGGACAGGGGCAGCAGTGCTTGTGGCCCCCTATTGCTGCAGCCCCCACTATCGCACTCACCATTGCTTACAGTACAGAACACTGCAGGACACCGACAATGGGGCAGATGTATTAAGCCTTAACAAGAGATAAACGCGAGGGTGATAAAGAGAGATAAACGTCCAGCCAATCACCTCCTAACTGCCATGTTACAGGCTGTGTTTGAAAAAAGTCAGTAAGGAGCTGATTGGCTGGACGTTTATCTCTCCTTATCACCCTTGCATTTATCTCTTGTTAAGGCTTAATACATCTGCCCCAATGGGCGGTATTCAATGATGATTTTGGCTATGTGCAGCGAATCCTGTTTAGGATTCGCTGCACATTCGCCACTGCTCGCTGCGTTCCGGAGCCTCGCCGGCTCCGGTATTCAACGAGTCAGGGGCTCGCTGCCCCTGACCGGCGAATTTGAGCTCCTGCGGCGGACGCCGCAGGGAGCCTGAGGATGGTGGCACGCAGGGAGATGGAAGTCTCCCTGTCTGCCCCAGAACGTTTGTGGGGGGGAGGTGGGCTCCCCGGGTGCCAGGCAGCACAGGCTGCCCCCCGGGGGTGCCAGCAGGGGACCGGTATATTCACTACACCCGATCATGAATATGTAATGATCGGGTGCAGTGAATATATGAATATCTAATGAGTGGCTCGGCTTCGGCTCCGGCCCCCTGCTGGCTGGTCTGTATAAAAAGAAAAAAATATATATATATTTTTTTTTTTATTAAATATATATTCATGTGCTTACAGCACATGAATAAAAATAGCATGCCCCTCCTCAGAATAAAATTCCAGATTTTTTGACACCAATTGTAAAAAACAAAACACTTTATTTTAAAAGTTCACATTCCACTTCACCATAAAAAGATAGCGATTGCTACTCGGTGAATCATGGCGAAAAAAACCTTGAAATGTATTCGCCATGTGGTCATTGAATAGGGTGATTCACCGTTTTAGTCAGAAATTCGCCTTACAGCACAAAATCGCCATAAAAACCTGGCGAATCAGCCTCATTGAATACTGCCCAATGTATATAAACTACACCTGCTGTCCCTAGTATGCGGGGAGGCGTCCAGCACAGGACGCGGCTGTCCCCACATGACTTGTCACTTCTTGTGATTGCGCGTACTTCTGTGGTAGCCCCCTGCCTGCACAGCCTAGGTGCAAAGGATCCGGGCTGCACCCACACAAGGCTGCATTGCTGCCCCCACCGGCACTTAGGGGTACATTTACTAAGCCTTTCTAAAATGAACAGAGGGGCCCTGCTCACCAGCGATCACCGTGATTGTGTGATGTTCATCAGACCCCGGCTCTGGATAAAAGTGTAAGGATTGTGTGAGATTATCTCATCGTATTGCAGAAGGTGGTAGAACTACATGTCCCAGCCAGCGGGGCGCAGGTTAAACCTGATCTAGAATCTCACAGACCCATCCTATTCCAGATCTCCAGATAAATGCACCATGTATGACTGCAGCTACCCTGATATTCTGGGGCGCCAAGGTGCCACTGTGATAAATGACTAATACCCTCCTCATCTGCCTACAAAGAGGAAACAAATGATGTGCGCGGAAATAAATCCGTTTTACATATTTATTTATGCAAAACACATATTCCGTTACGGAGCCATGAGGGAGCGGCGCTCAATCACAGCGCGCCGGTAATGCAGTCACAGGTGATAGGTGTGGCCTGAGGGGAAACGCTTGCACACGCTCCCTGCAGAAAATGAATTCCAGGGAAAGACATTTATCACATCCTGACGTGATCATCTGTAACGCCAGGCTTAGTTGTACCTGCAGGGGCCATTACTACATCTTTCACTACTGATACAGTTGCTTCCAAGGCTATGGGTAGGAATGTCCGCTGCATAGGCTGGGAAGGCCCTCACTTTCCCCTGTCCGGATGTCCTGGGACGACCAGCCGGCATTGGGAAGACCGGACTTCAAATGATCCGTTGTAGTTACCGTACAGAGTGACAACATGAATGAGAGGCAACACTAAGTGATGTAATATGAATAAGGGGCACTACAGAGTGACAACATGTATTAGGGGCACTACTCTGTGATGTAATATGAATAAGGGGCACTACAGAGTGACAACATGTAAGAGGGGCACTACTATGTGATGTAATATGAATAACTATGTGATGTAATATGAATAAGGGGAACTACTAAGTTGCCCAACGTGAATGAGGGCACTACTAAGTGATGTAATATGAATAAGGGGCACTACAGAGTGACAACATGAATGAGAGGCACTACTATGTGATGTAATATGAATAAGAGGCACTACAGAGTGACAACATGTATGAGGGGCGCTACTATGTGATGTAATATGAATAAGGGGAATTACTGAGTGACAACATGTATGAGGGGCACTACTATGTGATGTAATATGAATAAGGGGAATTACTGAGTGACAACATGTATGAGGGGCACTACTATGTGATGTAATATTAATAATGGGAACTACTGAGTGACCCAATGTGAATGAGGGGCACTACTATGCTGTAATATGAATAAGGGGAACTACTGAGTGACCCAATGTGAATGAGGGGCACTACTATTTGCTATAATATGAATGAGGCACTACAGTGTATAATAATATTTATAAGGGCCACTACTAAGTGATGTATTATTAATAACGGGCACTACTGAGTGACAACATGAATGAGGGGCACTACTATGTGATGTAATATAAATAAATTGAACTACTGAGTGACAACATGTATGAGGGGCACTACTCTGTGATGTAATATGAATAAGGGGAACTACTGAGTGACAACATGTATGAGGGGCACTACTATGTGATGTAATATGAATAAGGGGAACTACTGAGTGACAACATGTATGAGGGGCACTACTATGTGATGTAATATGAATAAGGGGAACTACTGAGTGACAACATGTATGAGGGACACTACTTTGTGATGTAATATGAATAAGGGGCACTACAGAGTGACAACATGTATGAGGGGCACTATTATGTGATGTAATATGAATAAGGGGCACTACAGAGTGACATGTATGAGGGGCACTACTATGTGATGTAATATGAATAAGGGGAACTACTGAGTGACCCAATGTGAATGAGGGGCACTACTATGTAATGTAATATGAGTTAGGGCAACTACTGAGTGACAACATGAATGAGAGGCACTACTCTGTGATGTAATATTAATAAGGGGCACTACAGAGTGACAACATGTATGAGGGGCAACACTAAGTGATGTAATATGAATAAGGGGCACTACAGAGTGACAACATGTAAGAGGGGCACTACTATGTGATGTAATATGAATAAGGGGAACTACTGAGTGACAACATGTATGAGGGGCACTACTATGTGATGTAATATTAATAAGGGGAACTACTGAGTGACCCTTTGTGAATGAGGGGCACTACTATGTGCTGTAATATGAATAAGGGGAACTACTGAGTGACCCAATGTGAATGAGGGGCACTACTATTTGCTATAATATTAATAAGGGGCACTACAGTGTATAATAATATTTATAAGGGCCACTACTAAGTGATGTATTATTAATAACGGGCACTACTGAGTGACAACATGAATGAGGGGCACTACTATGTGATGTAATATGAATAAGGGGAACTATTGAGTGACCCAATGTGAATGAGGGGCACTACTATGTGATGTAATATGAATAAATGGAACTACTGAGTGACAACATGTATGAGGGGCACTACTATGATGTAATATGAATAAGGGGAACTACTGAGTGACAACATGTATGAGGGGCACTACTATGTGATGTAATATGAATAAGGGGAACTACTGAGTGACCCAATGTGAATGAGGGGCACTACTATGTAACGTAATATGAATTAGGGGAACTACTGAGTGACAACATGTATGAGGGGCACTACTCTGTGATGTAATATTAATAAGGGACACTACAGAGTGAAAACATGTATGAGGGGCACTACTATGTGATGTAATATGAATAAGGGGCACTACAGATTGACAACATGAATAAGGAGCACTACTATGTGATGTAATATGAATAAGGGGCACTACAGTGTGACATGTAGGAGGGGCACTACTATGTGATGTAATATGAATAAGGGGAACTACTGAGTGACCCAAAGTGAATGAGGGGCACTACTATGTAATGTAATATGAATTAGGGGAACTACTGAGTGACAACATGTATGAGGGGCACTACTCTGTGATGTAATATTAATAAGGGGCACTACAGAGTGACAACATGTATGAGGGGCACTACTATGTGATGTAATATGAATAAGGGGCACTACAGATTGACAACATAAATAAGGAGCACTACTATTTGATGTAATATGAATAAGGGGCACTACAGTGTGACAACATGAATAAGGAGCACTACTATGTGATGTAATATGTATAAGGGGCACTACTGAGTGATGTATTATTAATAACGGGCACTGCTGAGTGACATCATGTATGAGTGGCACTACTATGTGATGTAATATGAATAAGGGGCACTACTGAGTGACAGCATGTATGAGGGGCACTACTATGTGATGTAATATGAATAAGGGGAACTACTGAGTGACAACATGAATGAGGAGCACTACTATGTGATGTAATATGAATAAGGCGCACTACAGTGTGACAACATGAATGAGGGGCACTACTATGTGATGTAATATTAATAAGGGGAACTACTGAGTGATGTTTTATTAATAACGGGCACTACTGAGTGACAACATGAATGAGGAGCACTACTATGTGATGTAATATGAATAAGGGGCACTACTGAGTGATGTATTATTAATAACGGGCACTACTGAGTGACAGCATGTAGAGTGGCACTACTATGTGATGTAATATGAATAAGGGGAACTACTGAGTGACAACATGAATGAGGAGCACTACTATGTGATGTAATATGAATAAGGGGCACTACTAAATGACATGGGCACTTATTCAGATCTGATCGCAGTACAAATTTGTTCCCAAAATGGGTAAAACCATGTACAGGGCAGGTGGGGCAGATGTAACATGTGCAGAGAGAGTTAGATTTGGGTGTTATTTTGTTTCTGTGCAGGGTAAATACTGGCTGCATTATTTTTACACTACAATTTCAGTTTCAACACACCCCACCCAAATCTAACTCTCTCTGCACTGTTACATCTGCCCCACCTGCAGTGCACATGTTTTTCCCATTTTGAGAACAAATTTGTACTGCGATCAGATCTGAAGAAGGGCCATAATGTGAATAAGTAGCACCACTATGTAGTGTAATATGAATTCGGGACACTACATGCTGTGTAACATAAATAACATGTGCTAGTATTTTGTGTACATTTTAAATGCAAGTTATCTAGAACATGATGTCCTCCCATGTTTGGCCAATATGCATGAAGGTTGACATAACTGAAGGTCTACATGGGGTTAGGTCGACAGGGTCATTAGGTCGACCGTCATTGACATGGGGGTTTTCACATTTTTTAACCCGACATGCCGACAGGTGGTATTTCATGCCCTACCATCCACTAGGGCGTGGTGGGGGAATAAAATAGTGTGCCTGTTGACCTAACCGGTACTTGTGTATTATCTGGGCGCCCGATTTTTTTCATCGCATGCCACTACTTAAGGCATGTGATGCGATGCGATTTTTTATTGTAAAGACTCGAATTTTAATTGTATAGTAACCCATGGGTGATTTCATACCCCCCACTATCCAAGTACGCATGGAGTTGATTTTATATAGTGTGACGAGCGCAGCGAGCGGACGTGGATTACTTTACATATATTCTGCATCCCCTCGCGGCACTCGCCACGCTTCGGGCTCGGTGGCTCGCTGCGCTCGCCACACTATATAAAATCAACACTGTGCGTAGTTGGATAGTGGGGGTATGAAATCACCCATGGGTGACTATACAATTAAAAATTGGGTCTTTACAATGAAAAATCGCATTGCATGAATTGTATGCCACTATATTGCATGCGATGCGATGCAATACAATGAAAAAAATCGGGCGCCCAGATATTACACAAGTACCACCTAACCCCCATGTCGACCTTTAGTCATACCAACCTTTAGTCATGTCGACCTCTCTGCTTGTCGACCTAGTATGCAATGATGCATACCTGTTTGGCCTCTGTGTAATAGTTTCCCTAGTATTGTACACCGCTGTGGTATATAGATGCGGAACAGTACTTGTGTCACCTGATGGCCTGTGCGTTGCAGATGTGGGAGATGCAGCGACTCCCCCCCCCCCCCCCCCCTGTAATAGCACATGGCTGCTGTGTAGACTTATATGCAGAATACACAATCGGGTGATTTATCTTCTGCCGGATGAGTCTTCTCCTCCTTACATGTGGGAGGTGCACTGTTGTACAGACGCCCGGAACCTGGTCACATGACCAAATGCACAAGGCTCCCCGCTCTTCTAATCTGCATTCCTTCCATTGGGTCTCTGCATGACATTTACTAATCTGCCATATGTCAAAATATTTGTAGAAATAAATAGATGTTTGGAGCATTTATATGTTTAGTTGTTACAAGCTGTTAACCCTTTGCTATGACGTCCCACTAAGGATCACATAACACGATAAACCGTGGCACTAAACACCCCATAATGACCCCCCCCCCCCCCCCCCGGCAGCCTCCTCGTCTTATTTGCACCCCTAATATTAGGTAAACGGTCTTCTGCAATGTACTTTGAGCTTTGACTTTGAGCTGTGACTTTTACTTTCACCTTGAGCTGTGACAGTTGTTAGCCCACAAACTCCACCCCACCCCCAGTCCTTACCTGCTCTTACCTCCAATCTCTTCCTCCACAGCTCCCTCTCTCCCCCCTCTCAAGTTTGAAACAGAACAAAGTGAAAGTAATTTTTGCAGGGACACTGATCTAACATCTTTTAGCACACAAAGGAGTAATTTGTTTTGTGGGGTGGCCCCCAGTGGTCAGAGTCGGTACTGCACCGCATAGCTGTGAGGAGTAGTTAGAGTTTATCCTCCTTCTGCACACATGGGCTGATCCGCAAACCCCTCATACACACATACAGCCCCGGATGATCTGGCCACTGTATACACAACTGTGATACCGTCATCATCCCCTAAGCATAATATACACACAAACTGGATACAAACTCAATTAAACTGCAGGAATAAAAGGCGCCTATTTAATAAGTAATGCTTTGCCATCTCACGCTTTGCCGGTTTTACGAGTAAAACCCCAATTTACTGAGAAGGCCTCATGCGCGGTAACCGCAGAGTCTCCCCCTGTGAGCCTTGCACCCCTAAACCTTTCAGACTCCGCTCTTGTTAATTACCTGCACTCATTGACCTTAATAACCAGCAGCAGAAGCTTTTATTCCGCTATCTAGAAATGATGAGAGTTTAAGGGTCATTAGGGCTGTGCAATTAGCGGGAGATGCTGTAATTAGCTCTCTGCTTTGTGTCTGTGCACAGTGGGATGTTTGCAGTTCCACGTTCTCCTGCGCCACTATCACCGAGGATTCCCTAATGCTAAATGCCTTCTGCAAGCAAATGTATCGTCAGCTCAGGAAGCCGGAACCGCGCAGGGTTATAATAATCCGGATTAATGCGGCCTGTAGCCCCCTCGGCACTCCCGATACATTGCAGACTTACATTTTTCATCACTTTGGGACTACATCAATGTTCTTGTCTATAGTAAACCTACAGGAGGGTTCCACCAGCTGGGCCAAAATTAATGGTCACTAATAGGATGGAAACGCAAGCCAGATCAATTCATTATGGAAGGAGTGTCTGGTCTAGTAGCCTGACCATGGACAGTGCCAGCCGGAACATCACTGCCTCTTCCAAACACCTACAGAACGTAAAATGCACATCCCGGAGCCAACGGTTCTCCATTTATACGAAGACTCTGGCGCTGGCCGTATTAATCACCTGGGGAGATGCCGCTGTCATGGCCAAACTGAAGATTCTGCAGCCGAACACTTTGTGCTGCTGTCAAACAAAAGATCATCGATTTTTTTCCTGCAGAACATTCTCGTTTGGCGCAGAAGGGTTAAACGGCAGCTGGTGGCGTCGCCCGTCCACCCCACGTCCGCCAAGTCATTGCGTGTGATTAAATGAGATTACTTCGAGTGCACGGCAGAGCTCAGGTAGTTCTCCTCTTAGTCCCCGTCTGTGGAAGGGACTTCGCAATGCCTGAAGGATATTAATAAGAAACCAGGCAGGAACATTTTTCAGCGTAATAGAAATGCCAGAGCAAGACTCCGGCTTTAAAAGTTAAAAATGAACTTGAAAATGCCAGTAGACGTAGGTGCGTAGCGAAGGGGTCAAACTCCGGAAGGGACCTTATGATGTCTCCGGTATCTAGACAACTAGCACAAGGATTCAGGAAATTGAAAATCATATCTGAAGATCAGACGATTGACAAGAGCCAAAAGAATGGCGGGCGCTGGGGGGGGGGGGGAGACTCGCGAAGAGACAGGACGGAGGTGGACATCTTCCCTAAATAGAAAACCAATTAGAGTTTTATTATTCAGGACACAGATTGTGGGTGTACTTTGACTCGTTGGACAAGTCCCCCCTCTGTTCTCAGTACAGGCGAGCGTGGGTAAAATGCCCCCCCCCCCATATCATACTTCCCCCATCTACAGACCAGAGCCGCGGTGTGACTTCCGCTCAATGCGTAGGGTCAGGATTTATGGAGAGGTTGTAATCCACTGACAGCAGACAAATGACGGAGTAATTTATGTTAAGTGCTAATTTAGCCGTATTTTCATCTCCTGATGATCTTCCTGACAGTGGAAGCTTTTTAATATCCAAATCAGTAAGATTTGCAGGTTCTGGACCAGAAAATGACATTTTAATGGAAAAATGCTGTCTTCAATGAGTGAGACCCCATTTGTCAATTAATCCGCTGATGGTGAAAATCGTCTGGGAAATAAACAATGGAGAATCCTCTGAGTATCAGGCAGATTCACCGGAATGTTCTGCGGGACAAAGACAGAAGAGGAAATAACATGTGAGACGCAGGAGAATAATGCTCTGTAACCAGGAGCTGGGATACAGATAGCGTACCGCGCATTTCACAGCATTTCCTCATTCTCCGAACACAATTGGGCCCTCTCCTGTGATCCGGCCAAACAATCCGAATAGGAAATAAATGAAATTCCTCTATTTGCACACAAAGTGCTCCATTACTACAGAGGATTTGGTTCACATTAGAATATATCATGAAATCCTTGCTATAGGGTCACATGTGGGGGGTGTGATGTTTCCATCAACATTTTTTCGATAAACTACCATCAGTGGCAAGTGCATGATATCTGGATGGGGGGGTCCACAATCTACCACTCTGCAAGACATCGGAGCAAGTGCAGGAGTCTGGGGGAGCAGTACAAGACCCTAGTAATGTCCCTGGACATTATACACTAAATACAGTACTGAATACAGATTATTATTGAACAGTATAGATGGTCTATAGCTGGGGTAGCCAATCCTAGTCCTCGAGAGCTACCAACAGTGCATGTTTTGCAGGTCTCCTCACAGAATCACAAGTGAGCTAATTAGCTCCATCTGTGTATCTTTTAAAATGTGTCAGTGATTAATGAGTGCAGCTGTGCAGCAGCTAGGTTGTCTGGAAAATGTGCACTGTTGGTAGCTCTCGAGGGCTAGGGTTGGCTACCACTGGTCTATAGTATAGGCCAGGCATTCCCAACCACGGTCCTCAAGGCACACCAACAGTGCAGGTTTTAGTGATATCCAGGCTTGAGCACATGTGACTTAATTAGTACCTGAGTGATTCTGATTAAACCATCTGTGCTGAAGCCTGGATATCACTAAAACCTGCACTGTTCGTGTGCCTTGAGGACCGTGGTTGGGAATGCCTGGTATAGGCCATAATATACTATAAATAAGTGGTCAGGAAAAGGTTAAACATCCCATAATAAATACAGAAACACAAGAAAACCAGTGCTGCACTTTCTAAGCTCACATCCTCCCACCCCATGGTAAGGCTCCCATCTCTTCTTCCTGGCAGCTGCTTTCTGGTCCAGTGCCCTGATTGGGAGCTCAGATCCACACACACAGAGGTGGACATGTGTAGCCCCTTAAACTATTGTTGTCGTAATTTGAGCCACTTGCCAAGGAGGATTCTGGGTAACCGGAGACACCCCTGCCTTTGCTTATGACCTGTTAGCTGTGCAGGGTGCAGGGACTCGTATGCAGATCTCTTGTCACCTCCGTGTCTTATTAGGCCATACGAGGGTCATGGAGAACGGGTGTACCCCGGGACTGCATCTAGTACAGTGTGTACCCCGGCACTGCATCTAGTACAGTGTCTACCCCCGGACTGCATCTAGTACAGTGTGTACCCCGGGACTGCATCTAGTACAGTGTTTGTCCCCGGAACTGCATCTAGTACAGTGTGTACCCTGGGACTGCATCTAGTACAGTGTGTACCCCCGGACTGCATCTAGTACAGTGCGTACCCCAGGACTGCATCTAGTACAGTGTTTACCCCGGGACTGCATCTAGTACAGTGTGTACCCCCGGACTGCATCTAGTGCAGTGTGTACCCCGGGACTGCAACTAGTACAGTGTGTACCTCGGGACTGCATCTAGTACAGTGTGTACCCCGGGACTGCATCTAGTACAGTGTTTACCCCGGGACTGCATCTAGTACAGTGTGTACCCCGGGTCTGCATCTAGTACAGTGTCTACCCCCGGACTGCATCTAGTACAGTGTGTACTCCGGGACTGCATCTAGTACAGTGTCTACCCCCGGACTGCATCTAGTACAGTGTCTACCCCCGGACTGCATCTAGTACAGTGTGTACCCCCGGACTGCATCTAGTACAGCGTGTACCCCGGGACTGCATCTAGTACAGTGTCTACCCCCAGACTGCATCTAGTACAGTGTGTACCCCCAGACTGCATCTAGTACAGTGTGTACCCCCAGACTGCATCTAGTACAGTGTGTACCCCGGGACTGCATCTAGTACAGTGTGTACCCCGGGACTGCATCTAGTACAGTTTCTACCCCGGGACTGCATCTAGTACAGTGTCTACCCCGGGACTGCATCTAGTACAGTGTCTACCCCCGGACTGCATCTAGTACAGTGTCTACCCCCGGACTGCATCTAGTACAGTGTGTACACCCGGACTGCATCTAGTACAGTGTGTACCCCCGGACTGCATCTGGTACAGTGTATAAGGAGTACAAGGCAGCCAAGTTCCACTAACCACCTTCCCATCTGGCTGGCTGGTCGCGTCTCCGAGCTGCCTGGTCGCGTCCCCGAGCTGCCTGGTCGCATCTCCGGGCTGGCTGGTTGCGTCCCCGAGCTGCCTGGTCGCGTCCCCGAGCTGCCTGGTCGCGTCCCCGAGCTGCCTGGTCGCATCCCCGAGCTGGCTGGTCGCGTCCCCGAGCTGGCTGGTCGCGTCTCCGAGCGGCCTGGTCGCATCTCCGAGCTGGCTGGTCGCGTCCCCGAGCTGCCTGGTCGCGTCCCCGAGCTGCCTGGTCGCGTCTCCGAGCTGGCTGGTCGCGTCCCTGAGCTGCCTGGTCGCGTCTCTGAGCCAAACGGCTTCTGCTTACTCTGTTTTCCTTTCTCTCTAATTTGTGCAAATAATTCAAATAATTAAATTAATTTATCTCTAAAAATGAATTCATCAATGGATTATTTCTCTGTCCCCCCAGAATAAACATTTTTTCGGTCCATTGAGCTGATGCACGATTGATATAAATGTGTGTTCTACATAATTCATGAAATTGTCTGAAGGTGATGCCGCGAGTCCTGCCACGTGTCTGTACTGTATCCCACCGGGGTAACTCCTGTGTAACCCACCGGGGGTAACTCCTGTGTAAGGCCACCGGGGGTAACTCCTGTGTAAGGCCACCGGGGGTATCTCCTGTGTAACCCACCGGGGTAACTCCTGTGTAACCCACTGGGGTAACTCCTGCGTAAGGCCACCGGGGGTAACTCCTGTGTAAGGCCACCGGGGGTAACTCCTGTGTAAGGCCACCGGGGGTAACTCATGTGTAAGGCCACCGGGGGTAACTCCTGTGTAAGGCCACTGGGGGTATCTCTGGCGTAAGGCCACCGGGGGTAACTCCTGTGTAACCCACCGGGGTAACTGCTGTGTAAGGCCACCGGGGATATCTCCTGTGTAAGGCCACCGGGGGTAACTCCTGTGTAAGGCCACCGGGGGTATCTCCTGTGTAAGGCCACCAGGGGTAACTCCTGTGTAACCCACCGGGGTAACTCCTGCGTAACCCACCGGGGTAACTCCTGCGTAAGGCCACCGGGGGTAACTCCTGCGTAAAGCCACCGGGGGTAACTCCTGTGTAAGGCCACTGGGGGTATCTCTGGCGTAAGGCCACCAGGGGTAACTCCTGTGTAACCCACCGGGGTAACTGCTGTGTAATGCCACCGGGGGTATCTCTGGCTTAAGGCCACCGGGGGTAACTCCTGTGTAAGGCCACCGGGGGTATCTCCTGTGTAAGGCCACCGTGGGTAACTCATGTGTAAGGCCACCGGGGGTATCTCCTGTGTAAGGCCACCGGGGGTATCTCCTGTGTAAGGCCACCAGGGGTAACTCCTGTGTAACCCACCGGGGTAACTGCTGTGTAAGGCCACCGGGGTAACTCCTGCGTAAGGCCACCGGGGGTATCCCCTGCGTAAGGCCACCGGGGGTATCCCCTGCGCAAGGCCACCGGGGGTATCTCCTCTGTAAGACCACCGGGGTATCTCCTCTGTAAGGCCACCGGGGGTATCTCCTCTGTAAGGCCACCGGGGGTATCTCCTGTGTAAGGCCCCCGGGGGTATCTCCTGTGTAAGGCCACCAGGGGTAACTCCTGTGTAAGGCCACCGGGGGTATCTCCTGTGTAAGGCCACAGGGGGTATCTCCTGTGTAAGGCCACCGGGGTAACTCCTGTGTAAGGCCACCGGGGTATCTCCTCTGTAAGGCCACCGGGGGTAACTCCTGTGTAAGGCCACCGGGGGTAACTCCTGTGTAAGGCCACCAGGGTAACTCCTGTGTAAGGCCACCGGGGGTAACTTCTGTGTAAGGCCATCGGGGGTAACTTCTGTGTAAGGCCACCGGGGGTAACTTCTGTGTAAGGCCACCGGGGGTAACTTCTGTGTAAGGCCATCGGGGGTAACTTCTGTGTAAGGCCACCGGGGTAACTCCTGTGTAAGGGCACCGGGGGTATCTGCCTGTGTAAGGCCACCGGGGTAAGGCTCCCCGCTAGTGCATAACCCCGGCATCCTGCTGTATGACCCAGCCCTCAGCATATACATATAATAAGATATTTCAGTCTTTCCTGGACCCTCTGGTTTTCTTTTGTTTCTTTGCCTGTTATGATCGCTGCTCGTTGCGGAAATATTAATAAAATAAATAAAAGGTAATCGCTGCAGTTTAACCAGATAATTTATTCAGAACTTTACTGCATTGAGGGCTTAGGAGAGCGCAGTGCACTTGTGACGCCGAGTAATTACACAGTGCTCTATTCTGTCAGGACAAGTTGTTCTCCCATCATTAACTAGTGCTGCAAATAATCAGCGACGCCTGCAGCCGCGGAGTACATGGCGCTCAGCGCAGTGACAGGCAGTGCGCCGCCGTGATTATTGTGATGCTTCTATACTGGTCGCTGATCAGTGGAACACTAGAACCATAGCAGATAAATTGAAGCCCATTTATGATTATATGAAGAGTCTTTTTTTTTTTTTTTCATGAGATTGAGGCTGTGGCATTTTCAGTGAAACCTCATCATCTTTCCCCTTCACATAATTCAGGATCGGGGTCAGTCTAACCCAACGCATTTCGTGTTGTGAGAGACTTCATCAGGGTAATGTCTTCTGGAAAACCGTAGTATAAACCTTGGGTCCGGGTTTGTCGGGTTCACATGCTGGCAAATGGTGATACAGATTCAATAGGCCCTGGACGTGATTTTTGGGTGTCCAAATATTGATTACGCTGTCTAAAAGTCCAAAGGAACTGCTGCACACCCAGATATCATTAGTCTGGGGCCTATTGAAGGGACCGAAGGTTTATTCTACGTCCGTTACTCTTTGAAGCTCATGTCCCAGACAGAGCGCTTTTTATTTAACGTATTCCAGAAGACATTCCCCTGATGAAGTCTCTCATAAGACGAAATGCGTTGGGTTAGTCTGATTATTGTTATTGACCCCGATCCTGAATCATGTGAATCAGGGAAAAGATGAATGATGTGTGATTGAAAATGCCACATGCTCAATTTTATGAAAAATAGACTCAATATAATCATCATTGGGCGTCAATGTACAGTATCTGTCTTTTTGGACCGGACTATGCGTTTAAGAATTCAGGCTACCATTGGTCATAACACTGTGACATAGACATCAAGCAACAACCTACTAATGCTACAGTATGAGTATAACTGTGTGATTCTGACCAGCATTGAATCAAAGCGGTCAAGCAGCCGAATACAGAATAATATTACCCTGTAGCGCAAGACAGGGGGTTCTACTGTATGTGTATGTATATATATATATATATATATATTGTGTCTCTCACAACTTCTGTCTTACTGATTGCTGATTTCTAAATCAGGACCTAGCTCTCTGTGTTTGGAAGATTATTTCTATCATGAGAACTGTATTACACGTACAGACTCTGCTCTGTGATCTTCCCAAGGTTAACTGAGTACTTTATAAAAAGAAAATGTCAGGGACTTGTTCATGTAGGATCAAGAAGTGTCAATGACAGTTTCTGTGTCTTATTCGGTTCTTCAGACTGATGCCGCCCTGTGGATTTCATTAGGGTGATGAGAATCACGTTCTCCTCCTCCTCGCCCCTCTGCGGACGCTGGTGGGGCCCTGTGGGAATTGTTCACGTTTTGGAAATAATAAGAATTACAAAGAAATCAGAATTGCAGAATATCGGTTTTATATGCAAGAATTGTTCTTTGGATTCTGCAGATCTATAAATGTAATAATCTGCAGGATATATCTCTATGTACCTGTCAGGGGGTAAATGGGACAGAGCGATGGTCTGCAGGTCAGTAATGTCATAGTCTGCAGGATATATCACTATGTACCTGTCAGGGGGTAAATGGGACAGAGCGATGGTCTGCAGGTCAGTAATGTCATAGTCTGCAGGATATATCACTATGTACCTGTCAGGGGGGTAGATGGGACAGAGCGATGTTCTGCAGATCACTAGAGAGGTCAGTAATGTAATAGTCTGCAGGATATATCACTATGTACCTGTCAGGGGGTAGATCGGACAGAGTGATGTTCTGCAGATCACTAGAGAGGTCAGTAATGTAATAGTCTGCAGGATATATCACTATGTACCTGACAGGGGGTAGATGGGACAGAGCGATGTTCTGCAGATCACTAGGGAGGTCAGTAATGTAATAATCTGCAGAACATCTCACTGTGTACCTGTCAGGGGGTAGATGGGACAGAGCAATGTTCTGCAGGTCACTAGAGAGGTCAGTAATGTAATAATCTGCAGGATATATCACTATGTACCTGTCAGGGGGTAGATGGGACAGAGCAATGTTCTGCAGGTCAGTAATGTAACAATCTGCAGAACATCTCACTGTGTACCTGTCAGAGTAGATGGATCTCGGTGCGGGTCAGTACATAACTACTGTACTTGCTGAATGTACTGCAGGAGGTACGTTAGGGGGACTCACCTGATGCCGTTACACTGACAGGACCCCACTTACAGCAGCCTCCTTCTCTTACACCAGGTGAAAATCCTGACTTCAAAGCAAATGTTTCGAAAGTTAGTTAGGCAGCTAATTGTACCTGATTGCATATGGGAGAGACAGAGGTGTAGTATCACTTGCTGCCAACAGATGGCAGTGTTTTGATGACACACGGACACTAGAAGTGTATATATATAGATGATGAAGGAAAGAATTCTGTCCCTTTAAACTCTGGTTGAGAATAAGAATGATTCCTCGGGAATGTTATCTGCGATACTCTAGCACATATTGCCCATAATTCATCTCTTCAAAGCGGCATTTCGCAGATATCCTGATATTTTCCCCCTTTTTGCTGGTTGATTCATGAAACTCAATCATGAAATTCATGAGAGATAATATTCCAAATGCCTTTTTATTTTATCTATGGCTGATTCATCAAAGTCATCTGTGATAGAAATATGAGCATTAATCACCGGACTGCAGTCCTCTAACAGGAGATGA
Organism: Crinia signifera; assembly: GCF_055691185.1. NCBI lineage: Eukaryota > Metazoa > Chordata > Amphibia > Anura > Myobatrachidae > Crinia > Crinia signifera. The sequence goes on from NC_139226.1 coordinate 5,838,763, forward strand.
ATACTGCATCTGCTGGTATTATTCACCCAGGTATCTGGGATGGAACACGTTACAAAGCCTGAGCTATATAAGACAGGATAGGCTGCACACTCAGTGATTTCACTGGTTCCTAGTGACTGGATAGGCCGCACTCTCAGTGATGTCACTGGCTCCTAGTGACTGGATAGGCCACACTCTCAGTGATGTCACTGGTTCCTAGTGACTGGATAGGCCGCACTCTCAGTGATGTCACTGGCTCCTAGTGACTGGATAGGCTGCACTCTCAGTGATGTCACTGGCTCCTAGTGACTGGATAGGCTGCACTCTCAGTGATGTCACTGGTTCCTAGTGACTGGATAGGCCGCACTCTCAGTGATGTCACTGGCTCCTAGTGACTGGATAGGCCGCACTCTCAGTGATGTCACTGGCTCCTAGTGACTGGATAGGCTGCACTCTCAGTGATGTCACTGGCTCCTAGTGACTGGATAGGCCGCACTCTCAGTGATGTCACTGGCTCCTAGTGACTGGATAGGCTGCACTCTCAGTGATGTCACTGGCTCCTAGTGACTGGATAAGCTGCACTCTCAGTGATGTCACTGGTTCCTAGTGACTGGATATGCTGCACTCTCAGTGATGTCACTGGTTCCTAGTGACTGGATAGGCCGCGCTCTCAGCGATGTCACTGGCACCTCGTGACTGGATAGGCTGCACTCTCAGTGATGTCACTGGCTCCTATTGACTGGATAGGCTGCACTCTCAGTGATGTCACTGGCTCCTAGTGACAGGATAGGCCGTACTCTCAGTGATGTCACTGGCTCCTAGTGACTGGATAGGCTGCACTCTCAGTGATGTCACTGGCTCCTAGTGACTGGATAGGCTGCACTCTCAGTGATGTCACTGGCTCCTAGTGACTGGATAGGCCGCACTCTCAGTGATGTCACTGGCTTTGTGTTTTGATGTATGTGATGTCTGAGTATTTTACTATAATCCTATTTAATACAGGAATATATTGGTTTTGTCCAGGTCTCCATCACTGTGGAAGGGACATTTCTGTACCCATCCTCCATGTGTAATGTATCTGCCATGCTGTACATGCGTGACCTGTCCCTTCTGGATGTAATCTGTCTGTAGCAGTCACTTGTGAGAGTGCCAGGCAGATGGCGCGTGTAACGTGCTGTTACATAGGAGTTACTGCTTCACTAGGTGCCCCTGCTACAACTGGCTAACGTGTAAATGGCTGCTTTGTGACATTGTCACACAGTACCGTATATATTAGTGATTACCTGGGCGGACAGCTTAGCTATAGATAGATGATCAGAGTAGAGTTCTCTGAGATTGGTGGCTTACAGGATGATGGGCCAGGGAAACACATACTGTAGCTTAGTAAATAAGCCTCCCATTGCGTCATATCTGGAAGACTCGCTTTGCACCTCGCTAATGCTTAGTGACCGACAGACCGACAGAGAGCACGAGAGAGAGAGGACGGAAACTGCTTCAGTCATTTTGAAGGATACTCATTTCTAAATGGCTACTGAATCTATATGAATCATTCCACGTCACACACATATATGATAAAGCAGCGAGAGTCTCCTGACCTCTCACAGACATATATCTAGTAGTAGGAGTTATTGCAGATGGCGGTATTACTCCGGAATATGTATATATGTGTGTCATTCTTCTGTGCAATCAGCAGGCATCCTTGTAGTTTAAAATTCCCTTTTAGTCCAGATTTTGCGGTTTCTGTGATATATGAACATTGATGCGGTCTTACATGTCTATTGAGTAGTGTGACAGCTCTGGGCTTCGGAGCCCCCTTACTCAACTGCTCCCCAAATCATGAAGTAAGAAGGATCTGTTCTATCTCTGTGTTTCCTAATGAAAGAAGAACACCGGCTTCTACCTCTCTCCGAGAAACCCTTCCAATTTCCTTTCTTAAATTAATCAACTGATTTGGAAGTGCGCGGTCTCTGCGGAGGCGAATTCCAGCGTCTGATTGCTGTTACGGTGAGAGTATTTCTGGTGCTGAATCTCAGCCTCGTCTGTATTAGCTCAGTGGCAGCCCCTCTTCTGTTGTAGGGCCGCAGTCCGTCCCCACGAGCAGAACCCCGGTTCCTTATGTCTGTCATTTGTACAGGTGGATTGCAGCAATTTCTCTTGGTAACCCACCAGACCATCCTGCTGTGGTGTGTGCCCTTATACCTGCCCCACGCACTCACCACGTTCTCCACACACATGGGGAGATTTCAATTATCTTCATGCCAAGAAGCTAAACTGGGTTTGTCAGTGTCCTGTATCTTGTGTCTGTCCTGCCAGGATTTCCTGGGCGATGACGTGGAAGTACAATGAGACTTGTGATATGTTTTCTTGGTCAATGATTAAATCCCCCTCCCTGTGTTTACCACATGAGTGTTTCCTGCCCATTAGATCCCCCCCTACCAAGACTGTTGTGTCCTGATTTCCAGTATGTTCCACAGTTGTGCTTATTTGTCAGCCCCTCCCATTGTCTTACGCTAATGACTTTGTCATCTGTCCAATCAGGTGCACATGGCGCGATTGGGTCACGTGTTGTCCAGTCCTCCGATTCTCTGAGCTAGGTGACCACCATGATGCACAGTATTATAAATTGCCAATACTGTATGCAGTGGCGTAACTATAAATTCAGCTCCCCCCTGCCAAAAATGTTTGTGGCGCCCCCCCCCCCCCCCCCCCCCCCCAATGCCATTTTTGTTAAGACAAGGGGAAAAAAATATATATATATATATATATTTTTTATTTGAGTACGGGGGAAAAAAGTTACCTTTATTCACAGTCTGCATTGTGGGGATTCCATCTCCTTGAGGAAGGCACACAGGCAAGTTGTCTATGTGGCTGCAGCCAATAGACTGTGTATACCTTTACAAATGGAGTCAGCAGCAGCGCCATGCCATGATGAGCCCTTCCGCATCCTCTGTATTTGCAGTGCACCCGCTGCAAACCCTGCCGGTGCTGGATTCCCAAAACCACCACGGGAACTGCAGCAGCATAGTTACGCCACTCTAAATGGGGATTGGCGCAGTGCTCTGCTCCTTGGTGTGTGTGTAAATAAATTGAGTGGTATTCCACACACACCAAGGAGCAGAGCGCTGCGCCAATCCCCATTTAGAATTCTGTAACATATCCGGATAGGTCATCCGGAAAGTGCAGCAGCTAGCACAACCGAGGGCAGTGCGCAGACCACCAAACCTTTTTTATAGTTACGCCACTGCCTCCACCTTTCCATCCCGCTACCCCTGCACCTCTCACTTCCTCCTTCCCTGCACCTCTCCGTTCCTGTCACCCCTACACCTCCATGCCCTCTGTCTCTGCTGCACTTCTCTATCCATGTCACCTCTCACTCCATCCTAATCTCCACTTCTCCAACCCCGTTGCCCCCCATCCCCCCTGCACCTCTCGTTTCCTCCATCCCCTCACCTTTACTTCCCACCTTCACCTTTACGTCCCCCTTTCCCCCTTCACCTCTCACTTCCTCCATCCCTGCACCTCTCTGTCCTCCTCTGCACCTCTCCTTCCCCATCCCCCTGTCCATACTGCAATTATATGTCCCCCTACACCACTGTTTCATACACACAAAAAATGACACAAATCATAGAAAAATATCATAAAATGTTTTTGCTGCTGATATTTTCTGACCTGCAGCAGGTGGGAGATGCAGTGGGCGGCAGGCACCGACGGGCAATGGGGCGGGCAGACGAGGGAGTGAAAGTCCCTTGCTAGCAGTCGCAGCTGGGACCCTGTCTGCAGGCTGCTGCTTAACACTCTCACAGGCAGATTCAGCACCCCGCAGCAGCCCAGCATGATTCTAAGCTGTGACATTAGGGTTAGAGAGAAGACAGTAGTTGGAGTGGGTGGGACGCTTTCACAGTGCACTCTGCAGCACCCGCCGTAGACTCCGTGTCAGGCCACGCCCCTGTCGCCCTCCCATTGGACAGCCGCCGCCAACCCTCCTATTGGACAGCCGCCCGCCAATCATGTAATGGCAGTGTGACAGACTGACAGCAGTGAGTCAGACTGTCATGGCGCGGTCGACTCGCCTGTGCGCAGCGGCAGGTGACACGCCAGCAGCCACACTGTCACTGACACAAAGCATCAGCAATGAGCATACATTTGTGAATGACACTGCGCCCACGCAGCCCCCGCTCCCCCAAGCAGTGGCGGGGGCTGCCTTACACAAGTTACGCCAGTGACTGTATGTCCCGCAGTGCTGAATGCTATCTATGTAGTTGGACATTATAACAATGATATTGCTGTCTGCAGTCATGAGTCTCATTAGAGATGGGAACCTCGCTATGTGCAGGACAAGTGAGGGAAGATGCGAGTGGGAGAAGGTTGGATGTATCGGGTGATTGGAGAGAGTTGTGTTGGGGTCAGGACAGACTTGTGTGAAGGTTTAGAGATTCTATGGAGGGCAGATCAGCTCAATGCTTTATGTAACCAGACATCCCTGCAATGTCTGACTCTGCATTAGGCCATCATTTCTGATTTCATGGTAAACCTGTACGGAACGCAAGGAAAAACAAAGGCATTGGTCATTGAGTGCCTTTACCCGGTACAATCCTTACACATCACACTAAACTGAATTACCCCATTAAGTGTTTTGGGCGGCCGCCGGAAGAGAGTTCCAAAAAAACTGTTGCAGCAGGAGAGAGGTCTGAGGGTCGGCAATGAGAGGAGGAAGGTTGGCAGGACGGCAGTCAGAGAGGGGGCAGGAAGGCAGTCAGAGAGGGGGCAGGAAGGCAGTCAGAGAGGGGGCAGGGCAGCAGTCAGAGAGGGGGCAGGAAGGCAGTCAGAGAGGGGGCAGGACGGCAGTCAGAGAGGGGGCAGGACGGCAGTCAGAAAAGAGGAGGACGGCAGTCAGAGAAGAGGAGGACAGCAGTCAGAGAGGAGGAGAACTTAATACGATTCTCATAATTTCCCATTTGTATGGAAGCATGACTTATACAGCGACTGCAGGAGTTCTATTCTCCCATTTTGCATTTCACACCCCCGCTACAGAATCTCGCCTGTGATGTGTTCTGAGAGCCCTCATGTCTAGCACTTATCAGAGAGGTATACTGTATGTAAGGCACCACAAGGGTTCTATTTCACTATAGAAGCGGATAAATCTAGCAACAAGAAATAAGTCAGCTATTTAGTGTTCTTGTGTAGGGAGACAAAGGGCAGAGATGAGTTTGAAAAAACTCAGGAGCCCGAGGTGTGCTCCCTACCTCAGTGCTGTGCCTAAACACGTGCAAAGGGGGCCGTGCGTTCGAAGTGGCTCCATCTCCCGAAGGAGATAGGGCCCCGTTTTTCCCCCTAACCCCTCTCAACCATAAGGCCGAAGAAGGGAAAATAGGGAACGGTGGGTCCTCTTCGCCGAAGCTTAGAGAGACCCTCATTCCTCAACCCCCGGAAGGGTTAGGACGGTGGGTCCTCCGCACCCGAAGGTTTGGAGAGACCCTCGGTAGACTTCCCTCCGCCTTGCGGCTCGGGGTCGTCCTCGGGGGGCACGAAGCTCTCCCCAAAAGGCGAGAGCTTCGGCACATTGGGGAAATGGAAGGCCCGAAAGGGTCGACCACACAACCCAAAAAAAGTGACAAAACTACAAAAAACAAGGAACGTGAAAAGTGACAAACGTGAGAGGGGGAAGAGAAATAAATAATAAAGGACCCTAGCCAGAAGGCCAGGGTGGGGGTGTGAAAAATTGTCCTACCCCATCCAAAAGGACGGGGTAAGGACGTGAAGCGCTACCTGAAGGGGAAGTGCGCCGTGCAAGTGCCATTCTAGTGCATGGTGATTTTGGGATCACCCGTGCATGTTCGGCACCCCCGAGTTTCCCCGGGGGCACAGTGCAGCCTCGGACTCCAAGCAACCGACCGATCAGCGTCCGACCAAGTGTTTCTCTGTTCCCATCGTAGGGCATTTTCCAGCCCCTGGCATGGGAATGGGTACTCCACTGGGCTTTTCGACTGACTCCCTTAGGGGCTGCACCCCCCTTGGAAGAGCAATCTACTCAGTCCCAGTGTTTCTCCGCTCCCAGGGTTAAGATACTAGGCTGAGCTTTTCGCTGTCCCCAGGCCGGGGGCACGGTTCCCCCCGACCTGGACCAATCTACTCGGTCTCAGCTTTTCTCAGCTCCCTGGGAATGGATACTAGACTGAGCCTTTCGCTGTCTCATCCTTCGGGGGCTACAAACCCCGTCAATAGAGTCAAACTACTAGGCCCAGTGTTTCTCCCCCCCTCTTACCAGTGGATTTACGGAAACAACACCTCCTACCAAAGGCAGAGGTGAAGATACTCAGTGAGACTTTTCACCACTCCCAGGCAAAAAAAGAGGGGTCCCACACCCTCCGCCCATCAGAGCAGCTACTCAGTCCAGCCTTTCTCTATTCTCTGCCAGAGGCCAGTCCATACCCACTGATAAGAACAGATACTACACTTGATCTTAGCCAAAAGGCCGAGAGCCCCGCTCACACAGGTTACTATCGGAGACGTCACTGCCTTATCCAATAGAATAGACTATATATCATCACAAGTACAAATACAGAGAGGAGATATATAAGAGATACTATAGAAGAGATACTTCTAGTCCAGATTGGACTAGAAGTATCTGACCTAAAGATAAACCCAGTCACATGGTCAGACCACCACTCAATATGGTTCTCAGTCGCAACCCCTCAAAATAGATCTGTGCCCATGGAATTGACCAAATATCGCCCAAGGAGGGCTATGACTCCTCAGGCCATGGCAGCTAACTTGAACCTCTCAGCAGTGATGGGGACCTGTAAAGATCCATGTTCCCTAGTCCATTTTTATAACAGGGCTGTGACAGAGGCACTGGATACTATAGCCCCATTGCGTATTCGACCCTGTAAACCACACCATCAAGCTCCCTGGTTTGACAACAGTATTCGTGATCTCAAGAAAAAGGGTCATATACTTGAAAGACGATGGAGGAAGACAAACCTGGCAGAGGATAAATTAAATCTAATCAAACACATTGGAATATACCAATCAACAATCACCCGCAAGAAAACAGTGTTCCTTTCAAATGAGATCATGACAGCAAAAAATAGGCCCGCTCAGCTTTTCCGTACAGTGGAGATGCTTTGCAAACCAGCATGCCTGCAGCCTGATGTAACCCTCTCGCAGTCAAGATGCAATGAGTTTGCTAAATTCTTTGCAGATAAAGTATCTATCATCCGGGCTGGAATCCCCACAGTGACACCAAAGGAGTTCCAACAGACCAAGCCTACCAGTTTAAGACACTTGCCTTCATGGGACATCTTTGACCAAGTGGATGTACAATACATTGCTGGAATTTCCAGACTGTTGAGTCCCTCCTACTGTGATCTGGACCCTGCCCCATCCAAGCTTCTTTTAGGGTGTATGGAAATAATCGGCCCTGCATTTGCAAAAATAGTTCAATGCTCTTTGCAGACAGGCGTTTTTCCCGAACCACTAAAGGAAGCAATAGTCAGACCACTTCTTAAAAAATCTAATTTAGACCCTGACTGCATGACCAACTACAGGCCAGTATCAAATCTTCCTTTTCTAGGAAAGGTTATTGAGAAAGTGGTTGCAACTCAACTAGAGACCCACCTGTTAACCCATGACATTTATGATCCATTCCAGTCAGGATTCAGGAGAAGACATAGCACAGAAACAGCTCTGGTATGTGTGCTCAATGATCTTCTAAATGCAAGGGATAGAGGAGACTGTTCAATCCTAATCCTTCTGGACCTCTCTGCAGCATTTGACACCATTGACCATGGGATTCTAATTGAGCGCCTGAAGAATTTCTGTGGCCTGGGTGGCACAGTCCTTAGCTGGTTCAAATCATTTCTCGCTGGCAGGTCACAGAGAGTTGCATCGGGAGTATACTCTTCACCACCAGTGCCGTTGTCTTGTGGTGTCCCACAGGGCTCTATACTATCTCCCATGCTTTTTGCAGTATACATGCTTCCACTTGGTGACATAATCAGACGTCACGGCCTGGTCTACCACTGCTATGCAGATGATACCCAACTGTACCTGTCCTTTGCTCCAGGCACCGTTAACACAATAACAACCTTAAATGGCTGCCTAGCTGAGCTCCAGGAGTGGATGAGTGCCAGTTGGCTGAGACTGAACCCAGATAAAACAGAAGTCCTGATGATAAATCACAGGACAAGACGGCAGCATAGCCAACTGACAGGTCTTACGCTGGGGGGCGCAGCACTAAAAAACTCTGATCATGTGCGGAATCTTGGTGTTGTCCTGGATAATGGCCTGACACTTAAACATCAGGTGTCAGCCACAATCAAATCCTCATTCTTTCATCTGAGAAACATGGCCAGAATCAAGCACTTAATTCCCTCAGAAGACCTTTCTAAAGTCATACATGCATTTATATCATCACGACTAGACTACTGCAATGCTCTCTACCTGGGTCTTCCAGCAAAAGAATTGCACCGCTTGCAGCTGGTACAAAATGCAGCCGCCAGACTTTTAACTAACCAGCCCCGCTCCTGCCACATAACTCCCATTCTCTACTCCCTTCACTGGCTACCTGTAAAATGGCGAATCGTTTTCAAGATTGGCTTACTCACTTTCAAGGCCCTACATGACCAGGGCCCAAGGTACCTGCAACAGCTGCTGATCCCTTACTGTCCTACTCGATTACTACGATCCACTGAAGAAGGACTACTAACAGTACCCAGAATCTCCCTGAATTCATCTGGGGGTCGAGCTTTCAACTTTGCTGCTCCAACTCTTTGGAACTCTCTTCCTCGCACAGTGCGAGAAGCCCCCACTGTAGAATCCTTTAAAAATAGACTAAAGACATACTTATTTACTCAAGCATTTCACTGACATCTACTGTTAAGCTTGTTTTGTATTTCGAGCTGTAAAGACAATGTGTGAAGCACTTTGAGTCCTATTGGGAGAAAAGTGCTATACAAATATCATTATTATTATTATATGTGTGTGTGTATATGAAGTACGCTGTACGTGTACACCTGCAGCGCTGAGCAGATGACTGCGTTCCCAGAATAGAACCACATAACCCAAGCACTGGATGTTGGCATCTCCTGCGCCCCACCCCAGGCAGCGATGCATTCTAGATGTGATTATGTAAAACATTGGTGATGGATTCAATTTACCTCCGCATCTGATTCCAAGAATAATGTGGAAAATTCCACTTCTGACTCGATATCGCATATACAGTATATGGTAATAAAGAAAAGGAGAGAAATAGTTTATGCACCAATATAAAACCTAATAAATAAGTGTGTTGGCTGCGTTGTATCCCCGCGTGTTATCTGTACATCTGAGAGACCGGGGGAAGGGGGTGCAGCGTTCCGATGTACAGTAAGAGGCTGAGGGTGACATGTAATAGATGAGAGATTCAGAGAGTGAGAGATCTGGTAAGAAATCTCCAGGTTTTTTAAAGCGGCAATCATTTACACTGCAACACCAGTTTGATTCTGAAATGTACTGTAAATCATTGCTGCTTTTAAAAACCTGGAGATTTCTTACCAAATCTCTCACTTTCGGATTCTCTCACCCTATTACATGTCACCCTATGTGTCCGTCACCTTCCAGCGATGGGCGATGGCTCCTCCGGACACTGGGGCAGATGTATTAAGCCTTAACAAGAGATAAATGCAAGGGTGATAAGGAGAGATAAACGCCCAGCCAATCACCTGCCAACTGCCATGTTACAGGCTGTGTTTGAAAAAAGTCAGTTAGCAGGTGATTGGCTGGACGTTTATCTCTCCTTATCACCCTTGCATTTATCTCTTGTTAAGGCTTAATACATCTGCCCCACTGTGCGGCTGGGCAGGTGCAGGACGTGTTTACTGATCACCCACTAAGTGTATATACTGGGCTGTATACACCCCAGAGACCGGGAATAAGGAGTAACAGCAGCATCCGGCGCCATTGATCGATAGTAATTGGGAAGTGTCTGGGGGCAGCTTGGTGATCTAGTGGCCATTGCCTACTACACACAGATAATACACGATACAGACAATGACATCGTCCGCGCAGCCTGTCGCTATGCTGTGTAATAAGACGACGCTGTAAAACCTAAAGCACCGATGTGCGATGGGAGATTCAGCCAGCGAGCACGGGAAGGGTTAATGTTCTCGACGAGAGGAAGGAGGAAAAAAAGCATCACACAAAGGAGTAAGTTAATTAAAGCCGCGGAAATGTGGGCTCTCTAATAAACCTCTGTCTTGCCGCACTTTTATAGGCTGCCATAATTTGCCTCCCGTCCCCAGAGCCGCGCGCTGCACACGTAGGTCATTAAGGCCCCGGCCGCCTGGATCTGCTGTCAGCGCCAAAGAACAGAACACAATCTGTGCGACGTCTTCCTAACTGCCGCCCCTTTTCTTTTTTACTGCTCTGTTTTTTTTTCCCCCTTTTTAATTGGCCTCTTTATGATCTGTGAGTAAAATACACCGGCGGATCTCTGTGGTTTTATTGCCGGCGGCCCCTGGAGGGTTCGCACAGCGGGGCTGAGAGAGGAATGAGGAATAGACTTCAGTCTGGCGCACCTTAGTCGCTGTATCGGGTCTGTGATGTTCCCGGCATGCCATGGCGTCCTAGCGGAGACAGATGGGGCAGGGAAATCCTGTCTGATCAGGAGGATACAGGGTGGCATACGGTGCCCAGCGCTGCGTCACAGGCAGCATCATGTAAATAAACCAGAGTGATAATACATGAGAAATTGTCAACTTGAGCTGCTGCACTAATAATCCCAAGGGTATAGGTTACCTTCGCGGGATCCCATTGGGGTATACGTTCCATTCAGGTATATATTCCCATTGCGGTATACGTTCCCATCAGATATATATTCTCATTGCGGTATACGTTCCCATCAGGTATATATTCTCAGTGCGGTATACGTTCCCATCAGGTATATATTCTCAGTGCGGTATACGTTCCCATCAGGTATATATTCTCAGTGCCGTATACGTTCCCATCAGGTATATATTCCCATTGCGGTATACGTTCCCATCAGGTATATATTCTCAGTGCGGTATACGTTCCCATCAGGTATATATTCTCAGTGCGGTATACGTTCCCATCAGGTATATATTCTCAGTGCAGTATACGTTCCCATCAGGTATATATTCTCAGTGTGGTATACGTTCCCATCAGGTATATATTCCCAGTGCGGTATACGTTCCCATCAGGTATATATTCTCAGTGCCGTATACGTTCCCATCAGGTATATATTCTCAGTGCGGTATACGTTCCTATCAGGTATATATTCTCAGTGCGGTATACGTTCCCATCAGGTATATATTCTCAGTGCGGTATATGTTCCCATCAGGTATATATTCTCAGTGCGGTATACGTTCCCATCAGGTATATATTCTCAGTGCGGTATACGTTCCCATCAGGTATATATTCTCAGTGCGGTATACGTTCCCATCGGGTATATATTCTCAGTGCAGTATACGTTCCCATCAGGTATATATTCTCAGTGCGGTATACGTTCCCATCAGGTATATATTCTCAGTGCCATATACGTTCCCATCAGATATCTATTCTCAGTGCGGTATACGTTCCCATCAGGTATATATTCCCATTTCGGTATACGTTCCCATCAGATATATATTCTCAGTGCGGTATACGTTCCCATCAGGTATATATTCCCATTGCCGTATACGTTCCCATCAGGTATATATTCTCAGTGCAGTATACGTTCCCATCAGGTATATATTCTCAGTGCCGTATACGTTCCCATCAGGTATATATTCCCATTGCGGTATACGTTCCCATCAGGTATATATTCTCAGTGCGGTATACATTCCCATCAGGTATATATTCCCAGTGCGGTATACATTCCCATTGGGTATATATTCTCAGTGCAGTATACGTTCCCTTCAGGTATATATTCCCATTGCGGTATACGTTCCCATCAGGTATATATTTTCAGTGCCGTATACGTTTCCATCAGGTATATATTCTCAGTGCCGTATTCGATCCAATCAGGTATATATTCTCAGTGCGGTATACGTTCCCATCAGGTATATATTCTCAGTGTGGTATATGTTCCCATCAGGTATATATTCTCAGTGCCGTATACGTTCCCATCAGGTATATATTCTCAGTGCGGTATACGTTCCCATCAGGTATATATTCTCAGTGCGGTATACGTTCCCATCAGGTATATATTCTCAGTGCCGTATACGTTCCCATCAGGTATATATTCCCATTGCGGTATACGTTCCCATCAGGTATATATTCTCAGTGCGGTATACGTTCCCATCAGGTATATATTCTCAGTGCGGTATACATTCCCATCAGGTATATATTCTCAGTGTGGTATACGTTCCCATCAGGTATATATTCTCAGTGCGGTATACGTTCCCATCAGGTATATATTCTCAGTGCGGTATACGTTCCCATCAGGTATATATTCTCAGTGCGGTATACATTCCCATCAGGTATATATTCTCAGTGCAGTATACGTTCCCATCAGGTATATATTCCCATTTCGGTATACGTTCCCATCAGATATATATTCTCAGTGCGGTATACGTTCCCATCAGGTATATATTCCCATTGCCGTATACGTTCCCATCAGGTATATATTCTCAGTGCAGTATACGTTCCCATCAGGTATATATTCTCAGTGCCGTATACGTTCCCATCAGGTATATATTCCCATTGCGGTATACGTTCCCATCAGGTATATATTCTCAGTGCGGTATACATTCCCATCAGGTATATATTCCCAGTGCGGTATACATTCCCATTGGGTATATATTCTCAGTGCAGTATACGTTCCCTTCAGGTATATATTCCCATTGCGGTATACGTTCCCATCAGGTATATATTTTCAGTGCCGTATACGTTTCCATCAGGTATATATTCTCAGTGCCGTATTCGATCCAATCAGGTATATATTCTCAGTGCGGTATACGTTCCCATCAGGTATATATTCTCAGTGTGGTATATGTTCCCATCAGGTATATATTCTCAGTGCCGTATACGTTCCCATCAGGTATATATTCTCAGTGCGGTATACGTTCCCATCAGGTATATATTCTCAGTGCGGTATACGTTCCCATCAGGTATATATTCTCAGTGCCGTATACGTTCCCATCAGGTATATATTCCCATTGCGGTATACGTTCCCATCAGGTATATATTCTCAGTGCGGTATACGTTCCCATCAGGTATATATTCTCAGTGCGGTATACGTTCCCATCAGGTATATATTCTCAGTGCGGTATGTGTTTCCATCAGGTATATATTCTCAGTGCCGTATACGTTCCCATCAGGTATATATTCTCAGCGCGGTATATGTTTCCATCAGGTATATATTCTCAGTGCGGTATATGTTCCCATCAGGTATATATTCTCAGTGCGGTATACGTTCCCATCAGGTATATATTCCCATTGCCGTATACGTTCCCATCAGGTATATATTCCCAGTACGGTATACGTTCCCATCAGGTATATATTCTCAGTGCCGTATACGTTCCCATCAGGTATATATTCTCAGTGTGGTATACGTTCCCATCAGGTATATATTCTCAGTGCCGTATACGTTCCCATCAGGTATATATTCCCATTGCGGTATACGTTCCCATCAGGTATATATTCTCAGTGCGGTATACATTCCCATCAGGTATATATTCCCAGTGCGGTATACATTCCCATCGGGTATATATTCTCAGTGCGGTATACGTTCCCTTCAGGTATATATTCCCATTGCGGTATACGTTCCCATCAGGTATATATTCTCAGTGCCGTATACGTTCCCATTAGGTATATATTCGGTACTTATGTATTATCTGGGCTCCCATGTTAAATGCACCCCATTTTTTCATACCCCTACTATCCAACTACGCATGGAGTTGATTCTATATAGTGTGGCGAGCCACCGTGCCCGAAGCGTGGCGAGCGGACGCGGTCTCATAAGAAACACGTGAGCCCAGATATTACATAAGTACCATATATTCTCAGTGCCGTATACGTTCCCATCAGGTATATATTCCCAGTGCGGTATACGTTCCCATCAGGTATATATTCTCAGTGCGGTATACGTTCCCATCAGGTATATATTCCCATTGCGGTATACGTTCCCATCAGATATATATTCTCAGTGCGGTATACGTTCCCATCAGGTATATATTCTCAGTGCGGTATACGTTCCCATTGGGTATATATTCTCAGTGCGGTATACGTTCCCATCAGGTATATATTCTCAGTGCCGTATACGTTCCCATTGGGTATATATTCTCAGTGCGGTATACGCTCCCATCAGGTATATATTCTCAGTGCCGTATACGTTCCCATCAGGTATATATTCTTATTGCGGTATATGTTCCCATCAGGTATATATTCTCAGTGCGGTATACGTTCCCATCAGGTATATATTCTCAGTGCGGTATACGTTCCCATCAGGTATATATTCTCAGTGTGGTCTACGTTCCCATCAGGTATATATTCCCATTGCGGTATACGTTCCCATCAGGTATATATTCTCAGTGCGGTATACGTTCCCATCAGGTATATATTCTCAGTGCGGTATACGTTCCCATCAGGTATATATTCTCAGTGCGGTATACGTTCCCATCAGGTATATATTCTCAGTGCAGTATACGTTCCCATCAGGTATATATTCTCAGTGTGGTATACGCTCCCATCAGGTATATATTCTCAGTGCCGTATACGTTCCCATCAGGTATATATTCCCATTGCGGTATATGTTCCCATCAGGTATATATTCTCAGTGCGGTATACGTTCCCATCAGGTATATATTCTCAGTGCCGTATACGTTCCCATCAGGTATATATTCTCAGTGCCGTATACGTTCCCATCAGGTATATATTCCCATTGCCGTATACGTTCCCATCAGGTATATATTCTCAGTGCGGTATACGTTCCCATCAGGTATATATTCTCAGTGCGGTATACGTTCCCATCAGGTATATATTCCCATTGCCGTATACGTTCCCATCAGGTATATATTCTCAGTGCCGTATACGTTCCCATCAGGTATATATTCTCAGTGCGGTATACGTTCCCATCAGGTATATATTCTCAGTGTGGTATATGTTCCCATCAGGTATATATTCTCAGTGCCATATACGTTCCCATCAGGTATATATTCTCAGTGCTGTATACGTTCCCATCAGGTATATATTCCCATTGCCGTATACGTTCCCATCAGGTATATATTCTCAGTGCCGTATACGTTCCCATCAGGTATATATTCTCAGTGCCGTATACGTTCCCATCAGGTATATATTCTCAGTGCGGTATACGTTCCCATCAGATATATATTCTCAGTGCGGTATACGTTCCCATCAGGTATATATTCTCAGTGCCGTATACGTTCCCATCAGGTATATATTCCCATTGCGGTATACGTTCCCATCAGGTATATATTCTCAGTGCGGTATACGTTCCCATCAGGTATATATTCTCAGTGCGGTATACGTTCTCATCAGGTATATATTCTCAGTGTGGTCTACGTTCCCATCAGGTATATATTCCCATTGCGGTATACGTTCCCATCAGGTATATATTCTCAGTGCGGTATACGTTCCCATCAGGTATATATTCTCAGTGTGGTATACGTTCCCATCAGGTATATATTCTCAGTGCGGTATACGTTCCCATCAGGTATATATTCTCAGTGCAGTATACGTTCCCATCAGGTATATATTCTCAGTGTGGTATATGTTCCCATCAGGTATATATTCTCAGTGCCATATACGTTCCCATCAGGTATATATTCTCAGTGCTGTATACGTTCCCATCAGGTATATATTCCCATTGCCGTATACGTTCCCATCAGGTATATATTCTCAGTGCCGTATACGTTCCCATCAGGTATATATTCTCAGTGCCGTATACGTTCCCATCAGGTATATATTCTCAGTGCGTTATACGTTCCCATCAGGTATATATTCTCAGTGCGGTATACGTTCCCATCAGGTATATATTCTCAGTGCAGTATACGTTCCCATCAGGTATATATTCTCAGTGTGGTATATGTTCCCATCAGGTATATATTCTCAGTGCCATATACGTTCCCATCAGGTATATATTCTCAGTGCTGTATACATTCCCATCAGGTATATATTCCCATTGCCGTATACGTTCCCATCAGGTATATATTCTCAGTGCCGTATACGTTCCCATCAGGTATATATTCTCAGTGCCGTATACGTTCCCATCAGGTATATATTCTCAGTGCGGTATACGTTCCCATCAGGTATATATTCTCAGTGCCGTATACGTTCCCATCAGGTATATATTCCCATTGCGGTATACGTTCCAATCAGGTATATATTCTCAGTGCGGTATACGTTCCCATCAGGTATATATTCTCAGTGCCGTATACGTTCCCATCAGGTATATATTCCCATTGGGATGGGCGCACCTCTCCTGCTGGCATGCTGTAGCAGAGGTGGTGAGCGCAGAGACTCGGCTATTGGGATGGGCGCACCTCTCCTGCTGGCGTGCTGTAGTAGGGGGAGTGAGCGCAGGGACCCGGCTATTGGGATGGGCGCACCTCTCCTGCTGGCATGCTGTAGCAGAGGTAGTGAGCGCAGAGACCCAGCTATTGGGATGGGCGCACCTCTCCTGCTGGCATGTTGTAGCAAAGGTAGTGAGCGCAGAGACCCGGCTGTTGGGATGGGCGAAGCTCTCCTGCTAGCATGGTGTAGCAGAGGGAGTGAGCGCAGAGACCTGGCTGATGGGATGGGCGCACATGCTGTAGCAAAGGTAGTGAGCGCAGAGACGTTCCCATCAGGTATATATTCTCAGTGCTGTATACGTTCCCATCAGGTATATATTCCCATTGCCGTATACGTTCCCATCAGGTATATATTCTCAGTGCCGTATACGTTCCCATCAGGTATATATTCTCAGTGCCGTATACGTTCCCATCAGGTATATATTCTCAGTGCGGTATACGTTCCCATCAGGTATATATTCTCAGTGCGGTATACGTTCCCATCAGGTATATATTCTCAGTGCAGTATACGTTCCCATCAGGTATATATTCTCAGTGTGGTATATGTTCCCATCAGGTATATATTCTCAGTGCTGTATACATTCCCATCAGGTATATATTCCCATTGCCGTATACGTTCCCATCAGGTATATATTCTCAGTGCCGTATACGTTCCCATCAGGTATATATTCTCAGTGCCGTATACGTTCCCATCAGGTATATATTCTCAGTGCGGTATACGTTCCCATCAGGTATATATTCTCAGTGCCGTATACGTTCCCATCAGGTATATATTCCCATTGCGGTATACGTTCCAATCAGGTATATATTCTCAGTGCGGTATACGTTCCCATCAGGTATATATTCTCAGTGCCGTATACGTTCCCATCAGGTATATATTCCCATTGCGGTATACGTTCCAATCAGGTATATATTCTCAGTGCGCTATACGTTCCCATCAGGTATATATTCTCAGTGCGGTATACATTCCCATCAGGTATATATTCTCAGTGCCGTATACGTTCCCATCAGGTATATATTCCCATTGCGGTATACGTTCCAATCAGGTATATATTCTCAGTGCGGTATACGTTCCCATCAGGTATATATTCTCAATGTGGTATACGTTCCCATCAGGTATATATTCTCAGTGCCGTATACGTTCCCATCAGGTATATATTCCCATTGCGGTATACGTTCCAATCAGGTATATATTCTCAGTGCGGTATACGTTCCCATCAGGTATATATTCTCAATGTGGTATACGTTCCCATCAGGTATATATTCTCAGTGTGGTATACGTTCCCATCAGGTATATATTCCCATTGCGGTATACGTTCCCATCAGGTATATATTCTCAGTGCGGTATACGTTCCCATCAGGTATATATTCTCAGTGCGGTATACGTTCCCATCAGGTATATATTCTCAGTGTGGTATACGTTCCCATCAGGTATATATTCTCAGTGCCGTATACGTTCCCATCTGGTATATATTCCCATTGCCGTATACGTTCCCATCAGGTATATATTCCCATTGCCGTATACGTTCCCATCAGGTATATATTCTCAGTGCGGTATACGTTCCCATCAGGTATATATTCTCAGTGCGGTATACGTTCCCATCAGGTATATATTCTCATTGCGGTATAGACCCAGCTATTGGGATGGGCGCACCACTCCTGCTGGCATGGTGTAGCAGAGGGGTCGAGCGCAGAGACCAGGCTATTGGGATGGGCGCACCTCTCCTGCTGGCATGGTGTAGCAGAGGTAGTGAGCGCAGAGACCCGGCTATTGGGATGGGCGCACCTCTCCTGCTGGCATGCTGTAGCAGAGGTGGTGAGCGCAGAGACTCCGCTATTGGGATGGGCGCACCTCTCCTGCTGGCGTGCTGTAGTAGGGGGAGTGAGCGCAGGGACCCGGCTATTGGGATGGGCGCACCTCTCCTGCTGGCATGCTGTAGCAGAGGTAGTGAGCGCAGAGACCCAGCTATTGGGATGGGCGCACCTCTCCTGCTGGCATGTTGTAGCAAAGGTAGTGAGCGCAGAGACCCGGCTGTTGGGATGGGCGAAGCTCTCCTGCTAGCATGGTGTAGCAGAGGGAGTGAGCGCAGAGACCTGGCTGATGGGATGGGCGCACATGCTGTAGCAAAGGTAGTGAGCGCAGAGACCCGGCTGTTGGGATGGGCGAAGCTCTCCTGCTGGCATGGTGTAGAATAGGGAGAGAGCGCAGAGACCTGGCTGTTGGGATGGGCGCACCTCTCCTGCTGGCATGGTGTAGTAGAGGGAGTGAGCGCAGAGACCTGGCTGTTGGGATGGGCGCACCTCTCCTGCTGGCATGGTGTAGCAGAGGGAGTGAGCGCAGAGACCTGGCTGTTGGGATGGGCGCACCTCTCCTTCTGGCATGGTGTAGCAGAGGGAGTGAGCGCAGAGACCTGGCTGTTGGGATGGGCGCTCCTCTCCTGCTGGCATGGTGTAGCAGAGGGAGTGAGCGCAGAGACCTGGCTGTTGGGATGGGTGCACCTCTCCTGCTGGCATGGTGTAGCAGAGGTGGTGAGCGCAGAGACCCGGCTATTGGGATGGGCGCACCTCTCCTGCTGGCATGCTGTAGCAGAGGTGGTGAGCACAGAGACCCGGCTATTGGGATGGGCGCACCTCTCCTGCTGGCATGTTGTAGCAGTGGGGGTGAGCGCAGAGACCCGGCTATTGGGATGGGTGCACCTCTCCTGCTGGCATGATGTAGCAAAGGGGTTAGCACAGAGACCCGGCTATTGGGATGGGCGCACCTCTCCTGCTGGCATGGTGTAGCAGTGGGGGTGAGCACAGAGACCCGGCTATTGGGATGGCCGCACCTCTCCTGCTGGCATAGTGTAGCAGAGGGAGTGAGCGCAGAGACCCGGCTATTGGGATGGGTGCACCTCTCCTGATGACATGTTGTAGCAGAGGATGTGAGCGCAGAGACCCGGCTATTGGGATGGGCGCACCTCTCCTGCTGGCATGCTGTAGCAGAGGGGGTGAGCACAGAGACCCGGCTATTGGGATGGGTGCACCTCTCCTGCTGGCATGCTGTAGCAGAGGGGGTGAGCACAGAGACCCGGCTATTGGGATGGGCGCACCTCTCCTGCTGGCATGGTGTAGCAGAGGGGGTGAGCGCAGAGACCTGGCTGTTGGGATGGGCGCACCTCTCCTGCTGGCATGGTGTAGCAAAGGGAGTGAGCGCAGAGACCCGGCTATTGGGATGGGTGCACCTCTCCTGCTGGCATGTTGTAGCAGAGGGGGTGAGCGCAGAGACCCGGCTATTGGGATGGGTGCACCTCTCCTGCTGGCATGGTGTAGCAGAGGGGGTGAGCGCAGAGACCCGGCTATTGGGATGGGTGCACCTCTCCTGCTGGCATGCTGTAGCAGAGGGGGTGAGCGCAGAGACCCGGCTATTGGGATGGGCGCACCTCTCCTGCTGGCATGGTGTAGCAGAGGTAGTGAGCGCAGAGACCTGGCTGATGGGATGGGCGCACCTCTCCTGCTGGCATGGTGTAGCAGAGGTAGTGAGCGCAGAGACCCGGCTATTGGGATGGGCGCACCTCTCCTGCTGGCATGTTGTAGCAGAGGGGGTGAGCTAAGAGACCCGTCTATTGGGATGGGCGCACCTCTCCTGCTGGCATGTTGTAGCAGAGGGGGTGAGCACAGAGACCCGTCTATTGGGATGGGCGCACCTCTCCTGCTGGCATGTTGTAGCAGAGGGGGTGAGCGCAGAGACCCGGCTATTGGGATGGGCGCACCTCTCCTGCTGGCATGGTGTAGTAGGGGGGGTGAGCACAGAGACCCGGCTATTGGGGTGGGTGCACCTCTCCTGCTGGCATGCTGTAGCAGAGGGGGTGAGCGCAGAGACCTGGCTGTTGGGATGGGTGCACCTCTCCTGCTGGCATGGTGTAGCAGAGGAGGTGAGCGCAGAGACCCGGCTATTGGGATGGGCGCACCTCCCCTGCTGGCATGGTGTAGCAGAGGTAGTGAGCGCAGAGACCCGGCTGTTGGGATGGGCGAACCTCTCCTGCTGGCATGTTGTAGTAGAGGGGGTGAGCACAGAGACCCAGCTATTGGGATGGGCGCACCTCTCCTGCTGGCATGCTGTAGCAGAGGTAGTGAGCGCAGAGACCCGGCTATTGGGATGGGCGCACCTCTCCTGCTGGCATGGTGTAGCAGAGGGGGTGAGCACAGAGACCCGGCTATTGGGATGGGCGCACCTCTCCTGCTGGCATGGTGTAGCAGAGGGGGTGAGCACAGAGACCCGGCTATTGGGATGGGCGCACCTCTCCTGCTGGCATGCTGTAGCAGAGGGGGTGAGCGCAGAGACCCGGCTATTGGGATGGGTGCACCTCTCCTGCTGGCATGCTGTAGCAGAGGTGGTGAGCACAGAGACCCGGCTATTGGGATGGGCGCACCTCTCCTGCTGGCATGGTGTAGCAGAGGGGGTGAGCACAGAGACCCGGCTATTGGGATGGGCGCACCTCTCCTGCTGGCATGGTGTAGTAGGGGGAGTGAGCGCAGAGACCCGGCTATTGGGATGGGTGCACCTCTCCTGCTGGCATGCTGTAGTAGAGGGGGTGAGCGCAGAGACCCGGCTATTGGGATGGGTGCACCTCTTCTGCTGGCATGGTGTAGCAGAGGGGGTGAGCACAGAGACCCGGCTATTGGGATGGGCGCACCTCTCCTGCTGGCATGCTGTAGCAGAGGGGGTGAGCGCAGAGACCCGGCTATTGGGATGGGTGCACCTCTCCTGCTGGCATGCTGTAGCAGAGGTGGTGAGCACAGAGACCCGGCTATTGGGATGGGCGCACCTCTCCTGCTGGCATGGTGTAGCAGAGGGGGTGAGCACAGAGACCCGGCTATTGGGATGGGCGCACCTCTCCTGCTGGCATGGTGTAGTAGGGGGAGTGAGCGCAGAGACCCGGCTATTGGGATGGGTGCACCTCTCCTGCTGGCATGCTGTAGTAGAGGGGGTGAGCGCAGAGACCCGGCTATTGGGATGGGTGCACCTCTCCTGCTGGCATGTT
This sequence comes from Crinia signifera, assembly GCF_055691185.1. NCBI lineage: Eukaryota > Metazoa > Chordata > Amphibia > Anura > Myobatrachidae > Crinia > Crinia signifera. The sequence goes on from NC_139226.1 coordinate 5,860,277, forward strand.
GTAGTAGGGGGAGTGAGCGCAGGGACCCGGCTATTGGGATGGGCGCACCTCTCCTGCTGGCATGTTGTAGCAGAGGGAGTGAGCGCAGAGACCCGGCTATTGGGATGGGTGCACCTCTCCTGCTGGCATGGTGTAGCAGAGGGGGTGAGCACAGAGACCCGTCTATTGGGATGGGCGCACCTCTCCTGCTGGCATGCTGTAGCAGAGGTAGTGAGCGCAGAGACTCGGCTATTGGGATGGGCGCACCTCTCCTGCTGGCGTGCTGTAGTAGGGGGAGTGAGCGCAGGGACCCGGCTATTGGGATGGGCGCACCTCTCCTGCTGGCATGGTGTAGCAGAGGGGGTGAGCACAGAGACCCAGCTATTGGGATGGGCGCACCTCTCCTGCTGGCATGCTGTAGCAGAGGGGGTGAGCGCAGAGACCCGGCTATTGGGATGGGCGCACCTCTCCTGCTGGCATGCTGTAGCAGAGGTGGTGAGCACAGAGACCCGGCTATTGGGATGGGCGCACCTCTCCTGCTGGCATGGTGTAGCAGAGGGGGTGAGCGCAGAGACCCGGCTGTTGGGATGGGTGCACCTCTCCTGCTGGCATGTTGTAGCAGAGGGGGTGAGCGCAGAGACCCGGCTGTTGGGATGGGTGCACCTCTCCTGCTGGCATGCTGTAGCAGAGGGGGTGAGCGCAGAGACCCGGCTATTGGGATGGGCGCACCTCTCCTGCTGGCATGTTGTAGTAGAGGGGGTGAGCGCAGAGACCCGGCTATTGGGATGGGCGCACCTCTCCTGCTGGCATGCTGTAGCAGAGGGGGTGAGCGCAGAGACCCGGCTATTGGGATGGGTGCACCTCTCCTGCTGGCATGGTGTAGCAGAGGGGGTGAGCGCAGAGACCCGGCTATTGGGATGGGCGCACCTCTCCTGCTGGCATGCTGTAGCAGAGGTGGTGAGCACAGAGACCCGGCTATTGGGATGGGCGCACCTCTCCTGCTGGCATGGTGTAGCAGAGGGGGTGAGCGCAGAGACCCGGCTGTTGGGATGGGTGCACCTCTCCTGCTGGCATGTTGTAGCAGAGGGGGTGAGCGCAGAGACCCGGCTGTTGGGATGGGTGCACCTCTCCTGCTGGCATGCTGTAGCAGAGGGGGTGAGCGCAGAGACCCGGCTATTGGGATGGGCGCACCTCTCCTGCTGGCATGGTGTAGCAGAGGGGGTGAGCACAGAGACCCAGCTATTGGGATGGGCGCACCTCTCCTGCTGGCATGCTGTAGCAGAGGGGGTGAGCGCAGAGACCCGGCTATTGGGATGGGCGCACCTCTCCTGCTGGCATGCTGTAGCAGAGGTGGTGAGCACAGAGACCCGGCTATTGGGATGGGCGCACCTCTCCTGCTGGCATGGTGTAGCAGAGGGGGTGAGCGCAGAGACCCGGCTGTTGGGATGGGTGCACCTCTCCTGCTGGCATGTTGTAGCAGAGGGGGTGAGCGCAGAGACCCGGCTGTTGGGATGGGTGCACCTCTCCTGCTGGCATGCTGTAGCAGAGGGGGTGAGCGCAGAGACCCGGCTATTGGGATGGGCGCACCTCTCCTGCTGGCATGTTGTAGTAGAGGGGGTGAGCGCAGAGACCCGGCTATTGGGATGGGCGCACCTCTCCTGCTGGCATGCTGTAGCAGAGGGGGTGAGCGCAGAGACCCGGCTATTGGGATGGGTGCACCTCTCCTGCTGGCATGGTGTAGCAGAGGGGGTGAGCGCAGAGACCCGGCTATTGGGATGGGCGCACCTCTCCTGCTGGCATGCTGTAGCAGAGGGGGTGAGCGCAGAGACCCGGCTATTGGGATGGGTGCACCTCTCCTGCTGGCATGGTGTAGCAGAGGGGGTGAGCGCAGAGACCCGGCTATTGGGATGGGCGCACCTCTCCTGCTGGCATGCTGTAGCAGAGGGGGTGAGCACAGAGACCCGGCTATTGGGATGGGCGCACCTCTCCTGTTGGCATGCTGTAGCAGGGGGGGTGAGCGCAGAGACCCGGCTATTGGGATGGGCGCACCTCTCCTGCTGGCATGGTGTAGCAGAGGGGGTGAGCGCAGAGACCCGGCTATTGGGATGGGCGCACCTCTCCTGCTGGCATGCTGTAGCAGAGGGGGTGAGCACAGAGACCCGGCTATTGGGATGGGCGCACCTCTCCTGTTGGCATGCTGTAGCAGGGGGGGTGAGCGCAGAAACCCGGCTATTGGGATGGGCGCACCTCTCCTGCTGGCATGCTGTAGCAGAGGGGGTGAGCACAGAGACCCGGCTATTGGGATGGGCGCACCTCTCCTGCTGGCATGCTGTAGCAGAGGGGGTGAGCACAGAGACCCGGCTATTGGGATGGGCGCACCTCTCCTGCTGGCATGCTGTAGCAGAGGGGGTGAGCGCAGAGACCCGGCTATTGGGATGGGCGCACCTCTCCTGCTGGCATGCTGTAGCAGAGGGAGTGAGCGCAGAGACCCGGCTATTGGGATAGGGGCACCTCTCCTGCTGGCATGCTGTAGCAGAGGGGGTGAGCGCAGAGACCCGGCTATTGGGATGGGCGCACCTCTCCTGCTGGCATGTTGTAGTAGAGGGGGTGAGCGCAGAGACCCGGCTGTTGGGATGGGCGCACCTCTCCTGCTGGCATGTTGTAGCAGAGGGGGTGAGCGCAGAGACCCGGCTGTTGGGATGGGCGCACCTCTCCTGCTGGCATGTTGTAGCAGAGGGGGTGAGCGCAGAGACCCGGCTATTGGGATGGGCGCACCTCTCCTGCTGGCATGTTGTAGCAGAGGGGGTGAGCGCAGAGACCCGGCTGTTGGGATGGGCGCACCTCTCCTGCTGGCATGTTGTAGCAGAGGGGGTGAGCGCAGAGACCCGGCTATTGGGATGGGCGCACCTCTCCTGCTGGCATGTTGTAGCAGAGGGGGTGAGCGCAGAGACCCGGCTATTGGGATGGGCGCACCTCTCCTGCTGGCATGGTGTAGCAGAGGGAGTGAGCACAGAGACCTGGCTGTTGGGATGGGCGCACCTCTCCTGCTGGCATGGTGTAGCAGAGGGGGTGAGCACAGAGACCCGGCTATTGGGATGGGCGCACCTCCCCTGCTGGCATGGTGTAGTAGAGGGGGTGAGCGCAGAGACCCGGCTATTGGGATGGGCGCACCTCCCCTGCTGGCATGGTGTAGTAGAGGGGGTGAGCACAGAGACCCGGCTATTGGGATGGGCGCACCTCTCCTGCTGGCATGGTGTAGCAGAGGGGTTGAGTACGGAGACCCGGCTATTGGGATGGGCGCACCTCTCCTGCTGGCATGGTGTAGCAGAGGTGGTGAGCGCAGAGACCCGGCTATTGGGATGGGCGCACCTCTCCTGCTGGCATGCTGTAGCAGAGGGGGTAAGCGCAGAGACCCGGCTATTGGGATGGGCGCACCTCTCCTGCTGGCATGCTGTAGCAGAGGGGGTAAGCGCAGAGACCCGGCTATTGGGATGGGCGCACCTCTCCTGCTGGCATGTTGTAGCACAGGGGGTGAGCGCAGAGACCCGGCTATTGGGATGGGCGCACCTCTCCTGCTGGCATGCTGTAGCAGAGGGGGTGAGCACAGAGACCCGGCTGTTGGGATGGGCGCACCTCTCCTGCTGGCATGTTGTAGCACAGGGGGTGAGCGCAGAGACCCGGCTATTGGGATGGGCGCACCTCTCCTGCTGGCATGTTGTAGCAGAGGGGTGAGCACAGAGACCCGGCTATTGGGATGGGCGCACCGACGTGGCTCAGAGCTGGGGCTTTGGCAGGGGGTAATGTGACATTTGTGTGAGTTACTGTGATACCAGGTGAGAGAGATCCCAGACTTCATTATAGCGCTGGAGTCGTCTATTCTCCGCAGGCTCAGAAACTCCACAGAACCCAGCTCATTTGAATAGATTTAAATATTGAAAATATCTCATTTAAATAAATGTAAATGTTCTTGTTCCTTGCCAGTCCGGAGCAGTGTTTCATCTCCTTGGATCAGAATTACAGACTGAGATTGTGTTTTTTACCCCATTTTATGCCCCGTTGTCTCCCCTCAATTATTTACTGTGATGATTAGTACCGGCGCTGACGTGGCTCTGACCCGTCACTGACCTGGCTCTAAACTGGCGCTGACCTGTCGCTGACCCTCTGACCTGTCACTGACCCAGCGCTGACCCGGCTCTGACCTGTCGCTGACCCGGCTCTTACCTGGCGCTGACCAGATGCTGACCTGGTGCTGAGCTTCAATGTTTTGATAAATAAACCTGTGCCGGCGGCAGTTGCCTTCCTGTTGTCTATGTGAATGTGGTGACTGTAGGTCAGACACAAGCGATCGTCCCTCTAAGCTGAACCCAGCGGTTTTGCTGTATCGGACGGTTACTTGTGGAATATCGCCGTCACCCATCCATTGTAGACGATGTCCCCGTCCTTCCTCATATCACAGCTATATGTACCCCTAACCGGTGCTGCTATAATGAGCATATCCTAATCCAGATCTATACATAGTAATTCCTATTTCTGTTTCCTCCCCAGCTCCTCCCGTGTCCATCGCCGTCATCGCCGCAGATACGCCGGCAGCGTTCAGCAGGTACCAGGCGCAGAACTTCACCCTAGTGTGCATCGTGTGTGGAGGAAAGCCAGCGCCGCAGGTGAGTGCTCCCCCAGTTCCCAGTCCTGCGGCTGCATCACCACTCAGGGATCGGGGTCTGGGACGGTCACATGAAGGTTCTAGATCAGCCGCCTGTAATCGTTCCAGGAGAACTCATGGAGCCACTGAGCTAGAATCAAGTGTCCCGCTACCTGCACACACACCTGTACTCGCCTGTACACACACCCGTACTCACCCTTACACACCTGTACTCGCCAGTACACACCCGTACTCGCCCGTATACACCCGTACACACCCGTACTTGCCCGTATACACCCGTACACACCCGTACTCACCCTTACACACCTGTACTCGCCAGTACACACCCGTACTCGCCCATACTCGCCCGTATACACCCGTACACACCCGTACTCGCCCGTACACCTGTACACACCCATACTCGCCCGTACACACCCATACTCGCCCGTACACACCCACCCGGACATACCCGTACTCGCCCGTATACACCCGTACACACCCGTACTTGCCCGTATACACCCGTACACACCCGTACTCGCCCGTACACACCCGTACACACCCATACTCGCCCGTACACACCCACCCGGACATACCCGTACTCGCCCGTACACACCCATACTCACCCTTACTTGCCCATACTCGCCCGTACACACCCACCCGTCCTCGCCCGAACACACCCATACTCGCCCGTACACACCCGTACTCGCCCGTACACACCCTTACTCACCCGTACTCGCCCATACTCGCTCGTACACGCCCGTCCTCGCCCGAACACACCCGTACTCACCCTTACTCGCCCGTACACACCCACCCGTACACACCCGTACTCGCCCGTACACTGGTCTACCAGTAACATGAGGGTCCAGCACAGGTTTCGCTCCTTTAGGCCATTATTGTAATACACAGAAATCACAAATGCAGAAATACCCGGAATATAACACGCATGGATGTACCGTAATCACGTGTGCTACTCGTGGGCTCGCTCCAGGCTGCTACTGCAGTCCGATAGTAATAGGAAAACATGTGAACAACCCCCAGAAACCATCGTCGACCATCTGTGTGTTGACCGGTTCTGGTATATCGCATCCACCGCGTCTAGACTGACCGTCACGTGCTCGAGCGCTCTTTAGGCATCTCACTAGATGCATTCGACAGTCCACAACGTCTAGATCCATAGTAATGAAAGGTAGACGCAAGCAAGTTGATAGGAACGTGATTGACAGTCACTAGGTCGACGTATTTTTTGGTGTCCATGTCGACACAGGTCAACAAGGGCCCTGTATAAGTGTCTAGGCCCACTTGGATGGTAATGTAGGAACCAAGTTGGTCTAAAGCCCCAAAAAACATGAAAATATCTTGTCAACATTGTGACTGTCGACCACGTTCTCACGGAACGAATGTTGCGTCCAGCTTTTATTACTGCGACTACCTGCGAGCGTCTATATAGACAAGTCCAACCAAGAGTATATTGCACACCTGCAGCTGGAGGGTTTAGGTACAGTTCCAGCAACGCTCATCGATTGTCGCGCCACAATCGTACCTGCGTCTCGAAATCCCACCACTGGGAGCAAATTAGACACCCGAGCATGGGGATAGGATCACACCATGGAAGTCTGACATCTGTATTAGCCATTTACATATTTTTGTATACTACATACTATAAAGTATACAAGCCACGAGTTTCCAGCCTGGCTCACATCTGCCCCCCCCCCCCCCCCCCCCCCCCCAATCCCCGCTGATCGGGGAGCGCTCAGCGCACGTCGTCCTCTCCCACTTAGCGTGTTACTGCCCGGTGTGACGGCGTCGCTGTCTCAGTCTGCTGACATACAGTGCGCCTTGCTGATGCGCGTAATGCGGCTGGCAGTCATGTTTATCTCTGTCCATTAAATACCCACATATCTGTCTCGCTGCTGCCCCCGGCAGCCCCGCGCCTTATTGTCATGCGAGCTGCGAGCGCCGCTCCTGTCACCGTACATTTTTGCACGTCTGCTCCGCGCTTGTTGTGATTAGTATTGTCACAAAGTCGACACTTCGAGATAAAAACGAGAGCGAAGAAATGAGCAAACATCATTATGAGTCCTTGTTCCCTCCGCTCGCTCCTTTCACAGCTGTGACAATCCGAGCAGGCAGGCCTCCTATTGACGGAATCGACCCACTAAATTAATACATCTTAATGCGCTTTTGTAGATTTGTATCAAGCCCTGTGTTCTGCTCTCGCTGGTAACGGCGGAGCTTTCATCCTCTCCCTCCACTTCCCTTTCATAAGCCCTTCCAATCAAGCGATCTCTTGTTTTGCCGTCCTCACCCTCCACTCTCCTATTCTAGTCGGAATGTATAATTTGGTCCCCTGCCCTCTCCGCAGTGTTCTGCATCTGACGGATGCATCGCCATGTTAAAATGCTATTTAGGAAAGGGGGGAAAAAAACACAGTTAAGCAGACGCTGACTTAGTGCGCCATTCAGATAAAAAATGGCTATTTCCTCTTTAACTCCATTATGCGCCGTGCTATAAACCCTTCTTAAAGCTGCATTCTCTCTCTCACACGTCTATTAATAGGGCCGTAATGGCACCTTGAAAACACTTTGGGAGCAAGGAGAAGGCATTGCAGTGATTTAATTGGCACTATAAGCGGCGTTTTGTCCTGCGCCTCACGCCGGTAATGTACCCAGCACCTTTACCGTGATCTTATTACATGTACACAAGCCGGCTTTTATCGGACACGTGCGATGCGGCGGCGACACGTAATATGGTTTTAGTGACGATTAACTGTCTTGTATCTTAAGCGATTACGGCTATATAAATGTTTTACGCTGCTGATTGGACTTATGTTGCTCATTCTGGATCAGTAAAACTAAATTGTATAATTGTAACCCCCAGAATATGGAAACGGGTAGAGTGCAACTGTAGTGTGGATGTGTCCTCATACGTCGTTGGTGCAGAGGCGTCAAGCAGACCTTATCGGCATGACGGGTATCGTGAGACTCCGCTGGTGTTGGGGGGTTTTATATTTCATTTAGTAAAAAATGCATCTTTGTGGCAATATAACGCGACTAAGATGCAATAGGCGACTGTGCTGATATATAAGAGGTGTATTTTGTGTGCAACTGAGTCTCTGATCTGTACACCAAGTGCTACAATGTACCAGAACTGCTTCCTCCAATACAAGTTCTGTTCTGCTCCGTATACAGCCTCAGTCACATGCAGTATACAGGTATCACACCACTCAGCACAGTCTGCTCCGTATACAGCCTCAGTAACACGCGGTATACAGGTATCACACCACTCAGCGCAGTCTGCTCCGTATACAGCCTCAGTAACACGCGGTATACAGGTATCACACCACTCAGCGCAGTCTGCTCCGTATACAGCCTCAGTAACACGCGGTATACAGGTATCACACCACTCAGCGCACTCTGCTCCGTATACAGCCTCTGTCACACACAGTATACAGGTGTCACATATCACATCGCTCAGCGCAGTCTGCTCCGTATACAGCCTCAGTCACACGTAGTATACAGGTGTCACATCACTCAGCGCAGTCTGCTCCGTATACAGCCTCAGTCACACGCGGTATACAGGTGTCACATATCACATCACTCAGCACAGTCTGCTCCGTATACAGCCTCAGTCACACGCAGTATACAGGTGTCACATATCACATCACTCAGCGCAGTCTGCTCCGTATACAGCCTCAGTCACACGCAGTATACAGGTGTCACATATCACATCACTCAGCGCAGTCTGCTCCGTATACAGCCTCAGTCACACGCGGTATACAGGTGTCACATATCACATCACTCAGCACAGTCTGCTCCGTATACAGCCTCAGTCACACGTGGTATACAGGTGTCACATATCCCATCACTCAGCGCAGTCTGCTCCGTATACAGCCTCAGTCACACGCGGTATACAGGTGTCACATATCCCATCACTCAGCGCAGTCTGCTCCGTATACAGCCTCAGTCACACGCGGTATACAGGTGTCACATATCACATCACTCAGCGCAATCTGCTTTGTATACAGCCTCAGTCACAAGCGGTATACAGGTGTCACATATCCCACTACGTCCTAGTCATGTCTCGCTCTGTGTGCTGTACTGTGGCTGGAGGTATAAGGACACATCTGTATATTAGTTACTTGTCAGGTAACATTATCTTCCTGTACCAGACTGAAGCTCTCGGTCCTTGTAGCCTAGCTGCGCCTGCAGACACTGGTTATTGGGCTGGCGGATGAGATAAATCCCATCACCTCTGACTCTAATCCAGTGCTGGAATTTTAGGATAATTTGTTTTACAAATGGAAGATTTCCAGAACTGTCCCGGGGAATCCTACAATCGGAGGCGCCCAGTGACCTGCTCGGAGCATGGTAAATGAGTTACACGTCAGTGGCAGCGGTCAGGGGGAGCGTGGTGTCAGAGACCTGTCCCGCTATCCGTGTGTTCGGCCATTTTATCTTCCTTCATTAAGTGGCTGTGTGATATAACTTCATTATCTACGTCTGGAAGATCCAGGTTGTCTCCCATATATCTTCTGCCAGCAATGCCACCCTTAGTCACGCGGGCACCTGCTGCGAGTCCTGTTATTGTGCTGCTGTTACTCCTCTTTATACCTTTGTTACAGGTCCCATTAGCAGAGAACGTTTAGGAGAGCTGCGCTGTCACGGCCGTTATGGGATGTCACAGCCATTAACACGGATAATTACATCATTTAGCTGACACTTCCCTGGCACCTGGCTCTAAAGCTCTTCATCTCCGAGAGCTTGGCAAATGTCCACTGTGGTTGTGTTACCATTCCAAAATCTCCTCAATCATTTATCAGGTAGCGCCGAGACCCTGGGCCGTTCCTCCCATCAGGTGACCTGAGCACACATGGGAAGGGGGATGGGGGCACACATGGGAAGGGGAGCACTGCAGGTAGGGGGATGGAGACACACACATGGGAAGGAGCGTCTCGCAGGTAGTGGGGATGGTGGCACACATGGAAGGTTGGGGGGATGGGGGGCACACATGGGAAGGGGAGCCGCGCAGGTAGGGGGATGGGGGCACACATGAGAAGGGGAGCACTGCAGGTAGGGGGATGGAGACACACACATGGGAAGGAGCGCCGCGCAGGTAGTGGGGATGGTGGCACACATGGGAAGGTTGGGGGGATGGGGGGCACACATGGGAAGGGGAGCACTGCAGGTAGGGGGATGGGGGCACACATGGGAAGGGGAGCACTGCAGGTAGGGGTGTGGGGGCACACATGGGAAGGAGCGCCGCGCAGGTAGTGGGGATGGTGGCACACATGGGAAGGTTGGGGGGATGGGGGGCACACATGGGAAGGGGAGCCGCGCAGGTAGGGGGATGGGGGCACACATGAGAAGGGGAGCACTGCAGGTAGGGGGATGGAGACACACACATGGGAAGGAGCGCCGCGCAGGTAGTGGGGATGGTGGCACACATGGGAAGGTTGGGGGGATGGGGGGCACACATGGGAAGGGGCGCCACGCAGGTAGGGGGATGGGGGCACACATGGGAAGGGGAGCACTGCAGGTAGGGGGATGGGGGCACACATGGGAAGGGGAGCACTGCAGGTAGGGGGTGTGGGGGCACACATTGGAAGGAGTGCAGTGCAGGTAGGGGGGATGGGGCACACATGGGAAGAGGCGCTGTACAGGTAGGGGTTATGGGGGCGCACATGTGAAGGGGAGCCGCGCAGGTAGGGGGTGTAGGGGCACACATGGGAAGGGGAGCCGCGCAGGTAGGGGGGGGTGGAGGCACACATGGGAAGGAGTGCAGTGCAGGTAGGGGGATGGGGCACACATGGGAAGGAGTGCAGGTAGGGGGGATGGGGCACACATGGGAAGGGGAGCCGTGCAGGTAGGGGGGCACACATGGGAAGGGGAGCCGTGCAGGTAGGGGGATGGAGACACACACATGGGAAGGAGTACGCCGCAGGTAGGGGGTGTGGGGGCACACATGGGAAGGGGAGCACTGCAGGTGTGGGGGGGGCACGCATGGGAAGGGGCGCCGCGCAGGTAGGGGGATGGGGGCACACATGGGAAGGTTGGGGGGATGGGGGGCACACATGGGAAGAGGTGTCGCGCAGGTGGGGGGGATGGAGGTGCACATGGGCAGGTAGGGGAGATGGGGGCATACATGGGAAGGGGATCCGTGCAGGTAGGGGGGCACACATGGGAAGGGGAGCCGCGCAGGTAGGGGGGGATGGAGGCACACATGGGAAGGGGAGCCGCGCAGGTAGGGGGGGGTGGAGGCACACATGGGAAGGAGTGCAGTGCAGGTAGGGGGGATGGGGCACACATGGGAAGGAGTGCAGGTAGGGGGGATGGGGCACACATGGGAAGGAGTGCAGGTAGGGGGGATGGGGCACACATGGGAAGAGGAGCCAGTGGGGGGGCACACATGGGAAGGGGAGCCGTGCAGGTAGGGGGGCACACATGGGAAGGGGAGCCGTGCAGGTAGGGGGATGGAGACACACACATGGGAAGGAGTACCGCGCAGGTAGGGGGTGTGGGGGCACACATGGGAAGGGGAGCCGTGCAGGTAGGGGGGCACACATGGGAAGGGGAGCCGTGCAGGTAGGGGGATGGAGACACACACATGGGAAGGAGTACCGCGCAGGTAGGGGGTGTGGGGGCACACATGGGAAGGAGTGCAGTGCAGGTGTGGGGGGGGCACGCATGGGAAGGGGCGCCGCGCAGGTAGGGGGATGGGGGCACACATGGGACGGTTGGGGGGATGGGGGGCACACATGGGAAGAGGTGTCGCGCAGGTGGGGGGGATGGAGGTGCACATGGGCAGGTAGGGGAGATGGGGGCACACATGGGAAGGGGAGCCGTGCAGGTAGGGGGATGGAGACACACACATGGGAAGGAGTACCGCGCAGGTAGGGGGTGTGGGGGCACACATGGGAAGGGGAGCACTGCAGGTAGGGGGTGTGGGGGCACACATGGGAAGGGGAGCCGTGCAGGTGTGGGGGGGGCACGCATGGGAAGGGGCGCCGCGCAGGTAGGGGGATGGGGGCACACATAGGAAGGTTGGGGGGCACACATGGGAAGAGGTGTCGCGCAGGTGGGGGGGATGGAGGTGCACATGGGCAGGTAGGGGAGATGGGGGCACACATGGGAAGGGGATCCCTGCAGGTAGGGGGGGTGGAGGCACAATCATGGAAAGGAATGCCGCATAGGTGGAAGTACACACTGGAAGGGGATCTGCGCAGGGTGGGGGGATGGGCACATGCTGGAAGGGGCCTGTACAGCTGGGGGGATGGGGGCACACACAGGAAGGGGGCTGTGCAGCTGGGGGGATGGAGACACGCTGGAAGGGCGCTGTGCAGATGGGGGGATGGGGCACACGCTGGAAGGGGGCTGTGCAGCTGGGGGGATGGGCACACGCTGGAAGGGCGCTGTGCAGATGGGGGGATGGGGCACACGCTGGAAGGGGGCTGTGCAGCTGGGGGGTTGGGGCACACGCTGGAAGGGGGCTGTGCAGATGGGGGGATGGGGCACACGCTTGAAGGGGGCTGTGCAGCTGGGGGGTTGGGGCACACGCTGGAAGGGGGCTGTGCAGCTGGGGGGATGGGCACACGCTGGAAGGGCGCTGTGCAGATGGGGGGATGGGGCACACGCTGGAAGGGGGCTGTGCAGATGGGGGGTTGGGGCACACGCTGGAAGGGGCCTGTACAGCTGGGGGGATGGGCACACGCTGGAAGGGCGCTGTGCAGATGGGGGGTTGGGGCACATGCTGGAAGGGGGCTGTGCAGATGGGGGGTTGGGGCACAAGCTGGAAGGGGGCTGTGCAGCTGGGGGATGGGCACCCGCTGGAACGGGTTGCGCGCACACATTTCCTGTCTGTAAGTGTCTTCTTCTGGGCTGCTTAACTGCTGTTAGCCGCAGCGACTGTCACCAAATGTACTAAATGGCTTTATATACACATTTCTATATACGTTCCTTGATCACTCCATTAGATAAATAATATAAAAGAGCTTTAGAATGGGGTTAATGTGCCTGTAGAGGTTATATTGGTAGGATAAATGAGACTTGGAAGTAAGTTCCTGTGAAATGTGTTTCATTACTCAGGAAGAGACATCTGTTTGAGATTTGCTTATTGGTTTTTCCTCCTCGCACAACATCCTGAGTTATCAGTCACCCTGCGACGCTCTGCTGTTATCTCCGCCGCAGAGCAGAAGCCCCCCGCAACCCGCTCGCCCGATAATGAGCCCGGAAATCTCCGGAGGGTCGATGGAGGGCCACGTTTAGAGGACACCTGGGCCCAGGCGGCTGCGGATGTGCCCAGACCAGAGTGTCAGACGTGCTCTCAATATAATCAATCGCCCATTATCACAGTTAGCCACACGCTGCTTGATCGCCTCTTCCGAATTGCGCTCAATAATTGCTAAAAGCTTATTATTTGTCTAATTCCAAAGCGGTAACATCTGCTCCTACACGGCGCCGTCAGGTAGACACTCTAAGGTCTTACCGCCCCTCTCAGACCGTCTGACAGGTGCAGTAGGCCAGTCATTAGCCCGGTGTGTCACCATTGTGATTTATAAAGGTTCCCATCCGAGGTTGATGATTGTGTATCCTGGGAATGGCGCGTTAGACGGGAGATATTACAGGTAGAGATGGGGGAGGAGGAGGCTGGATGATTGTGTATCCTGGGAATGGCGCGTTAGACGGGAGATATTACAGGTAGAGATGGGGAAGGAGGAGGCTGGATGATTGTGTATCCTGGGAATGGCGCGTTAGACGGGAGATATTACAGGTAGAGATGGGGGAGGAGGAGGCTGGATGATTGTGTATCCTGGGAATGGCGCGTTAGACGGGAGATATTACAGGTAGAGATGGGGAAGGAGGAGGCTGGATGATTGTGTATCCTGGGAATGGCGCGTTAGACGGGAGATATTACAGGTAGAGATGGGGGAGGAGGAGGCTGGATGATTGTGTATCCTGGGAATGACGCGTTAGACGGGAGATATTACAGGTAGAGATGGGGGAGGAGGAGGCTGGATGATTGTGTATCCTGGGAATGACGCGTTAGACGGGAGATATTACAGGTAGAGATGGGGGAGGAGGAGGCTGGATGATTGTGTATCCTGGGAATGGCGCGTTAGATGGGAGATATTACAGGTAGAGATGGGGGAGGAGGAGGCTGGATGATTGTGTATCCTGGGAATGGCGCGTTAGACGGGAGATATTACAGGTAGAGATGGGGGGGGGGGGGGCTGGATGATTGTGTATCCTGGGAATGGCGCGTAAGACGGGAGATATTACAGGTAGAGATGGGGGAGGAGGAGGCTGGATGATTGTGTATCCTGGGAATGGCGCGTTAGATGGGAGATATTACAGGTAGAGATGGGGGAGGGGAGGCTGGATGATTGTGTATCCTGGGAATGGCGCGTTAGATGGGAGATATTACAGGTAGAGATGGGGGAGGAGGAGGCTGGATGATTGTGTATCCTGGGAATGGCGCGTTAGACGGGAGATATTACAGGTAGAGATGGGGGGGGGGGGGGCTGGATGATTGTGTATCCTGGGAATGGCAGGTTAGACGGGAGATATTACAGGTAGAGATGGGGGAGGAGGAGGCTGGATGATTGTGTATCCTGGGAATGGCGCGTTAGATGGGAGATATTACAGGTAGAGATGGGGGAGGAGGAGGCTGGATGATTGTGTATCCTGGGAATGGCGCGTTAGACTGGAGATATTACAGGTAGAGATGGGGGAGGAGGCTGGATGATTGTGTATCCTGGGAATGGCGCGTTAGACTGGAGATATTACAGGTAGAGATGGGGGAGGAGGCTGGATGATTGTGTATCCTGGGAATGGCGCGTTAGACAGGAGATATTACAGGTAGAGATGGGGGAGGAGGCGGCTGCATGATTGTGTATCCTGGGAATGGCGCGTTAGACGGGAGATATTACAGGTAGAGATGGGGGAGGAGGAGGCTGGATGATTGTGTATCCTGGGAATGGCACGTAAGACGGGAGATATTACAGGTAGAGATGGGGGAGGGGAGGCCGGATGATTGTGTATCCTGGGAATGGCGCGTTAGATGGGAGATATTACAGGTAGAGATGGGGGAGGAGGAGGCTGGATGATTGTGTATCCTGGGAATGGCGCGTTAGACGGGAGATATTACAGGTAGAGATGGGGGAGGAGGAGGCTGGATGATTGTGTATCCTAGGAATGGCGCGTTAGACGGGAGATATTACAGGTAGAGATGGGGGAGGAGGAGGCTGGATGATTGTGTATCCTGGGAATGGCGCGTTAGACAGGAGATATTACAGGTAGAGATGGGGGGGAGGAGGCTGGATGATTGTGTATCCTGGGAATTTCGCGTTAGATGGGAGATATTACAGGTAGAGATGGGGAGGAGGCTGGATGATTGTGTATCCTGGGAATGGCGCGTTAGACGGGAGATATTACAGGTAGAGATGGGGAAGGAGGAGGCTGGATGATTGTGTATCCTGGGAATGGCGCGTTAGACGGGAGATATTACAGGTAGAGATGGGGGAGGAGGAGGCTGGATGATTGTGTATCCTGGGAATGACGCGTTAGACGGGAGATATTACAGGTAGAGATGGGGGAGGAGGAGGCTGGATGATTGTGTATCCTGGGAATGACGCGTTAGACGGGAGATATTACAGGTAGAGATGGGGGAGGAGGCTGGATGATTGTGTATCCTGGGAATGGCGCGTTAGACGGGAGATATTACAGGTAGAGATGGGGGAGGAGGAGGCTGGATAATTGTGTATCCTGGGAATGGCGCGTTAGACAGGAGATATTACAGGTAGAGATGGGGGAGGAGGAGGCTGGATGATTGTGTATCCTGGGAATGGCGCGTTAGACGGGAGATATTACAGGTAGAGATGGGGGAGGAGGAGGCTGGATGATTGTGTATCCTGGGAATGGCGCGTTAGACGGGAAATATTACAGGTAGAGATGGGGGAGGAGGAGGCTGGATGATTGTGTATCCTGGGAATGGCGCGTTAGACGGGAGATATTACAGGTAGAGATGGGGGAGGAGGAGGCTGGATGATTGTGTATCCTGGGAATGGCACGTTAGACGGGAGATATTACAGGTAGAGATGGGGGAGGAGGAGGCTGGATGATTGTGTATCCTGGGAATGGCACGTTAGACGGGAGATATTACAGGTAGAGATGGGGGAGGAGGAGGCTGGATGATTGTGTATCCTGGGAATGGCACGTTAGACGGGAGATATTACAGGTAGAGATGGGGGAGGAGGAGGCTGGATGATTGTGTATCCTGGGAATGGCGCGTAAGACAGGAGATATTACAGGTAGAGATGGGGGAGGAGGAGGCTGGATGATTGTGTATCCTGGGAATGGCGCGTTAGACGGGAGATGTTACAGGTAGAGATGGGGGAGGAGGAGGCTGCATGAGTATGAACAGCTGTGATACATTGGAAGAAAAGGAACATTACACAGGAGGCGTCCGCGCGGTGGATGACAGAGGGAAGATGTGACGACGGACGCTCCATTTATTGCATAACAAAGTGACACAGATAATACACATTCCACACGTGCCAGAGACACAAGGCGCCCGCTCCACCGTTCTATTTCCCTGCATATTGCATCTCTGCCAGTGTCCTAAGACTCCTTGCAAGCGACTTGATTAGCATATAAGTAAGAAGACGTCCTGTGATTGCCGGTTAATCTTACAGCGCCGGCTGATTATAGGAAAAGCAGGTGCTGAGCCGTAATTCTCACCGAGCTGAGAGAAGGCGTTTTTATTAAAGGAGACTAAAGGCTGCTGGGAAATATCTGGGGCAAGTCTGCGGCGGTACAGAACCTTTATTTCCAGGCACGCACCAACTCATTAACACTGCGCTCTGTAGCGCAGGCGTATTCCGTCCCGATTTACCAATACGGCTGCGCATTTCCCATCTGCGTCCCTATAAACAGCCAGTGATGGGACCGCACAAACCAATAACTGAACTGATTCGTATACAGTATATAATATATATATATATGTAGCAAGGTGTGTGTTGACCTGGCACTCCCCCAGCTGGTGAGGGACCCAGGTGCCTTCCGGAACAGTTGTGCAGGAGTAGGCAAAGAAGCAGACAGCGGCACTCTGGGAATTTTCAAAAACGTATATTAGTGCAAAAATAGCATACCAACGTTTCGGGGCATAAGGTACCCCTTTGTCAAGGTGAACAGTGCAGTAACGGTACGATTATCAAAGGGCATATTGACGATGGGATCAGATATAATCTATTATATTCTAGAAGGTGCTAAATAAATAATAAATCAAATCCGATAGGTTGCTACGGGCAACATCCCACCTTGGTACCGCCGGTAAGTTTCGCCTGTGCATAGTGAAGCCTGATTATCACGGTACATCTCCCCGCCCAATACATTCTGTTCTGTCCACTTCAGGGTTTGTTAATGAAACTTTTTCCAGTGTTTATTTCAAACGTTTTCTCAATTATTTATTCTAAAATTCCGCAATTTTTAATTTCCTTGAATAATATTGTGGCAATTTTTTAAATGCTATTTAGACTGTCGTCATCGCTTCTCGTTCCATCGGTAAGATGAGATGGTCTGCAGGGCTTTGGGTAGATCCCGCCGCCAGGTCTCTTACCGAATACAGCGGACTTTGCTTTCATAGTGTCATTGTGTTTTCCCCAGGTATATTTCAAGCGAGACGGGGAGCTGATCGATGTAGTGCCCATGATGGATCCGCCGGCAGCCGCAGCCGGACTGATGAACCTCCGAGGGTCCAGGAACCTTCTGAACCGGGACATGGATGACACTAAAATGCAGAAATCACTTTTACTGTTGGACACTGAGGAGCGGGGACTAAGCTCTTTCACGGAAAACCCTTTGCGAAGCCGCTCGTCCGACCAGGGACCTATGTCCAGCCCAGTGACGGAGACTATTCCAGAGACAGTGGTCAGCCTGGAGTTCCCCCGCTGGGTTCACAGCACAGACCCCACTTATTTCTTCCACCAAATGCATCTTCCAATGAGTGACGGAACTGTAGAGGTGCGGGCCATGCTCACCTGGACCCTAAACCCACAGGTGGACAACGAGGCGCTGTTCAGCTGTGAGGTGAAGCACCCAGCGCTGACCATGCCCATGCAGGCTGAAGTCACACTAGGTAAGAGGCTTCTTTACTGTACAGAGCGACGCTTTCTAGATTCATTGTCAGCGTGATTTATTGGCCACATTTATATCCCGGTGCCGGAGCGCCAGGCAATTGTGTCTCCTGATTAAATCTTAAAATAGCTATTTAGGGGACATAGAGGAGTCTGGGAGAAGCTCATTGCTGTAATGAAAGCATGGCTGCAGCGCTGTCTGAGACGGGGGCAAATGTCAGCGCTCTGTACCCTGATACAATAGTGGTTGCCAGGGAAGCATCCACATCACTGGCTTAGAATGAGGTTGTCTGAGAGATGAATGGACCGGTCGGCTGATAATGGGGAGAACCGGAGAGGGGACCATCTGCAGCACGTTAATAGTGTCATGTATGTAGAGCTGAGGCGTGTGCGAATTAAGTGCAATCATTTCCTGTGTCCGGTTCTGTGTCGTACATACGTATTATGCACCTAGGTGTCCTCTAATGCTAGATAATGCCATCACTCTGCGTTGGGCTCCCAATCTGAGACAATAAATGGGTTTCTCGCTGCATGATTCTGATCTTGGGTGCAGTGCTCTTTTCTGCCACTAGGTGTTGTATTGGGAATAAAGGGCAATAAATACTCAGTATTTGCTTGGAGGGCAGCATCAGTGCACTCACCTGGCTGTAATAAATGGCTGTGTTACAGAAGGCTTCTATGAAGTGTAATGTATGAGTATGGTGCAGCATTGTTATAACATGGAGAACGATTCTATCACTGGCACCGCCCGAGCAGCCCTCATTCCCTGTAATTCTGCAATATAACATGTGTCAGGCCACCGGAACGTGGCAAACGCCTTGATTTGGAGAACACGGAAACAGCCTTTGTGAATGTGGTATTTAAATGACAAGATATCGGTGACCTGTCAGACATGGAGGCTGCGCGACCCGGCGCTGGGGGATGCACCGCGCTTGCTGGCATAGCGGTACAGCAATGTGCAGTATACGCTGCGGGTTTCCCTTGTTACTCGTCCTAATATTGTCTTTAATTGATATGTTTTATTATTTGTTAGATCTGCACATGTTATGGCACTTTTACTGTGCCCTTCATCCGACACAGAACGATGGCGCTGACAGGTTTACAGCCTGGCAGATGTCCTGGGATAAAATACAGCAGGGTTGGTGCTAGATTAATCACTAAGATATAGCGCAGTTCATGCTGTACAGTTATCCCCTGTTTATGGGTAAATAAATATTGTAACTGGGTGGGATAAAGTACAATAATCTCTCTTTCTCATATGCACTATAATGTCCCATACTCTAAAGTTTATCATTAACAATGGTGTTCATTCTATCTCCTGCTTTATGTGCCTTTGGTGCCTCTAGCACACTCTGGTCTGTATATCAGCGCTGTGATACAGAGCAGAGTGTGCTAGAGGCACCACAGCAGAAATACAATAATGACAGGGGTGTTTGGTGTTGCCGAGACTACTAACAGGAGCTTTGTGTGTAATAAGTGTTTTCCTACTGTGCAGCACCGCTGTAATGTCCCGTATAATGGCTTGTGTGCTTATTCTGTGTGTAGTGTATGACTTGCTGTAGTTGTGCTACTTCCCTTGTGTGTGTACGTGGGATGTATTGTATTGGCTCGTTGTGTGGTGTAGACCATATTGGATTATTATATGCTGCTCTTGGAGAACTAGTTTGGCAAATGCAGGGGGGGGGGGGGGGGGTTCTGGTTGCCCAGAGACCCCCCTTCTATTGGCAAGTGCCTTAATTATGACAACAATAGCACTGGTATATAATATGATCAGTAGAGCTGCCACCACATCATGCAGTGTAAGGGACAGAGCGGAGCTGCCACCACATCATGCAGTGTAAGGGACAGAGCAGAGCTGCCACCACATCATGCAGTGTAAGGGACAGAGCAGAGCTGCCACCACATCATGCAGTGTAAGAGACAGAGCGGGGCTGCCTCCACACCATGCAGTGTAAGGGACAGAGCGGAGCTGCCGCCACATCATGCAGTGTAAGGGACAGAGCGGAGCTGCCGCCACATCATGCAGTGTAAGGGACAGAGCGGAGCTGCCGCCACATCATGCAGTGTAAGGGACAGAGCGGAGCTGCCGCCACATCATGCAGTGTAAGGGACAGAGCGGAGCTGCCGCCACATCATGCAGTGTAAGGGACAGAGCGAAGCTGCCGCCACATCATGCAGTGTAAGAGACAGTGCGGAGCTGCCGCCACATCATGCAGTGTAAGGGACAGAGCGGAGCTGCCGCCACATCATGCAGTGTAAGGGACAGAGCGGAGCTGCCGCCACATCATGCAGTGTAAGGGACAGAGCGGAGCTGCCGCCACATCATGCAGTGTAAGGGACAGAGCGGAGCTGACGCCACATCATGCAGTGTAAGGGACAGACGGAGCTGCCGCCACATCATGCAGTGTAAGGGACAGAGCGGAGCTGCCGCCACACCATGCAGTGTAAGGGACAGAGCAGAGCTGCCGCCACATCATGCAGTGTAAGGGACAGAGCGGAGCTGCCACCACATCATACAGTGTAAGGGACAGAGCGGAGCTGCCACCACATCATGCAGTGTAAGGGACAGAGCGGAGCTGCCGCCACATCATGCAGTGTAAGTGACAGAGCAGAGCTGCCACCACATCATGCAGTGTAAGGGACAGAGCGGAGCTGCCGCCACACCATGCAGTGTAAGGGACAGAGCGGAGCTGCCGCCACACCATGCAGTGTAAGGGACAGAGCGGAGCTGCCGCCACATCATACAGTGTAAGGGACAGAGCAGAGCTGCCACCACATCATGCAGTGTAAGGGACAGAGCAGAGCTGCCGCCACATCATGCAGTGTAAGGGACAGAGCGGAGCTGCCACCACATCATGCAGTGTAAGGGACAGAGCAGAGCTGCCACCACATCATGCAGTGTAAGGGACAGAGCGGAGCTGCCGCCACACCATGCAGTGTAAGGGACAGAGCGGAGCTGCCGCCACACCATGCAGTGTAAGGGACAGAGCGGAGCTGCCGCCACATCATACAGTGTAAGGGACAGAGCAGAGCTGCCACCACATCATGCAGTGTAAGGGACAGAGCAGAGCTGCCGCCACATCATGCAGTGTAAGGGACAGAGCGGAGCTGCCACCACATCATGCAGTGTAAGGGACAGAGCAGAGCTGCCACCACATCATGCAGTGTAAGGGACAGAGCGGAGCTGCCACCACATCATGCAGTGTAAGGGACAGAGCAGAGCTGCCACCACATCATGCAGTGTAAGGGACAGAGCGGAGCTGCCGCCACATCATACAGTGTAAGGGACAGAGCAGAGCTGCCACCACATCATGCAGTGTAAGGGACAGAGCAGAGCTGCCGCCACATCATGCAGTGTAAGGGACAGAGCGGAGCTGCCACCACATCATGCAGTGTAAGGGACAGAGCAGAGCTGCCACCACATCATGCAGTGTAAGGGACAGAGCGGAGCTGCCACCACATCATGCAGTGTAAGGGACAGAGCGGAGCTGCCACCACATCATGCAGTGTAAGGGACAGAGCGGAGCTGCCACCACATCATGCAGTGTAAGGGACAGAGTGGAGCTGTCACCACATCATGCAGTGTAAGGGACAGAGCGTAGCTGCTGCACATGCCCAGTGTACCAGCTTCTTGTACCACATTTACTGTATGTGTGGGTCTGAGTCCTCAAACATCGCACTGGACCAGAGAGCAGCTGCCAGGAGGAAGAGACAGGAGCCTTACCATGAAGTGGGAGATTGTGAGCTTAGAAAGTGCAGTACTGAGTCTATTATGTTTGTGTGTTTGTTTATTATATGTTCAACTTTTTCCTGACCACTTATCTTATGTACATGTATGAAACAGCCTGTACTATAGACGGTACTCTTTACCTAGAAGGGCGCCAGCGATTGAAATCGGGGGTAAAAAATCGCGGGCATCGCGGGTAAATCGCGGGTACATTAAAATCGGGTACCCGCGATGACCGCGATTTTCCCATAGGGATCAATGTTTAAAACGGTGATTGACCGCGATTTTAATGTTAAATGCCTCAATGCCCGCGATTTGGCCATAGGAATCAATGTTAAATGGGCCACAGAGCCCTAATAGTCACCGTGAACTCTGAAATGGCCCCCACAATTGTTACCGCCACCCCACGATCAACGTCAACCCGAAGCGTGGCGAGCGCAGCGAGCCCGCGAGGGGCGGCGGTACGCGTCCTCCGACCTTTTCATGCCCTACTATCCACGTCGGCGTGGAGTTGAGAATAGAATAGTGTGGCGAGCGCAGCGAGCCACCGAGGCCCGAAGCGTGGCGAGCGCAGCGAGCCCCGCGAGGGGACGCGGATACCTTCACAGGTAAACGCGTCCCCTCGCGGGCTTCACAGGTGTCCGCTTTTCGCCACGGACACCTGTGAAGCCCGCGAGGGGACGCGTATAACTGTGAAGGTATCCGCGTCCCCTCGCGGGGCTCGCTGCGCTCGCCACGCTTCGGGTTGACGTTGAACGTGGGGTGGCGTTAACAATTGTGGGGGCCATTTCAGAGTTCACGGTGACTATTAGGGCTCTGTGGCCCATTTAACATTGTTTCCTATGTAAAAATCGCGGGCATTGAACACTAAAATTGGGTCCAATCTGATTTTTAACATTGGTCCCTATGGGAAATCGCGGCCATCGCGTCGCACCCGATTTTTAGTGCATGCGATGGGCGCCCTTCTAGGTAAAGAGTACCCTATAGACTACTGTATCTGTACTATATTAGTACTGTATTCCATACAGTATCCAGTGTATAAAAAGACCAATTTTGGGGGCTGTTGCCGCTCCCCCAGACTCCCGTACTTACTCCAATGCCCTTGCAGAGTAGGAGATTTTGGATTACATTTGGAAACCCCCCTCTATAAATTCTGCCACTTAGTGTGCCCATGTGGTGGCATTCCATGGCGCTATTTCCCTACAGATAACCCTGCACTGACACCAGCAGCCTCTCCTCCTCCAGGGTTCCTGCAGTCACAGTACCAGCATACTTGCCGACTTCGGTACTTGTGTAGTTTCATGGCGCCGTGCTACTTCCGGGTTCTACGCTCGCCACAAACTATGTTAAAAAAAGTAACTTAACTCCATGCCAACATGGATAGTTCATACCCCCACTATCCAAGTTGGCATGGAGTTGATTTTAAATAGCGTGGCGAGCGTAGCGAGCCACTGAGCCCGCAGCGTGGGCAAGCGAAGCGAGCCCCGCAAGGGGACTCAGACGCACTGCGCCATACTGGCGCCGTGAAACGACACAAGTGCCCCGACTTCTTAAAAATCCGAGTGAGAGGCGGGTGGGAAGAGGCTACGCTTTGGGGGCGGGGCTTATGTCACTAAACCCCGCCCCCCATGTGGCAGCTGCAACAATTTGCGGGTCCGTGGATGGTGGGAGGGGCTAAAATGATGCGAAATTACGCAAACTGCATCATTTTAGCCCACCCCCTCCCCGCGTAATCGCGAAATTCAGGGTTTTATACCGCAGGGAAGGGGGGAGCCGGGGCTGTAGCGAAAATGCTGGAGACTTGCACACCTTCCCGGGGGGCGGGAGGGAGACCCGATTTGAGGGACCCTCCCGGCCATTCCGGGAGGGTAGACAAGTATGAGTGGTGCTAGGAGCTGTGCTGTAACACAGCGATTGTAATGCTTGTGCCCCTTACAGAACCCTGGGCAGCGGATACACAGCAAGTCATAACCCTGTAAGGGGCCCCACGGACCTCAGCCTCCCCGCGTCAGCCCCCCGGAGCCGTGCCCTGCAACACAGCCAGGATGGCTTCGGTAATGATGCATTTTTATGACTCCAGCGTGCGTGCCGCGGTCTCTCCCTCCCAGCCATCCTTGATGGAATTATCCCAATTCTAATTAGGTTTGTATGCAGATCAGGCCATTTGGTCTCATTCGTTTACAAACCATTAAGGTTAATGTGCTTCTTGTTTAAAGAAAGTGTTGAATTAATAGAGTGCACCGCGCCGGGCTCCTGTCCGAGTCTCCGCTCATTCTATCACTGTCGCTGTCTCCCCCGTCGCAGGGGACAGAGTCTGGCTGGGTGTGACATTGGTCAGGTGTGTAATCTGTATCCCAGGTTGTAGGCACAGATCCAGAACAAGGGGCAGGTAACAAGTACCCCAGGGAACGTGTGTACAGGGGATACTTACTACTCTCATTTATAAAGATGGATCCCATCCTCTCCCCTCTATCACTGTTACACTGCCCGCAGCTCATTCTGCTGCAGAGGTGCTACACCCCCATATAGCGGGGTTCCCAGGCTGTAGATGCACTCGGGGGACCATCCACCCTTAGTGCTGCATCGGGACAGCGAGTCATTGTAACTCGTCCAGGACTGGACCCCGTGTGGCCAGTGCCAGATTAAGCCTTCGGGGGGCCCAGGGCACCTTAGACAGGGGGCCTCCTTGCACTTGTTATTACTGGCCGCAAACTGCATGGGGGAATATTACACTGTCAAAACACAGAGTAAAGGCAGTATAAACTTGGTCAATGGGTAACTGCAGGGGATATATATATATATATATATATATATATATATACTGTAGATGCCTGGCACTCTGCTTAAATAAGAACAACTTGTACGGTGCTGCTTACACCCCAACAGGGGATATGTAGTCGCCAACAGTATAAGGCACTCGTAGCAATCAACTTTCATATACAATGCAACAAAATGAAGAGACCCACACGGGGGTATGTGTCAACGTTTCGGGTGTTGAAACCCTTTATCAAGACATGTCTTAGGTCTTGTATAAGTTAAATCAGACGTGACTGTGCGTGTAGGGGGGGAGGGGGGGTCATAATGTGAAAACTTATTCAAATCCATTTGGGAAACTACTGGAGAGTCGGCCACGCAAATGGTGGCCATTTATTAAGTGCCCTTAGGGACATGAGGGGAATGAGATGGGAATTAGGTACGCCAGGTGTTCCAGGTAGTACAGGGTGGGGGAGGGGGGGGGGTGTTTGTGTGTTGTGTGTGTATATGTTGTCTTCGTGGGAATTGCAAACCCAAAATCTTATCAAAAGTAGGGAACAGGGGGAGGAAGAAGAGAGGTAGATGTTACATTCCAAAAGGCGATGGTTAAATTCTTAACATGGAACGTTGGAGGACTTAACGATAAAGTGAAAAGATCGCTGGTCCTGAACCATTGTAAATCTCTAGAGGCCGACATTATATGTCTCCAAGAAACCCACCTATGCGGGGACAAATTGGTGGCCCTGAGACGGCCGTGGATTGGTACACTGGTACACGCTCCATTTACTTCCCTCGCTAGAGGGGTTTCAATCCTGGTAAGGAAGTCAGTGGTATTTGAAGGCCGAAATATTAAGATCGATCCCGGGGGAAGATATATATTTATGGATTGCAGTATAAATCAGGTAGACATTACATTGATAAATATATATATCCCTCCCCCATTTTCCTTTGACGTTCTGAGGGCTGCAGTAGACTTTTCATTATCTTATCCAACAAACCATTTCATTTGCCTCGGAGACTTTAACAACGTAGTCTCCCCCCAGCTAGACAGATGGTCCAGGGCAAATAACGATACCAACAGGGGAGGGAGGAACTTTGCAGAGTTTTTGGAAGGTATTGGTTGGCTGGACCCATGGCGTATAAGATACCCGACCCTTATTCAGTTTTCGTGCTATTCAGCATCATACTGTGCATTTTCAAGATTAGACATGATTTGTGTCTCAGATACAGTAATTAATAAGGTAACACAAATTGGGTATACGGCCCGGGGCATATCGGACCACTCCCCCCTGGTAATGCAGCTGGACTTGGCTAAGGCTGAGGGATTCAGATACTGGAAGCTCCAGCCATTCTGGCTCTCCCACATCAATCAGAACGAGATAGAACAAGAAGTGGCGGCCTTCTTCGAATTGAATGAGGGGTCGGCCACCACTTCTTGTGTCTGGGACACTTTTAAGGCTTTTTTACGCGGTATACTCATTAAGAGGATTTCACACCTTAAGAGGCTCCATCGAGAGAAGGCTCGAAAGCTGGAGGAGAGCACGCTAGAACTAGAAAATGTATACCTGCAGAGTAAGCTAGAGTCAGACAAACAGGAGTGGCAAAATATGCAGGACAAATGGTTAGAATACCTTCAAAATGTTAACTGTCGTAGGCTTCAGTCTAGATCACATCAATGGTACTCCAAAGCCGATAAGGGGGGGGGAATTGCTGGCTCTTTTATCTAAAGCTGACAAACCCTCTAATGTAATAGTTAAAATAGTAGCGGAACAGGATAAAATTCTAACCACAACCCCTAAAATAGTGGACGAATTTGTTGCCCATTTTGGCAAGGTATACCAATCCTGCGGGACAGTGAGCGATGAGGAACTTGGCGAGTTCCTGGAGGGCTTAGATCTCCCTCTTCTTTCCCTAGAAGCTAAAGGTCTATTGGATAAGCCAATAGCACTTGAGGAAGTGGTAAATGTAATCAACTCCCTGACGAAAGGAAAAGCCCCTGGTCTAGATGGCCTGCCGGGTGAGGTATATCAAAAATTCACCAAGATTCTGGCCCCACAAATAGTCACTCTATGTCAGGATATCTTGATGGATGACGAATTTCCTGCTTCAATGGCCCAAGCAGCGAGGGTTTTTATACCAAAAAAGGGGAAAGACCCGATAAGGGTCGACTCCTATAGACCAATTTCTTTAGTATCATCAGATGCAAAGATCATCGCATGCACAAAACCTTTAGCTAAAGAACATTTTTTTTTTTAATATATGCCAACCACAGGGGGGCCCTAGCTAGAGGGGGGCCCAGGGGCACTGACCCCTTGTGCCCCCATTATAATCCAGCCCTGCGTGTGGCGCACACTGACTTACATTTGAATCAGCACATCAGGGAGATTGTCACGGTGACACCTAGAGGCATGGACGTGTACTGCTACATCTGGAAATGCTTCATACAATGACTTGCATCCAAATGTAGATGAGCCCAAAGCAGTCAGTAAGATGTACGGTACTTATTGCAGAAAAGCCACTGATACGTGTCAGGCTTGTTCATGTATTGTGTCTTACACGTGGTTCCATGTAAGTAGCCACGAGAAACCTTGTTTAACATGCATGTAGGCATATTGATCACTGGCCTTATACCCAGTGCAGGGGAATTCCTCTGATGATCCCATATGAATTGATATACAGTATCTCAGAGTTTCATTTTTCCCCAAACAATGTAACCGCTGCATACTGTGAGTTAGATAACATCAGGGAGAATGCTAACTCTGCAGGGAGTTGGGGAGATCGCTGATATTTCAGGGAGTCTCCTGTAGGAGCGGAGGTAACTATAATATGGCACAATGAGGCAGATGTATTAAGCCTTAACAAGAGATAAATGCAAGGGTGATAAAGAGAGAGATAAACGTCCGGCCAATCACCTGCCAACTGCCATGTTACAGACTGTGTTTGAAAAAAGTCAGTAAGGAGCTGATTTCTATGGGGGATGCGAAGCTGCCCAATGTATCAACATCAGGCAGCCTGGCTTCGCATCCCATATTCCCTATCACATGTACACACACACATTACAGAGAGCGTATCAGTCACATCAGCCCCTGCCCCTATATTCCCTATCACATGCACACACACACATTACAGAGAGCGTACCAGTGACATCAGTCCCTCTACCACGGCCTATATTCCCTATTCCATGTGGCCCCTATATACAGTACCTGCCAGGAGAAGCGGGGCAGCCTTGCTGTATAAAGCAGACATCCGCTACCGGGAAGGTGACACTCTGCCCCTACTTTGCCCTTTGTCGTTCCATCAAGCAGGAATAATTGATCAGTACAGTGACGACGCTGAGCACAGCCGTGTTTGATGAAATATTTAAGGCTCTCCTTAGCCAGGGACGGTCTGTGTAACAAAACGATGGCCGTGATTTGTTACAGTGCTGACAGCCGCTAAGGGCAAGAGAAGGAAGCGTGCAAATATACTGCCAGCCGCCTTTCCCACCCTCTACGCGGGGCCTGCCAGTCCCTCATCCCGGGCCGTAATGTCATAGGAATAGTGATGTGCTGTCTATGTGTGACTTGGGCAGGCTGGTGCTTGTAGTACCACACCTGGCCCTGGCCCGTATCACCCGGGTTCGTTGTCATCATTGTAATCTATTTCCACTCACTACAACCTAAGGCAACAGAGACATTCATTAAGTGACTTCCTGGGATCTAATCGAAGGCCGGTCCTAATTTATTTACTTTCCGTGAAATTAATTGAAAACGAGACAAAGTAGGAAGGAGATTTGCTTTGAAGCCGGTCTTCTGTGATGTGATAATCAAGTCATTACATAAATGTACTAATGTGCTACCGGCCTGGATAATGTTGACAATTGCTCTTTGGATACTGTTATAATTATCCATGTTCTCTTGGGACCCCTAAGAGGGACTTGGGGGGTATTTCCTATCACGCAAAACATTCTAATTACATTTATTAGTAAATAGTAAAACACACAAAACTAATTGGGATATTTAGTAAAACCGCTATATATACCAGATACACAGTGTGTGATGTCCCCCACACACTACACACACAACTCCCGCACATCCTATAACACATTTGGTGCCTCCTTCACAGAACAAGTTCTGCCCCTCACGTAGCGGGTGTCGGCGGCATCGCTCGGCCATCCTGATTGGTGGCGTCTCATCAGAGATATTAAACCTGACAGACTGAACCGGGAATTGCTTTTATCACACATGCAAATTGTTAATTATTCACTGAGCTGCCTGAATTATTCAGAGGATGAAAGTTTGTTCAAGTCAAGTCATCTGGAAATAGTACATTAGAAGACAGTGGCTATCCTGTGCCCCCTGGCATGACAGGAATCTGCTGCGTATGGGGTGGCGGTCCCTGTGTCTGCCCTATACAGGGGTCCTGCTGGTGGTCACGCTGTGACGGGCCTGTCTGTAAGCATGGCACATTGGACTGTGGATCTGACTTTCCAAGGGGCCCATTTATCATTGGATCGCATTGCAATATGCATTCCACTCGTGTGAATGGGCGGGATTCACTAATAATCCCCGGTGCACATCGCCGGCATTCGCATAGTTAATAATCGCATATGCAGTAACATATGCGATTATTAACACAAAAGCGATGCCCGGCGATGTGCACCGGGTCCCCCCTCCCTGCCGGAACCCTTACACGGCTGTAAGGGCTCCGGTTCCTCCTCCCTGCACTCGGAAGTGGTGCAAGCAGGAGGCAATCACTGGCCCGGGCAGCACAGCAGGAGGCTGCCCGGACACAGGATGAGGGGGGTGCGGCGCAGATCGGCGGGGGGCGCGCGGGGCGGCGGGGGACGCGAAGGGAAGCACATAGGCTTCCATGGGGTTAAGCCAAATAGGAACTGGCGTAACCCCCCGCAGCGAAGCCCCAGCAATGGAGCTTTGCTGCATATGAAAATGCAGTAAAAATCCCGAAAACTGTTTTTTTTACGGCATTTTCAGCTTGCTGAATCTCGCCCAATGTATCAATTTGCAGACACAGGTGCTACGAAAGGCTACAATGGGCTCCCGCCCTCTCAGAATGGCCGTAGCCCAGGGACCCAGTGCGATGCTGCCTGATGTTACATCCCCCCATAGAGTACAGTACCTATGGGGAATGCAGCCGAAAACCTCATACATACATTCAGGGGTAACATAATATCTGCAGTTTACAGTTTACTGTATTATAAGACAAATGGGAAGAGCGTCCGGCAGTGATGGTCTATAGGAGTTGTCCTGCTTCGCCAGTGATGGTCTATAGGGGGTCTCCTGCTCCAGTAGGTATGGTCTATAGGGAGTCTCTTGCTCAGGCAGTGATGGTCTATAGGGAGTGTCCTGCTCTGGTAGTGATGGTCTATAGGGAGTGTCCTGCTCCGCCAGTGATGGTCTATAGGGGGGACTCCTGCTCCGCCAGTGATGGTCTATAGGGGGGACTCCTGCTCCGCCAGTGATGGTCTATAGGGGGTCTCCTGCTCCGCCAGTGATGGTCTATAGGGGGGACTCCTGCTCCGCCAGTGATGGTCTATATGGGGTCTCCTGCTCCGCCAGTGATGGTCTATAGGGTGTCTCCTGCTCAGGCAGTGATGGTCTATAGGGGTATCCTGCTATGGTAGTGATGGTCTATAGGGTGTCTCCTACTCTGGTAGTGATGGTCTATAGGGGGTCTCCTGCTCCGGCAGTGATGGTCTATAGGGGGTCTCCTGCTCCAGCAGTGATGGTCTATAGGGGTCTCCTGCTCAGGCAGTGATGTCTATAGGGGGTCTCCTGCTCCGGCAGTGATGGTCTATAGGGGGGTCTCCTGCTCTGGTAGTGATGGTCTATAGGGGGTCTCCTGCTCCGGCAGTGATGGTCTATAGGGGGTCTCCTGCTCCAGCAGTGATGGTCTATAGGGGTCTCCTGCTCAGGCAGTGATGTCTATAAGGGGTCTCCTGCTCCGGCAGTGATGGTCTATAGGGGGGTCTCCTGCTCTGGTAGTGATGGTCTATAGGGAGTCTCCTGCTCTGGCAGTGATGGTCTATAGGGGGTCTCCTGCTCTGGTTGTGATGGTCTATAGGGGGTCTCCTGCTCCGGCAGTGATGGTCTATAGGGGGGCTCCTGCTCCAGCAGTGATGGTCTATAGGGGTCTCCTGCTCAGGCAGTGATGTCTATAGGGGGTATCCTGCTCCGGCAGTGATGGTCTATAGGGGGTCTCCTGCTCTGGTAGTGATGGTCTATAGGGGTCTCCTGCTCTGGTAGTGATGGTCTATAGGGGGTGTCCTGCTCTGGTAGTGATGGTCTATAGGGGGTATCCTGCTCTGGTAGTGATGGTCTATAGGGGATCTCCTGCTCCGGCAGTGATGGTCTATGGGGGGTATCCTGCTCCGGCAGCGATGGTCTATAGGGGTCTCCTGTTCCGGCAGTGATGGTCTATAGGGGATCTCCTGCTCCGGCAGTGATGGTCTATAGGGGGTCTCCTGCTCTGGTAGTGATGGTCTATGGGGGGTATCCTGCTCCGGCAGCGATGGTCTATAGGGGTCTCCTGTTCCGGCAGTGATGGTCTATAGGGGATCTCCTGCTCCGGCAGTGATGGTCTATAGGGGGTATCCTGCTCTGGTAGTGATGGTCTATAGGGGGTCTCCTGCTCCAGCAGTGATGGTCTATAGGGGGTCTCTTGCTCTGGTAGTGATGGTCTATAGGGGGTCTCCTGCTCCAGCAGTGATGGTCTATAGGGGGTCTCTTGCTCAGGCAGTGATGGTCTATAGGGGTATCTTGCTATGGTAGTGATGGTCTATAGGGGGTCTCCTGCTCCGGCAGTGATAAGGTCTTTGTGGTTTTATCAGGGGAGCAGCAGAACCCTCTTCGTTTCCAGTTCCAGTGTGTATGTGATCGGGATATTGAGTTCTCGGAGGGGAACATAAACAGCTTGTCTCAATTAGATCTGTAGCGAGGTGGTGGCAACGAGAAGTCATGTTAATTATTTATGGAATTCCCAAATACTTTCTCCTGAGCAGTTTAGTCGCGAGTGACATTTGTGAGATGTAAGAGCGGATTATCGGCTCAGCGCAGATTGGCACGCGGTTACATAGTCAGGAGCAGGGTGCTCATTGGTGCGTTAGGGGAGAGTAACGGGAACCTGAGATTGCCGGCCTAAGTGGAAGAATCTGTTTCCTAATCTGAAGAAACACATAACGAGCCGTTGCCTTGAGGCCTGGATGGCTAGCCCTCACACTCCAGATGTTGTTGAACTACACATCCCAGCATGCTATGCTTCAGTTTTGCTATTTGGCCATGCTAAATCTGATGCAGAGCATGCTGGGATGTGTAGTTCAACAACAGCTGGAGTGTCAAGGTTAGCCATCAAGGCCTTGAGGAGTGCAAAGGGTTACATTTTCTTAAGTTACTAAAAATGAAAAGCGGTGATATTGCCCCTAGCAACCAACCTCATTCTGTCTGTCATTTTCTGATTGATTGTTGTGCACAACATCTCTTGTTTAGATTTTTAGTAGTTTTAGTAATTCCACCCCTAGATTGTTATTGGCTAACCTGCGGCCTATAATGGAGCCCCCGGAATCCCTCTCATACTGATGGGTGAAATGCGTAGGTCCTCTAGATTGGGATAGAAGATAATGCACATTTTATATCACTCACTGTGCATGGTTACTGGTGTGCTTGTTACATATGCAGAGGTGCTGAAGGAGCCAATCGGACAGTGGCTATCCCAAATTGTAACAAGTGAGAGACTCCCATTGAAACGCGCTCACCGCACTGTGTATGTATATATATATATATATATATATATATATATATATATATTCTGGGGTTATGGTGCCCATGCCTAGTCTGGCATTTACTTGAAGTTCGCTCACTCGGTGTGACCACGTCTGGCCATTCCTAGCTGAGTGTACTGGGGGCTGTGGTGAAACGCATCAGCCAGTTAGGTCTCCTCTAATCCGGTATTAACCCTACGGTACATTGAGCGGTTCTAGCCCTATGTCCAGTTCCATTGTTTTGGTATCGTGATGTACCCCAGGTAATTCCCGCAGCCGCGCTCCTCTTCCACATGTACTAAATGTCTCCAGGCATTTATCGTTTCTATCTAATGTCTTGCTCATATTTTCTTCAGTAATGTTCTAGACAGGGCTGGTGCAAGGCACCGGAGCGCCCCAGGCGAGGGGGGGTGGGGCGCCCCGGTGCCTACGGGGGGGTACCTGCGGCACTGTTTGATCTGACGGCGGGGTCCCTGCAGTGATGCGCGCAATCCGGCAACCAGGCGGCGGCGCGGGAAGCGCTGATGGGTTTGGAAACTCGCCGCACGCTGATTGGCTGAATCTCAGCCAATCAGCATGCAGAATGTTTTCAAACCCAGCAGCGCTTCCCGCGCCGTCGCCTGGTTGCCGGATTGCGCGCATCACTGCAGGGACCCCGCTGCCAGATCACACAGTGCCGCAGGTACCCGGCACGGACACCCCTGCAGGGTCCATGCGAGGGGCGAAGTGCCGCCCTCGGCAAATGCCTAGATTTGCCTAGTGGTGGCGCCGGCCCTGGTTCTAGAGGCCATTCTGAGAAATTACAAACAAGAACATTTTAATGGGCACAAAATAAATCTCTCTTTACTTTCCTACCAGAAGCGCCCGGAGATTTCTTGGAAAAACATATGAGCTAATGTGAGCTGAGAGGGCGGCTGGGAAGTCTGGGCCCAGGTCGGTAGTCCATGTACAAGTTACTTCTTAGCAGTAAATGGAAGCTTATTAATATTATTATGCTGTGTGTAAAGCAGCAACCGAATACGCAGCGCGGTACAGTGGAGAGACGAGGCCGCAGTACACGGATCGTACATGGAGATAGCAGATGTGAAAGCTCTGATCTAGCTGCCAATACTTCTGCCTCTCCTACGTTCCCCAGGGGTACAACGGGCTCATTTCCATTAAACAGTACCGACAAGGATTGTCCTCCCTTTTCTGCCTTGTAAAACATACATTTATTATTTTCCCCAGAACTGTGGCTTTGCAATCAATGCAAACCTTTCTCTCTGACACCTGCAGAGCTGTGGTATTGATCGGCAGGAAGGCAGCTATAGGAACCCGACCGCTCCCATTCACCGGGGACACACACAAATGATTTCTCTAAGTAGCTATTTACATTCCAGCTTGTGTCGATAATTTTCTCTAAGAATAATGTGTCCCCTGGTAAATGTGCCCGTAATCTGTCTCCACAGGGCGTCCATTCTCCTCCTCTTCTGCTCCATTTCAGGTAGTTCCCTAGGTATACTACCACGGTGCATTTCCCTTTGTGCATTCTACCTACTGTATGTCCACTGGGGATACTGCTGCCCTGGGGATGCTCCGGTTCTGTGTACAGATGTGTCCACATACAGTCATGTTAGACATAACGCGTGACTTCCATGTGATTCGGTTGCACCGGGCATCTTTTTTTTTTTTGCATCATTTAAATGCATCACCAGCAGCTTCTGATGAGTAAAATGATATGCAGCATTCTGTGTGTCACTGCGGCTGCAGAACGCACCAGCAGCTTCTGATGAGTAAAATGATATGCAGCATTCTGTGTGTCACTGCGGCTGCAAAACGCACCAGCAGCTTCTGATGAGTAAAATGATAGCAGCATTCTGTGTGTCACTGCGGCTGCAGAACGCACCAGCAGCTTCTGATGAGTAAAATGATATGCAGCATTCTGTGTGTCACTGCGCCTGCAGAACGCACCAGCAGCTTCTGATGAGTAAAATTATAGCAGCATTCTGTGTGTCACTGCGGCTGCAGAACGCACCAGCAGCTTCTGATGAGTAAAATGATAGCAGCATTCTGTGTGTCACTGCGGCTGCAGAACGCACCAGCAGCTTCTGATGAGTAAAATGCAATGTTGCTTGATAAATGATGCTTGATAATATAATGAAATGGATGAAGAACACAGTCAGTAGGATAAGGCGGTGTATAAGGGTGTGTGAGGTTATGTCATTCTCTCCTGTGCGGATTGGCTGCTTGTACAGGCAGATATGAGAGCAGCGATTTCTTGTTCTTGGCGGTGACATGAGCTGTGCGGAGTATTGTACACATGAGTGGGGCATGGTACATACAGTATTCTGAAATTGGGATCTTTATGATGGTCAAATCCCACCGCATTGTGTACAGGTCACATGGTGTCCTCTGATCAGATGGAGTGGCGTTGTGTACCGGTCACATGGTGTCCTCTGATCAGATGGAGTGGCGTTGTGTACCGGTCACATGGTGTCCTCTGATCAGATGGAGTGGTGTTGTGTACCGGTCACATGGTGTCCTCTGATCAGATGGAGTGGCGTTGTGTACTGGTCACATGGTGTCCTCTGATCAGATGGAGTGGCGTTGTGTACAGGTCACATGGTGTCCTCTGATCAGATGGAGCGGCGTTGTGTCCCGGTCACATGGTGTCCTCTGATCAGATGGAGTGGCATTGTGTACTGGTCACATGGTGTCCTCTGATCAGATGGAGCGGCATTGAGTACCGGTCATATGGTGTCCTCTGATCAGATGGAGCGGCGTTGTGTACTGGTCACATGGTGTCCTCTGATCAGATGGAGTGGCGTTGTGTCCCGGTCACATGGTGTCCTCTGATCAGATGGAGTGGCATTGTGTACTGGTCACATGGTGTCCTCTGATCAGATGGAGCGGCATTGAGTACCGGTCATATGGTGTCCTCTGATCAGATGGAGTGGCGTTGTGTCCCGGTCATATGGTGTCCTCTGATCAGATGGAGCGGCGTTGTGTACTGGTCACATGGTGTCCTCTGATCAGATGTAGCGGCATTGTATACTGTCACATGGTGTCCTCTGATCAGATGGAGTGGCGTTGTGTCCCGGTCATATGGTGTCCTCTGATCAGATGGAGCGGCGTTGTGTACCGGTCACGTGGTGTCCTCTGATCAGATGGAGTGGCATTGTGTACTGTCACATGGTGTCCTCTGATCAGATGGAGTGGCATTGTGTACTGGTCACATGGTGTCCTCTGATCAGATGGAGTGGCATTGTGTACTGTCACATGGTGTCCTCTGATCAGATGGAGTGGCATTGTGTACTGGTCACATGGTGTCCTCTGATCAGATGGAGCGGCATTGTGTACAGGTCACATGGTGTCCTCTGATCAGATGGAGTGGCATTGTGTACTGGTCACATGGTGTCCTCTGATCAGATGGAGTGGCGTTGTGTCCCGGTCATATGGTGTCCTCTGATCAGATGGAGTGGCGTTGTGTACTGGTCACATGGTGTCCTCTGATCAGATGGAGCTGCGTTGTGTCCCGGTCACATGGTGTCCTCTGATCAGATGGAGCGGCGTTGTGTCCCGGTCACATGGTGTCCTCTCTGATCAGATGGAGGGGCGTTGTGTACCGGTCACATGGTGTCCTCTGATCAGATGGAGTGGTGTTGTGTACCGGTCACATGGTGTCCTCTGATCAGATGGAGTGGCGTTGTGTACAGGTCACATGGTGTCCTCTGATCAGATGGAGCGGCGTTGTGTCCCGGTCACATGGTGTCCTCTGATCAGATGGAGTGGCATTGTGTACTGGTCACATGGTGTCCTCTGATCAGATGGAGCGGCGTTGTGTACTGGTCACATGGTGTCCTCTGATCAAATGGAGTGGCGTTGTGTCCCGGTCACATGGTGTCCTCTGATCAGATGGAGTGGCATTGTGTACTGGTCACATGGTGTCCTCTGATCAGATGGAGCGGCATTGAGTACCGGTCATATGGTGTCCTCTGATCAGATGGAGTGGCGTTGTGTCCCGGTCATATGGTGTCCTCTGATCAGATGGAGCGGCGTTGTGTACTGGTCACATGGTGTCCTCTGATCAGATGTAGCGGCATTGTATACTGTCACATGGTGTCCTCTGATCAGATGGAGTGGCGTTGTGTCCCGGTCATATGGTGTCCTCTGATCAGATGGAGCGGCGTTGTGTACCGGTCACGTGGTGTCCTCTGATCAGATGGAGTGGCATTGTGTACTGTCACATGGTGTCCTCTGATCAGAT
Organism: Crinia signifera; assembly: GCF_055691185.1. Taxonomy (NCBI): domain Eukaryota; kingdom Metazoa; phylum Chordata; class Amphibia; order Anura; family Myobatrachidae; genus Crinia; species Crinia signifera. The sequence continues at coordinate 5,896,507 of NC_139226.1, forward strand.
GGAGTGGCGTTGTGTCCCGGTCACATGGTGTCCTCTGATCAGATGGAGTGGCATTGTGTACTGGTCACATGGTGTCCTCTGATCAGATGGAGCGGCATTGAGTACCGGTCATATGGTGTCCTCTGATCAGATGGAGCGGCGTTGTGTACTGGTCACATGGTGTCCTCTGATCAGATGGAGCGGCGTTGTGTACTGGTCACATGGTGTCCTCTGATCAGATGTAGCGGCATTGTATACTGTCACATGGTGTCCTCTGATCAGATGGAGTGGCGTTGTGTCCCGGTCATATGGTGTCCTCTGATCAGATGGAGCGGCGTTGTGTACCGGTCACGTGGTGTCCTCTGATCAGATGGAGTGGCATTGTGTACTGTCACATGGTGTCCTCTGATCAGATGGAGTGGCATTGTGTACTGGTCACATGGTGTCCTCTGATCAGATGGAGTGGCATTGTGTACTGTCACATGGTGTCCTCTGATCAGATGGAGTGGCATTGTGTACTGGTCACATGGTGTCCTCTGATCAGATGGAGCGGCATTGTGTACAGGTCACATGGTGTCCTCTGATCAGATGGAGTGGCATTGTGTACTGGTCACATGGTGTCCTCTGATCAGATGGAGTGGCGTTGTGTCCCGGTCATATGGTGTCCTCTGATCAGATGGAGTGGCGTTGTGTACTGGTCACATGGTGTCCTCTGATCAGATGGAGCGGCGTTGTGTCCCGGTCACATGGTGTCCTCTGATCAGATGGAGCGGCGTTGTGTCCCGGTCACATGGTGTCCTCTGATCAGATGGAGCGGCGTTTTGTACCGGTCACATGGTGTCCTCTGATCAGATGGAGCGGCGTTGTGTACTGGTCACATGGTGTCCTCTGATCAGATGGAGTGGCATTGTGTACTGGTCACATGGTGTCCTCTGATCAGATGGAGCGGCATTGTGTACAGGTCACATGGTATCCTCTGATCAGATGGAGCGGCGTTGTGTACTGGTCACATGGTGTCCTCTGATCAGATGGAGCGGCATTGTGTACAGGTCACATGGTGTCCTCTGATCAGATGGAGTGGCATTGTGTACTGGTCACATGGTGTCCTCTGATCAGATGGAGTGGCATTGTGTACTGGTCACATGGTGTCCTCTGATCAGATGGAGCGGCATTGTGTACAGGTCACATGGTGTCCTCTGATCAGATGGAGGGGCGTTGTGTACCGGTCACATGGTGTCCTCTGATCAGATGGAGTGGTGTTGTGTACCGGTCACATGGTGTCCTCTGATCAGATGGAGTGGCGTTGTGTCCCGGTCATATGGTGTCCTCTGATCAGATGGAGCGGCGTTGTGTACCGGTCACGTGGTGTCCTCTGATCAGATGGAGCGGCGTTGTGTACCGGTCACGTGGTGTCCTCTGATCAGATGGAGTGGCATTGTGTACCGGTCACGTGGTGTCCTCTGATCAGATGGAGTGGCATTGTGTCCCGGTCATATGGTGTCCTCTGATCAGATGGAGTGGCGTTGTTTCCCGGTCACATGGTGTCCTCTGATCAGATGGAGCGGCGTTGTGTCCCGGTCACATGGTGTCCTCTGATCAGATGGAGCGGCATTTTGTACCGGTCACATGGTGTCCTCTGATCAGATGGAGTGGCATTGTGTACTGTCACATGGTGTCCTCTGATCAGATGGAGTGGCATTGTGTACTGGTCACATGGTGTCCTCTGATCAGATGGAGTGGCGTTGTGTCCCGGTCATATGGTGTCCTCTGATCAGATGGAGCGGCGTTGTGTACAGGTCACATGGTGTCCTCTGATCAGATGGAGCGGCGTTGTGTACCGGTCACATGGTGTCCTCTGATCAGATGGAGCGGCGTTGTGTACCGGTCACATGGTGTCCTCTGATCAGATGGAGCGGCGTTGTGTACCGGTCACATGGTGTCCTCTGATCAGATGGAGCGGCGTTGTGTACCGGTCACATGGTATCCTCTGATCAGATGGAGCGGCGTTGAGTACCGGTCACATGGTGTCCTCTGATCAGATGGAGCGGCGTTGTTTCCCGGTCACATGGTGTCCTCTGATCAGATGGAGCGGCGTTGTGTCCCGGTCACATGGTCTCCTCTGATCAGATGGAGTGGCATTTTGTACCGGTCACATGGTGTCCTCTGATCAGATGGAGTGGCATTGTGTACTGTCACATGGTGTCCTCTGATCAGATGGAGTGGCATTGTGTACTGGTCACATGGTGTCCTCTGATCAGATGGAGTGGCATTTTGTACCGGTCACATGGTGTCCTCTGATCAGATGGAGTGGCATTGTGTACTGTCACATGGTGTCCTCTGATCAGATGGAGTGGCATTGTGTACTGGTCACGTGGTGTCCTCTGATCAGATGGAGTGGCGTTGTGTCCCGGTCATATGGTGTCCTCTGATCAGATGGAGCGGCGTTGTGTACAGGTCACGTGGTGCCCTCTGATCAGATGGAGCGGCGTTGTGTCCCGGTCACATGGTGTCCTCTGATCATATGGAGCGGCGTTGTGTCCCGGTCACATGGTGTCCTCTGATTAGATGGAGTGGCGTTGTGTACCGGTCACATGGTGTCCTCTGATCAGATGGAGCGGCGTTGTGTCCCGGTCACATGGTGTCCTCTGATCAGATGGAGCGGCGTTGTGTCCCGGTCACATGGTGTCCTCTGATTAGATGGAGTGGCGTTGTGTACCGGTCACATGGTGTCCTCTGATCAGATGGAGCGGCGTTGTGTCCCGGTCACATGGTGTCCTCTGATCAGATGGAGTGGCGTTGTGTCCCGGTCACATGGTGTCCTCTGATTAGATGGAGTGGCGTTGTGTACCGGTCACATGGTGTCCTCTGATCAGATGGAGCGGCGTTGTGTCCCGGTCACATGGTGTCCTCTGATCAGATGGAGTGGCGTTGTGTACTGTCACATGGTGTCCTCTGATCAGATGGAGCGGCGTTGTGTACAGGTCACGTGGTGCCCTCTGATCAGATGGAGCGGCGTTGTGTACTGGTCACATGGTGTCCTCTGATCAGATGGAGCGGCGTTGTGTACTGGTCACGTGGTGCCCTCTGATCAGATGGAGCGGCGTTGTGTACTGGTCACGTGGTGCCCTCTGATCAGATGGAGTGGCATTGTGTACTGGTCACGTGGTGCCCTCTGATCAGATGGAGCGGCATTGTGTACCGGTCACATGGTGTCCTCTGATCAGATGGAGCGGCGTTGTGTACTGGTCACGTGGTGTCCTCTGATCAGATGGAGCGGCGTTGTGTACAGGTCACGTGGTGCCCTCTGATCAGATGGAGCGGCGTTGTGTCCCGGTCACATGGTGTCCTCTGATCATATGGAGCGGCGTTGTGTCCCGGTCACATGGTGTCCTCTGATTAGATGGAGTGGCGTTGTGTACCGGTCACATGGTGTCCTCTGATCAGATGGAGCGGCGTTGTGTCCCGGTCACATGGTGTCCTCTGATCAGATGGAGCGGCGTTGTGTCCCGGTCACATGGTGTCCTCTGATCAGATGGAGCGGCGTTGTGTCCCGGTCACATGGTGTCCTCTGATTAGATGGAGTGGCGTTGTGTACCGGTCACATGGTGTCCTCTGATCAGATGGAGCGGCGTTGTGTCCCGGTCACATGGTGTCCTCTGATCAGATGGAGTGGCGTTGTGTCCCGGTCACATGGTGTCCTCTGATTAGATGGAGTGGCGTTGTGTACCGGTCACATGGTGTCCTCTGATCAGATGGAGCGGCGTTGTGTCCCGGTCACATGGTGTCCTCTGATCAGATGGAGTGGCGTTGTGTCCCGGTCACATGGTGTCCTCTGATTAGATGGAGTGGCGTTGTGTACTGTCACATGGTGTCCTCTGATCAGATGGAGCGGCGTTGTGTACAGGTCACGTGGTGCCCTCTGATCAGATGGAGCGGCGTTGTGTACTGGTCACATGGTGTCCTCTGATCAGATGGAGCGGCGTTGTGTACTGGTCACGTGGTGCCCTCTGATCAGATGGAGCGGCGTTGTGTACTGGTCACGTGGTGCCCTCTGATCAGATGGAGTGGCATTGTGTACTGGTCACGTGGTGTCCTCTGATCAGATGGAGCGGCATTGTGTACCGGTCACATGGTGTCCTCTGATCAGATGGAGCGGCGTTGTGTACTGGTCACGTGGTGCCCTCTGATCAGATGGAGCGGCGTTGTGTACTGGTCACGTGGTGCCCTCTGATCAGATGGAGCGGCGTTGTGTACTGGTCACGTGGTGTCCTCTGATCAGATGGAGCGGCATTGTGTACCGGTCACATGGTGTCCTCTGATCAGATGGAGCGGCGTTGTGTACTGGTCACGTGGTGCCCTCTGATCAGATGGAGTGGCATTGTGTACTGGTCACGTGGTGTCCTCTGATCAGATGGAGCGGCATTGTGTACCGGTCACATGGTGTCCTCTGATCAGATGGAGCGGCGTTGTGTACAGGTCACGTGGTGCCCTCTGATCAGATGGAGCGGCATTGTGTACCGGTCACATGGTGTCCTCTGATCAGATGGAGCGGCGTTGTGTACTGGTCACGTGGTGCCCTCTGATCAGATGGAGTGGCATTGTGTACTGGTCACGTGGTGTCCTCTGATCAGATGGAGCGGCATTGTATACCGGTCACATGGTGTCCTCTGATCAGATGGAGCGGCGTTGTGTACTGGTCACGTGGTGCCCTCTGATCAGATGGAGTGGCATTGTGTACTGGTCACGTGGTGTCCTCTGATCAGATGGAGCGGCATTGTGTACCGGTCACATGGTGTCCTCTGATCAGATGGAGCGGCGTTGTGTACTGGTCACGTGGTGCCCTCTGATCAGATGGAGCGGCGTTGTGTACTGGTCACGTGGTGTCCTCTGATCAGATGGAGCGGCGTTGTGTACTGGTCACATGGTGTCCTCTGATCAGATGGAGTGGCGTTGTGTACCGGTCACATGGTGTCCTCTGATCAGATGGAGCGGTGTTGTGTACCGGTCACATGGTGCCCTTTGATCAGATGGACCGGCGTTGTGTACCGGTCACATGGTGCCCTCTGATCAGATGGAGTGGCGTTGTGTACCGGTCACATGGTGCCCTCTGATCAGATGGAGAGTCGCTTTGTGTACTGGTCACATGGTGCCCTCTACGTTGCCAGGGAGACGCACTCTGCTTCACTCTAACATGTCCCACACAGTCAGATGCCTGTGTAATGGAACCTGCGATATACATTATAATATACTGTAACACGCTGCAGCATGATGCCAGCACAGGGACGGCAGTGGCAGTACCCCCGGCCCCAGCAATCCTGGCACAGCTGGCTGCTGTGTGAGCTCTGCAGCTCAGTCTGACACTTCCCTGCTATAAAACCTGAGCAGTATATTTAGGGATTAGCGTTCCTCAGATAAACAAGTCCGCAGTGACGTCCGGGATCCCGGCTATCTACTCTGTAATGTTCTACATGGCTGCTGGGTATTTCATTCCTAAAATATGATGGATTCCCAGTCGGATTTTATTCACTGTTTTATCACCGGCACGGAGCTGCCGCCAGCCAATCAAGCTGTCACCCTCCAGTGACTCATCGCAGGCAGACCTATCAGACATGGCATTTTAATCTCTAAAGGAAAGTCATTATAGTTACTCCACTCTGCGCTCGCCTCCATCACCTCGCCGCCGCCGCTGCCCTGCAGACATGAACTAATATTGGTAAACGGGTTAATCCAGGCCGGGACTGACGATCCCAGAGAGATAACACATTTCCATCCTCCTGTAACCTGCGCATACAGAGACAGACTCGGCTCTTCTGCTGCTTCCGTCTGTTCCAAGCTGCAAATACACAATTATCTCCTGAGCAGGCGTAAACGCACTACTTACCTCTGTGACCGCATGACCAGAGAGATACTGGCCACCTACAGCTCTGATGGAAGAGGCCGGAAAGTGGCGTCTAAGGGCTTAATTCAGCATGGATCCCTACTTAGAGAATCCGTACTTGTGCGGCGGCGATTAGCGAATAAATATCCGTGCGCATAAGTAGTCGCAGGTTGATTGTCAGGAAGCCGTGTTTAGGGGTGGGCACATGGCGTTTTCTGGGTGTGTTTGTGAAAATGCAGGTGCTCCCAGGTGTTTTTCGGGTGGGTCTTTGACGTTAATAATGACCACGTCCGGCCTGGCCCTTTAGCAGATTAGTGGCGCAGTTGGAGAAAACGGTTTGATGGTTCGATTTTTTGCAAATGGATCTGCGACTGCATCGATGGTTATGAGGTGACAAGAAACGCACGCGCGCGTGTGCGCGAATTACAATATTGTGCATTTTGGAGCAGTTATGTTTTAAATGGTTAATGTGAATTAATGGCGTCCAGTTGCATATGTGATCTATATAGCAGGCACACGCGACTTGTATGTATATAACACTGCAGAAATCACACACACATGAGCCGGGCGCATGCAGCTTATTGTGGATCACAAGTTGTGTATTTTTTTCTTATGATTTAAGCACAAATTGCCTCCAACTCCACATGAGCCGTACGTAGAGTGCTGTAACCCTATGGAGGCATTATCACAGGAGAGGGATCTTGCAGCCTCAGACCAACTCTGGAAACTGGCTGTGCACATGCACCCGGTCTACACATGCGCGGGACCCGATATCTGGAATGCAAATGGATATTGGTAAAACGGGCAGCATCGCATCCCCATAGTCTCTATAGAGCAGGGCTGGACAATTGCGGCCCTCCAGATGTTGATGAACTACACATCCCAGCATGCCTTGCATCAGTTTCAGCATGGCCACATAGCAAAACTAATGCAAAGCATCCTGGGATGTGTAGTTCATCAACATCTGGAGGGCCGCAATTGCCCAGCCCTGCTATAGAGGATGCAGCTGCGAGCAGGACATGGCGGGTCTCTGATACCTGCTGCAGTCCTTCCGTCATACATACCAGTGACACCGTATATCTGCTGCTGGAATTAGGCACAAATATTAAATGACAAATGTGCCCCTTAGTGATGACATCATCATTAGGCACAAATATTAGATGACAAATGTGCCCCTTAGTGATCATCATGAGACGGACTGTTCGTAGTGACGGCTTATCATAGACCCGCCCTTAGTGATTACATCATCATGAGACGGACTGTTCGTAGTGACGGCTTATCATAGACCCGCCCTTAGTGATTACATCATCATGAGACGGACTGTTCGTAGTGACGGCTTATCATAGACCCGCCCTTAGTGATTACATCATCATGAGACGGACTGTTCGTAGTGACGGCTTATCATAGACCCGCCCTTAGTGATGACATCATCATGAGACGGACTGTTCATAGTGGTGGCTTATCATAGACCACGCCCTTAGTGGCAGCTTATCATAGACCCCACCCTTAGTGGCAGCTTATCATAGACCCCGCCCATCATGAGAAGGACTGTTCATAGTGGCGGCTTATCATAGACCCCGTCCTTAGTGGCGGCTTATCATAGACCCGCCCTTAGTGATGACATCATGAGACAGACTGTTCATAGTGGTGGCTTATTATAGACCCTGCCCTTAGTGGCGGCTTATCATAGACCCGCCCTTAGTGATGACATCATCATGAGACAGACTGTTCATAGTGGTGGCTTATTATAGACCCTGCCCTTAGTGGCAGCTTATCATAGACCCCGCCCTTAGTGATGACATCATCATGAGAAGGACTGTTCATAGTGGCGGCTTATTATAGACCCTGCCCTTAGTGGCGGCTTATCATAGACCCCGCCCTTAGTGATGACATCATCATGAGATGGACTGTTCGTAGTGGTGGCTTATTATAGACCCTGCCCTTAGTGGCAGCTTATCATAGACCCCGCCCTTAGTGATGACATCATCATGAGAAGGACTGTTCATAGTGGCGGCTTATTATAGACCCTGCCCTTAGTTGCAGCTTATCATAGACCCCGCCCTTAGTGATGACATCATCATGAGAAGGACTGTTCTTAGTGGCGACTTATCATAGACCCCGCCCTTAGTGGCGGCTTATCATAGACCCCACCCCTTAGTGGCGGCTTATCATAGACCCCGCCCTTAGTGATGACATCATCATGAGATGGACTGTTCGTAGTGGCGACTTATCATAGACCCCGCCCTTATTGATGACATCATCATGAGATGGACTGTTCGTAGTGGCGGCTTATCATAGACCCCGCTGTCATTCTCCATGGTAATATGTCCTTGGCAATGATTATCATCAAGGACCATACTGCTCTAAAGTACGAAATCTGCAAACCAAAATACAGAGGGGATCCCGCAGGGCCCCCCAGTGCCAGGCATCTCAGGAACATTCTCTTCCTCTGAGAGCGGCTGAAATGTCGCAGCCTTTTTATAAAATCCATGTTTATTTAATTGGGAAACCTCACGGCCTCCATTCTGCCGGCGACACCATACTCCGCTCACCTCACGTCCACCTTATCTCCCCAGTCTACTACACACAGCTGCTGGTAACTCTTCACATAAGTACACCGTTACCTCGTCAAGGATCTATTACCTCTATCCACTGACAGCCCCACCAGATAATATAGCAATAGGGATCCCCTGCAGGTTAATTCCTCCATAATTCTTTATTCCTGGGCAGAGTAGATTTAATGGACACCTTTTATTAAATATTCAAACCGGTCAATTATGTGGCAAGGTGCATAAAGGATGCTGAGGGGGTCAAAAGGTTCAGTTGTTCAGACAAAACACCAGCAAAAGCGGCTGCTTGGTAAATCCAGCCCAAGGTCTTGAGATTACAGAAGGAATTTGAGTTGACAGGACACAATGGTCTGTACATAGGCCCTTATTCTGGTTTACTCTCAAAGGCAAATTCCTTCTCAAATGGGCAGAACCATGTGCACTGCAGGTGGGGCAGATGTAACATTTGCAGAGAGAGTTAGATTTGGGTGAGTCATTTTGTTTCTGTGCAGGGTAAATACTGGCTGCTTTATTTTTACACTGCAATATAGATATCACTTCGAAGTAAAACCCCACCCAAATCTAATTCTCTCTGCACAAGTAACATCTGCCCCACCTGCAGTGCACATGGTTTTGTCTATTTAAGAAGGAATTTGCCTTTCGCGTGAACCAGAATAAGGGCCACAGTGTGGGTCCCATGTCACAGAACTCTCACTTTTGTGCAGCAGCTCAGAATGTGTATAAGGAAGGCTCCAATGTTGTCTTTCCCTTTAGTACAACAGGCATCATCTGTGTTTTATGTTCCCATAGACGCCCCCATGTCACAGACCACTGTCAGACGTTTCCGTGTCCCTGCGAGAGAATCATGGGAAGTGTAAATAGGGGCTGCCTGAGCCAAGCCAATCTTCTGCGCCACTGATTAGGGGTCAGCTTGGGGTTCTCCTTCCTTCCTACAAAGGCACAGGGAAGGACATCTAATTGGGGGTGCCTGCCACTGGGAGAAGTATCGGGCCAGCGTCTGGCAGTGGAATGTCACCATCAGCTTGGACGTAACGTGTCGCTTCTCACTGTGCGCTGATGGCAGCTGGATTCTCATTATCAGGAGTCATATTGATGAGGAATAGGAGTCAGAACAGCTGCGGTCCTGGACCGGGCAACAGCTGCAAGAGTCTAAGATCCACACACGCAGCTGAGCAATGCAGCAAACCCTCCGTACGCAGACCCCCGTGGCCGGTGACTCCCTGCTTGGCTCTATGTGTCAGAGGACCCCTCCGTACACAGACCCCCGTGGCCGGTGACTCCCTGCTTGGCTCTGTGTGTCAGAGGACCCCTCCGTACGCAGACCCCCGTGGCCGGTGACTCCCTGCTTGGCTCTATGTGTCAGAGGACCCCTCCGTACACAGACCCCCGTGGCCGGTGACTCCCTGCTTGGCTCTGTGTGTCAGAGGACCCCTCCGTACACAGACCCCCGTGGCTGGTGACTCCCTGCTTGGCTCTGTGTGTCAGAGGACCCCTCCGTACACAGAGCCCCGTGGCCGGTGGCTCCCTGCTTGGCTCTGTGTGTCAGAGGACCCCTCCGTACGCAGACCCCCGTGGCCGGTGACTCCTCGCTTGGCTCTATGTGTCAGAGGACCCCTCCGTACACAGACCCCCGTGGCCGGTGACTCCCTGCTTGGCTCTATGTGTCAGAGGACCCCTCCGTACACAGACCCCCGTGGCCGGTGACTCCCTGCTTGGCTCTATGTGTCAGAGGACCCCTCCGTACGCAGACCCCCGTGGCTGGTGACTCCCTGCTTGGCTCTATGTGTCAGAGGACCCCTCCGTACGCAGACCCCTGTGGCCGGTGACTCCCTGCTTGGCTCTGTGTGTCAGAGGACCCCTCCGTACGCAGACCCCCGTGGCCGGTGACTCCCTGCTTGGCTCTGTGTGTCAGAGGACCCCTCCGTACGCAGACCCCTGTGGCCGGTGACTCCCTGCTTGGCTCTGTGTGTCAGAGGACCCCTCCGTACGCAGACCCCCGTGGCCGGTGACTCCCTGTTTGGCTCTGTGTGTCAGAGGACCCCTCCGTACACAGACCCCTGTGGCCGGTGACTCCCTGCTTGGCTCTGTGTGTCAGAGGACCCCTCCGTACGCAGACCCCTGTGGCCGGTGACTCCCTGCTTGGCTCTATGTGTCAGAGGACCCCTCCGTACGCAGGCCCCTGTGGCCGGTGACTCCCTGCTTGGCTCTGTGTGTCAGAGGACCCCTCCGTACGCAGACCCCCGTGGCTGGTGACTCCCTGCTTGGCTCTGTGTGTCAGAGGACCCCTCCGTACGCAGACCCCTGTGGCCGGTGACTCCCTGCTTGGCTCTGTGTGTCAGAGGACCCCTCCGTACGCAGACCCCCGTGGCTGGTGACTCCCTGCTTGGCTCTATGTGTCAGAGGACCCCTCCGTACGCAGACCCCCGTGGCCGGTGACTCCCTGCTTGGCTCTGTGTGTCAGAGGACCCCTCCGTACGCAGACCCCCGTGGCCGGTGACTCCCTGCTTCGCTCTGTGTGTCAGAGGACCCCTCCGTACGCAGACCCCCGTGGCCGGTGACTCCCTGCTTGGCTCTGTGTGTCAGAGGACCCCTCCGTACGCAGACCCCCGTGGCCGGTGACTCCCTGCTTGGCTCTGTGTGTCAGAGGACCCCTCCGTACGCAGACCCCCGTGGCCGGTGACTCCCTGCTTGGCTCTGTGTGTCAGAGGACCCCTCCGTACGCAGACCCCCGTGGCTGGTGACTCCCTGCTTGGCTCTGTGTGTCAGAGGACCCCTCCGTACGCAGACCCCCGTGGCTGGTGACTCCCTGCTTGGCTCTGTGTGTCAGAGGACCCCTCTGTACGCAGACCCCCGTGGCTGGTGACTCCCTGCTTGGCTCTGTGTGTCAGAGGACCCCTCCGTACGCAGACCCCCGTGGCCGGTGACTCCCTGCTTGGCTTTATGTGTCAGAGGACCCCTCCGTACGCAGACCCCCGTGGCCGGTGACTCCCTGCTTGGCTCCGTGTCAGAGGACCCCTCCATACGCAGACACCCGTGGCCGGTGACTCCCTGCTTGGCTCTGCGTGTCAGAGGACCCCTCCGTACGCAGACCCCCGTGGCCGGTGACTCCCTGCTTGGCTCTATGTGTCAGAGGACCCCTCCGTACACAGACCCCCGTGGCCGGTGACTCCCTGCTTGGCTCCGTGTCAGAGGACCCCTCCGTACACAGACACCCGTGGCCGGTGACTCCCTGCTTGGCTCTGTGTGTCAGAGGACCCCTCCGTACGCAGACCCCCGTGGCCGGTGACTCCCTGCTTGGCTCTATGTGTCAGAGGACCCCTCCGTACGCAGACCCCCGTGGCCGGTGACTCCCTGCTTGGCTCTGTGTCAGAGGACCCCTCCGTACGCAGACCCCCGCGGCCGGTGACTCCCTGCTTGGCTCTATGTGTCAGAGGACCCCTCCGTACGCAGACCCCCGTGGCTGGTGACTCCCTGCTTGGCTCTGTGTGTCAGAGGACCCCTCCGTACACAGACCCCCGTGGCCGGTGACTCCCTGCTTGGCTCTGTGTCAGAGGACCCCTCCGTACGCAGACCCCCGTGGCCGGTGACTCCCTGCTTGGCTCTATGTGTCAGAGGACCCCTCCGTACGCAGACCCCCGTGGCTGGTGACTCCCTGCTTGGCTCTGTGTGTCAGAGGACCCCTCCGTACCCAGACCCCCGTGGCCGGTGACTCCCTGCTTGGCTCTATGTGTCAGAGGACCCCTCCGTACACAGACCCCCGTGGCCGGTGACTCCCTGCTTGGCTCTATGTGTCAGAGGACCCCTCCGTACACAGACCCCTGTGGCCGGTGACTCCCTGCTTGGCTCTGTGTGTCAGAGGACCCCTCCGTACGCAGACCCCCGTGGCCGGTGACTCCCTGCTTGGCTCTGTGTCAGAGGACCCCTCCGTACACAGACCCCCGTGACCGGTGGCTCCCTGCTTGGCTTTATGTGTCAGAGGACCCCTCCGTACACAGACCCCCGTGGCCGGTGACTCCCTGCTTGGCTCTATGTGTCAGAGGACCCCTCCGTACACAGACCCCCGTGGCCGGTGACTCCCTGCTTGGCTCTATGTGTCAGAGGACCCCTCCGTACGCAGACCCCCGTGGCCGGTGACTCCCTGCTTGGCTCTGTGTGTCAGAGGACCCCTCCGTACGCAGACCCCCGTGGCCGGTGACTCCCTGCTTGGCTCTGTGTGTCAGAGGATCCCTCCGTACACAGACCCCCGTGGCCGGTGACTCCCTGCTTGGCTCTGTGTGTCAGAGGACCCCTCCGTTCGTAGACCCCCGTGGCCGGTGACTCCCTGCTTGGCTCTATGTGTCAGAGGACCCCTCCGTACACAGACCCCCGTGGCCGGTGACTCCCTGCTTGGCTCTATGTGTCAGAGGACCCCTCCGTACACAGACCCCCGTGGCCGGTGACTCCCTGCTTGGCTCTGTGTGTCAGAGGACCCCTCCGTACACAGACCCCCGTGGCCGGTGACTCCCTGCTTGGCTCTGTGTGTCAGAGGACCCCTCCGTACGCAGACCCCTGTGGCCGGTGACTCCCTGCTTGGCTCTGTGTGTCAGAGGACCCCTCCGTACACAGACCCCGTGGACGGTGGCTCCCTGCTTGGCTCTGTGTGTCAGAGGACCCCTCCGTACGCAGACCCCCGTGGCCGGTGACTCCCTGCTTGGCTCTATGTGTCAGAGGACCCCTCCGTACACAGACCCCCGTGGCCGGTGACTCCCCGCTTGGCTCTATGTGTCAGAGGACCCCTCCGTACACAGACCCCCGTGGCCGGTGACTCCCTGCTTGGCTCCGTGTCAGAGGACCCCTCCGTACACAGACACCCGTGGCCGGTGACTCCCTGCTTGGCTCTGTGTGTCAGAGGACCCCTCCGTACGCAGACCCCCGTGGCCGGTGACTCCCTGCTTGGCTCTGTGTGTCAGAGGACCCCTCCGTACGCAGACCCCCGTGGCCGGTGACTCCCTGCTTGGCTCTGTGTGTCAGAGGACCCCTCCGTACACAGACCCCCGTGGCCGGTGACTCCCCGCTTGGCTCTATGTGTCAGAGGACCCCTCCGTACGCAGACCCCTGTGGCCGGTGACTCCCTGCTTGGCTCTATGTGTCAGAGGACCCCTCCGTACACAGACCCCGTGGACGGTGGCTCCCTGCTTGGCTCTATGTGTCAGAGGACCCCTCCGTACACAGACCCCGTGGACGGTGGCTCCCTGCTTGGCTCTGTGTGTCAGAGGATTCCTTCTCACTTCTATTGGTGAGATTTATCTTTATTTGGTATTTTAGTCCCCTGTGACCGAGTGATCTGCTCCTCCACGTGATCATCCACGGAATCTCAGGGATTCCAGCTCACCATTAGTAAGCACCTGCTACCACTGGCAGCTGTAACCGTGTGCTCTTATATGTGCAGGGTTACACTGCTACAAGACAACCTAGTGATGTTGGCTAATACCCATGGGTCTCTTACTGTACAGTCCGTGTCCTCTATACTGTAACGGTAGTACGCCGGCTCCCTCCGTGTTGTGACTCTATACACAGCCCTTCTCCTCTATATTGTAATGGTTGTACGCCGCCTCCCTCAGCGCTGTGACTGTATACACAGTGCGGGATGACAGTGTGCAGTGCTGATAACACCACAGGTCTAGTATATAGTCTCTTCCTTGTAATCCTTTATTAATTCCTCCACTTTTATTTGCTCCGGTGCTAATCCCTTCCCATGGTACATGCTGTACAGTGTCCTCTGACGGGACGGTAACCGTCGCCTACATAACTAAGTGCTTAATGAGGCTTAGCGGAATACGCCTCTCCGCGGACAGCGCAGTAAAACCAATAATCACATTCTGGTTTCCATGTTTTCTGCCTGTAAATAACTGAATTTGGGGCATTCTGCAGCTGGTTCCAACAGTAATGTCTGCAGAGCAACACGGAGCGAATGTATGAATACATACGCAGCAGCTGCAGTGTGCGCCTGGGACTTGTAGTTTCACAACTGCTGGAGAGTCACAGGTTTGGCCTTATCTCTGTAGAGCTATGCTCTGGTACATTTATAGCCAGTGACCTCCGCAGGGTACCAGGTCTATTATTACATTCAGATTTATCATTGCTCCATGAAGAATCATAATCTACAGTAACAACACTCTTATCGCATGCCGCTCACCCCACACTTTCTACATAAATGTGACCGTATTCTGGGTGGTGAGGGGAGATGGCTGTGTAATGGTGAATATGAGGGGAGGTGGCTGTGTAATGGTGAGTATAAGGGGAGATGACTGTATAATGGTGAACATGAGGGGAAGTGGCTGTGTAATGGTGAGTATGAGGGGAGATGGCTGTGTAATGGTGACCATGAGGGGAGATGGCTGTGTAATGGTGAATATGAGGGGAGATGGCTGTGTAATGGTGAATATGAGGGGAGATGGCTGTGTAATGGTGAGTATTAGGGAAGATGGCTGTGTAATGGTGAATATGAGAGGAGATGGCTGTGTAATGGTGAATATGAGGGGAGATGGCTGTGTAATGGTGAATATGAGGGGAGATGGCTGTGTAATGGTGACCATGAGTGGAGATGGCTGTGTAATGGTGACCATGAGGGGAGATGGCTGAATAATGGTGAATATGAGGGGAGGTGGCTGTGTAATGGTGAATATGAGGGGGGGTGGCTGTGTAATGGTGAGTATGAGGGAAGATGGCTGTGTAATGGTGAATATGAGAGAAGATGGATGTGTAATGGTGAGGATGAGGGAAGATGGCTGTGTAATGGTGACCATGAGGGGAGATGGCTGTGTAATGGTGAATATGAGGGGAGATGGCTGTGTAATGGTGAATATGAGGGGAGATGGCTGTGTAATGGTGAATATGAGAGGAGATGGCTGTGTAATGGTGAATATGAGAGGAGATGGCTGTGTAATGGTGAATATGAGGGGAGATGGATGTATAATGGTGAACATGAGGGGAGATGGCTGTGTAATGGTGAATATGAGGGGAGATGGCTGTGTAATGGTGAATATGAGGGGAGATGGCTGTGTAATGGTGACCATGAGGGGATATGGCTGTGTAATGGTGAATATGAGAGGAGATGGCTGTGTAATGGTGAATATGAGGGGAGATGGCTGAATAATGGTGAATATGAGGGGAGATGGCTGTGTAATGGTGAATATGAGGGGAGATGGCTGTGTAATGGTGAATATGAGGGGAGATGGCTGTGTAATGGTGAGTATGAGGGAAGATGACTGTGTAATGGTGAATATGAGGGGAGATGGCTGTGTAATGGTGAATATGAGGGGAGATGGCTGTGTTATGGTGAGTATGAGGGAAGATGACTGTGTAATGGTGAATATGAGGGGAGAGGGATGTGTAATGGTGAATATGAGGGGAGATGGCTGTGTAATGGTGACCATGAGGGGATATGGCTGTGTAATGGTGAATATGAGGGGAGATGGCTGTGTAATGGTGAATTTGAGGGGAGATGGCTGTGTAATGGTGAATATGAGGGGAGATGGCTGTGTAATGGTGAGTATGAGGGAAGATGACTGTGTAATGGTGAATATGAGAGGAGATGGATGTGTAATGGTGAATATGAGGGGAGATGGCTGTGTAATGGTGACCATGAGTGGAGATGGCTGTGTAATGGTGACCATGAGGGGAGATGGCTGAATAATGGTGAATATGAGGGGAGATGGCTGTGTAATGGTGAATATGAGGGGGGGTGGCTGCGTAATGGTGAACATGAGGGGAGGTGGCTGTGTAATGGTGAACATGAGGGGAGGTGGCTGTGTAATGGTGAATATGAGGGAAGGTGGCTGTGTAATGGTGAACATGAGGGGAGGTGGCTGTGTAATGGTGAACATGAGGGGAGATGGCTGTGTAATGGTGAATATGAGGGGAGGTGGCTGTGTAATGGTGAATATGAGGGGAGGTGGCTGTGTAATGGTGAATATGAGGGGGGGTGGCTGCGTAATGGTGAACATGAGGGGAGGTGGCTGTGTAATGGTGAACATGAGGGGAGATGGCTGTGTAATGGGGAGTATCAGGGAAGATGGCTGTATAATGGTGAATATGAGGGTAGATGGCTGTATAATGGTGAATATGAGGGGAGATGGCTGTGTAATGGTGAGTATGAGGGGAGATGAATGACTGTGTAATGGTGACCATGAGGGGAAGTGGCTGTGTAATGGTGAACATGAGGGGAAGTGGCTGTGTAATGGTGAATATGAGGGAAGGTGGCTGTGTAATGGTGAACATGAGGGGAGATGGCTGTGTAATGGTGAATATAAGAGGAGATGGCTGTGTAATGGTGAATATGAGAGGAGATGGCTGTGTAATGGTGAACATGAGGGGAAGTGGCTGTGTAATGGTGAATATGAGGGGAGGTGGCTGTGTAATGGTGAACATGAGGGGAGATGGCTGTGTAATGGTGAATATGAGGGGAGATGGCTGTGTAATGGTGAATATAAGAGGAGATGGCTGTGTAATGGTGAATATGAGAGGAGATGGCTGTGTAATGGTGAACATGAGGGGAAGTGGCTGTGTAATGGTGAATATGAGGGGAGGTGGCTGTGTAATGGTGAACATGAGGGGAGATGGCTGTGTAATGGTGAATATGAGGGGAGGTGGCTGTGTAATGGTGAATATAAGAGGAGATGGCTGTGTAATGGTGAATATGAGAGGAGATGGCTGTGTAATGGTGAACATGAGGGGAAGTGGCTGTGTAATGGTGAATATGAGGGGAGGTGGCTGTGTAATGGTGAACATGAGGGGAGATGGCTGTGTAATGGTGAATATGAGGGGAGATGGCTGTGTAACGTTGAACATGAGAGAAGATGCCTGTATAATGGTGACTACAGTGGGAGAGGCCTGTATAATAGTGAATTCAGTGGGAGAGGAATATATGATATACTGTATGCTTTCGGAGGTGGGTTAAACCCTGCGTGGGGGCATAGAGGAAGGTTATTGTAATAACAAGTGTCTGTGGAGCACTTCAGCGCAATTAATTAAGTGGGGTGCAGCTATTCAAACAATAGAAGGTACACCACCTTCAAAGGTACAGATTCAACAAGCAGATATGTTTTAATGATAGCGCAACCCCCTTAAAAAGATGTGATATACACAATAAACATTTAGAAATGGATTTATTGTGACAAAATGTGACAACAAAAAAAAAAGCATAAAAAACAACAAATAATTACAGATATTCCAAGGGTGAATTTTGATTTCCTTTTGGTAACACCAGGCAAATGTACAATGAAGACTTTTTCTCACCATAAGCTGGAGTTGCGGTGGGCTATGCTTCCATGTGAAGTCCTGCGGCCACACCGCAGATGGCTTGCTATAGGAAAGTCCTCAGGTAAAGTGCAGGTGCGTCCTTAAAGTGTCTGGTCGTTTTTAAAGTGCAAAGTGACAGTGCACTGTGATCGGCAGTCTGCAACGGGGGGTTTTACGGCAGTCTGCAACGGGGGTTTTACGGCATTTTCCCTTTAGTAAATCTCGCCCCCAGTCACAGGAGGGCTGGGAAGTGTGCATCACGTGGCACGTCATGTCACTAATATCTGTTCCTCACAGCACGGTCAGCCAATCTGCGTTCCTGGCTCCCCAATTGTAAAGCATTCTGGGAAATCACAAAAGGTCATCATTTAAAAACAGGGATCTATAAAAGGTTTCCTATAAGTGCTCCTGCAAAGTTATGTTCTATTGGAAAATGGCAAACAGAAATGGGCAGCTGATGCTGCGGAGCTGGGGAGGGGGGACAAACTTCATTCTGAATCCATTAGGCTACCTGGCTTAACCTCTGTTGCAGCGTTGGAGCCCGGCACACGTTTCCACATCACGTCCCCCCCCCCCCCCATACTGGCCTGGCCCAGGAAGGACGAGGTTAAATGCCGCCGCTCTCCTCATTATCTAAATGAGGCTGGACTGCTGCCACGGCAGCTCTTAAGTAACATCATATATCACAGTAATTGGTGTGAAAGTATAGGAATGACCGATTATGGCTGGTGACTCATCCCGTCCCCCACCTTATTCTTCATCACCTGATGAGAATTTGTCTTTAGCATTTGTGAAAGCAGATGTGCCCGGCGTAAGAGTGGCGGGCGGCGCGGAGTGGGAGGTGCCGCTAGGTAATGAAGTGCTCCTGTACTATAATTGAGACCCATAATTCAAGCCCTTTGGCTTTATCATTACATGGCAGATGACATCCCAAATTCATTTCCACGGCCTATCCAACGATTATGCGCCGTGATTTGTGATCTAATGAAAAACGCAGGATGAAGCTGAGTTATGGGCCTCAATTATACGGGATGAAGCCCGCAGACAGCCGAGCGCGTTTGTTTTATCGGGCCGCCTCCGTTAGACTTTGTTCAACGGTCCAGTCCCTTTGATGTAGGGCGCTTTAAAAATAATGCAGTAAATAAATATATAATCCTGTGCGTAATGTGTATTTATAGCCATTTTCTCACTTCCCCACCTACAGGAATAAATTGAGATGCATTTTGCTTCACAGATCTTCATCTCCTTGATCTGTTTTTCTTCTCATCTACTTTTAAAACTCATTACAAAGTTTCCTCCCTGTTCCGAAGTGCTTAAACTTTGTGGCGTTGTATTGTGGAGCCTCTTCTTTGATAGACCAGGTTCCTGTTGTTGTGGGTTTCCCGGGCAGCATGATCATATTTGTTTCCCTCGCACTCCGAAGATGTCCAGGATTTTGTTCCCAAATTTTGCAGAGGTCCGAGCGAACAGGGTCTCTCTCCCACCTCCTAGTGAAATAAGTGCAATGTGGTCATATTGCACCACCATGGTGCATTACGCGCGGTCATGAGGACGTGGTGTGCAACATCTTTTTTAGAAACCTATTTCAGGGGACTTAAAGGCAGGTAGGCAATGTAACAAAGCAATGAAGAAGGAAAGTCAGATGCTTGGTTGCATAGGGAGAGGTATCAGCAGTAGAAAGAAAGAAGTAATAATGCCACTGTATAGGTCATTGGTACGACCTCACCTAGAGTATTGTGTTCAGTTCTGGAGGCCATATCTCCAGAAGGATATAAATACATTAGAGATTGTACAAAGAAGAGCAACTAAAATGGTGCATGGCCTACATCACAAAACGTACCAGGAAAGACTAAAAGATCTTAATATGTATACTTTAGAGCAGAGAAGGGAAAGGGGGGACATGATAGAAACTTTCACATATATGAAGGGATTTAACAAGGTACAGGTGGGAGACATTCTTCACAGGAAGAGGAGCAACAGAACACGAGGACATGCACTGACACTAGGGGGAGGAAGGTACAGGTGGGAGACATAAGTCAAAGGAAGAGGAGCAGCAGAACACGGGGACATGCACTGACACTGGGGGGAGAGAGGTACAGGTGGGAGACATTCTCCACAGGAAGAGGAGCAACAAAACACGAGGACATGCACTGACACTAGAGGGAGGAAGGTACAGGTGGGAGACATTAGTCACAGGAAGAGGAGCAGCAGAGCACGAGGACATGCACTGACACTAGAGGGAGGAAGGTACAGGTGGGAGACATTAGTCACAGGAAGAGGAGCAGCAGAACACGAGGACATGCACTGACACTAGGGGGAGGAAGGTACAGGTGGGAGACATAAGTCACAGGAAGAGGAGCAGCAGAGCACGAGGACATGCACTGACACTAGAGGGAGGAAGGTACAGGTGGGAGACTTTCTTCACAGGAAGAGGAGCAGCAGAACACGAGGACATGCACTGACACTAGAGGGAGGAAGGTACAGGTGGGAGACATTCTTCACAGGAAGAGGAGCAGCAGAACACGAGGACATGCACTGACACTAGGGGGAGGAAGGTACAGGTGGGAGACATTCTTCACAGGAAGAGGAGCAGCAGAACACGAGGACATGCACTGACACTATAGGGAGGAAGGTACAGGTGGGAGACATTAGTCACAGGAAGAGGAGCAACAGAACACGAGGACATGCACTGACACTAGAGGGAGGAAGGTACAGGTGGGAGACTTTCTTCACAGGAAGAGGAGCAGCAGAACACGAGGACATGCACTGACACTAGGGGGAGGAAGGTACAGGTGGGAGACATTAGTCACAGGAAGAGGAGCAGCAGAACACGAGGACATGCACTGACACTAGAGGGAGGAAGGTACAGGTGGGAGACATTCTTCACAGGAAGAGGAGCAGCAGAACACGAGGACATGCACTGACACTATAGGGGGGAAGGTGCAGGTGGGAGACATTAGTCACAGGAAGAGGAGCAGCAGAACACGAGGACACGCACTGACACTGGGGGGAGGAAGTTACAGGTGGGAGACATTCTTCACAGTAAGAGGAGCAGCAGAACACGAGGACATGCACTGACACTAGACGGAGGAAGGTACAGGTGGGAGACATTAGTCACAGGAAGAGGAGCAGCAGAACACGAGGACATGCACTGACACTGGGGGGAGGAAGTTACAGGTGGGAGACATTCTTCACAGGAAGAGGAGCAGCAGAACACGAGGACATGCACTGACACTAGAGGGAGGAAGGTACAGGTGGGAGACATTCTTCACAGGAAGAGGTGCAGCAGAACACGAGGACATGCACTGACACTAGAGGGAGGAAGGTACAGGTGGGAGACATTAGTCACAGGAAGAGGAGCAGCAGAACACGAGGACAAGCACTGACACTAGGGGGAGGAAGGTACAGGAGGGAGACATTCTTCACAGGAAGAGGAGCAGCAGAACACGAGGACATGCACTGACACTGGGGGGAGAAAGTTACAGGTGGGAGACATTCTTCACAGGAAGAGGAGCAGCAGAACACGAGGACATGCACTGACACTAGAGGGAGGAAAATTCAGGGGAAATGTGAGGAAGAATTACTTCACAGAAAGAGTAGTAGATAAGTGGAATAGCCTCCCATCAGAGGTGGTAGAGGCAAATACAGTAGTACAATGTAAACATGCTTGGGATAGGCATAAGGATCGAATATGGGTTGAGGTAACATGTTTAAAAAAGGGGCAGAGTAGATGGGCCAAGTGGTTCTTATCTGCTGTCAAATTCTATGTTTCTATGTTAAACCTCCACTGAGGGCATAGATATTGGGCCACCCAGCTCGCCGCCACCTCCCCACAAATTCCATCACATTTCTATGGTATCCCCATGCGCAGCCCAGCTGCGAAGGTGGGTGAGATGCTGCACCTGTGCACTGCGCTGCTCACATGCCTTGTGCGTGATTGGTTGGATGAGATGCTGCACCTGCACACTGCGCTGCCTGTGCAGTTCAGCAAAAATATAGATTTTTGCACAGTAGCGTCCTGCTGAATCAGGCCCCGTGTACGATGCATTGTTGGTCCTTTTGCTGCGATCTGGATATACATGACGAGTAGATTACATTCATCTCTCTGCACATGCAGGACATGCATAATGGATAACCCAGGTTTTTATTGCAGCCATGTTTGTGGAGACATTCCCTTACACTCAGCTAATACGCTTTAATCCGTGACTTTTTTTTTAACTGCTTGACAAGTATAACACCGTGCTGAATATTTATAAGACATGTATTTTTCTGGTGATATCAAAGTTTTATGTCATGAAGAGTAGAAGCGACTCAGCCGTGTTTGGTAGCGTCGGCTGCCTGTCACGGAGTCATCACCGTTCGCGTTACATCGATACTCGCGCATATTAAGCAGCGTTCCCACAGACAGCTCAGGGCAAGAACTCCGGCTTCGGGGTCTGTTTTACTAAAATGTATCAGGAATGATAAGTCACCCACCACCGCTGATAGAGAACACTGCGGCCTGACCCCCTCTAATACGGGTGATGAGGAATCCTGGGTCTTATACTACTGGAGTCAGGCACTTGTCGCTGGAACTTTTCCCAATGTAGAAACTTGCGTTCGACTTTTCTTTCTAGCCAAAATCGAACATTCCCTAAATGAAGTCCGAAGTGAATGTTGGGCCTAATATTGGTGCGTAACGGAGGATTCTGTGTTCACCTTGGAGGATCGCCGTAAAGGAACATCACCTCTGTGAGCTGCGATGGTAAACCTGTCATGGTTGTGCCCGCGAGGTGCCGGAGAAATGAGTTGAACGCCGTCATCTTGTTTCTCTTTGAGTTCTAGAAGTTATACCGTCTGCAACACGTCTGTATGGTTACTAAGTAGTGTCCCACACTCTTAGACCTTCGGGACTATCAATAGGTGCTAAATTCTGTTAATGTGAATTTACAAATATGGCGCAGAAGGGTGCCGCAAAAGTAGAACTCAAACGTTGTATCAGCGGAGCGCTGGGCCTCTGGAACTCTATTTCTACATAATTCCCAGCTATTTCCCAACTCTTTGGGGTAGGGATACGTAAGCCATAGGTACGGATGTAGCAACCCCCAGTCCGGAAGTCAAGGGGTTACGCAGCCTTCATTCCAGGCATCGCACTGTAAGCCATAAACATAACAACCTTAACTGTCAGGATGCTTTAATAACCTTCATTTTCAGTCCACCCTGATCTGAGAGCTTTCTTCTCTGTCTACCTTGTCCGTGATTTATTCAAAGTGACAATTTTTAAGGCCTCTCTCCGTTGTCTCTGAGCAGGGAATTAATTCCTGCTCGAAAGCTAAGTAAATGCAGAAGACGCGGGGCTGCAAATCTCGATCTGATGCCTGATAAAGATAAATGTCAGAATGGGAGAGAGTGCTCCGGAGGGCGGCGCGGAACTTGCTGTGAGCTGCGAGATGCTCTGCAGGAGCAGGCTAGATTGGAGCATTTAATAAACCTTTGGCTCGCTCGTAAGAAAGCATAAATCACCGCAGCTGATAAACCGGAATACAATTATTTAAAAAGGAAATGAGTAATGACTGATCACAGCGCACAATGAGAGGACTTTACGCCAGCATCCGATGTGCCCGGGTCTCGCGCGGCCAGAAATAAACTGTCCTTGTAGCCTGTTCCCTGACTGCCGGCCTCAATCACGGATAATTGCAGCTGCATATTAATCAGGCTCAGGTACTGCTGGAACTCTGAGGACCCGGGGGGCCGGGGGCAGCTCCCGCTGGCTGGGAAGGGGCGTAGTGCAGCTAAAGTTCTCCATTAAATAAATGTAATTGAATTTATCGCATGATTTGATCCCACCTTTCGTGACACCGTTTCTGCCCTTTAATGTATTATTTCATTGTGAGAGCAGACATATTAATGTCACAGTTGTTTCACTTCCTCTGAGCTTTGTGTTTACGTCTCGGGCCTGTACGGTCATCTCAGATAGGAGCAAATATCATTGTTTTTATGCAATACCAAATACTCAATGCTTAGGGTATTTAACTGAAATGCAACACGTTATGAGTTTGAATCCTGGGTATGGCGGCGTACTCAATCCACCTTCTTCCAGTGTTCTATAATTGTGTGTTTGTGTAAAATCTTATCATATGGCAGCAGCAAGACAGTGGGCACGCATCATAGACTTCCTGGCAGGAATTCACCTTTTGACCTTAATGGAAAAATGAAGGGGTGGTGCCAATGCTCTTCCTGGCACAGGGCACCAAAATAACCTTGTTATGGTTGTAGAGGGGTATATTACAACCTGTACACTGTATATCCTATATGTGATTGTACATGACTGTATGGGATACAATGAAGAGCGGGAATGTAGCCGTCATTACACCGTGCGGATTGTGCATTTCTGCTGAGCCCGCGTCGTCTGAAGAAGGACTCCAGTAAATTGTATGATTTCCTCTGTGTTCTGTTTACAAGTTAATTTTGGTGCATTCATTAATCACAGGGAAATGTAAGTACTGGAGCTTCTGTGTTTCCATCCAGTGTCCTCCACAGGAAAACATTCAGCAATAAGTGAGACATTCATTTTCTGGAGCGCTGCATCATTATCAAACAGTTCTGTAAAAATAATGATATCCAGCCTCTTCCAGACGCTCTTCTGGCCTCGTTCCATAATAACGGTTCTTAGATATATGTCACAGTTATTCTTATCTACTGCTTAGATATTTATTCATAGTCAATTTGACACCTTTTGCAGAAGCCAGAACCACAGCTGGTCCCTGTTACATGCACCGTTCTGTAAAGCTGCAGGTTTAAAGGGTAATGTGCCCTCACACAGGGCCTTATTCTAGTTCGCTCTTTCTGACAAAATCCTTCTTAGATGGACAAAACCATGTGCACTGCAGGGGGCAGATGTAACAGGTGCAGAGAGAATTAGATTTGGGTGAGTTATTTTGTTTCTGTGCAGGGAAAATACTGACTGCTTTATTTTTACACTGCAATATAGATCTCACTTTGAAGTAAAACCCCACACAAATCCAATTCTCTCTGCACAAGTTACATCTGCCCTACCTGCAGTGCACATGGTTTTGTCCATCTAAGAAAGAATTTGTCAGAAAGAGTGAACCAAAATAACCCCCATAATCACTGTTGTCTCCTCTCCAGAGTTGCTGAGGTTCCCCTCAGGGACCTGTTGCAACAGTTACTGAGGCTCCTTCTCATGATTGCCCAGGTTCCCCTTGCCACATTACTGAGGTTCCCTCTAAGAAGTTTTGGTCCATCTCTCCTTGCACCATTACTGAGGTTCCTTGTCATGGTTGCTCAGGTTCCCCCTCATATGGTAGCTTTAGTCTGTTGAGGTTCTCCTAGAAATATTTTCTGAGGTTCCACTTGATCTCTTACAGGCCTCTTTGTGATCTTCCAACTGATATATACGCACTGAGTGTGTGTGTGTGTGTGTGTGTGTGTGTGTGTATTGTGCAGTGTATAGTGTATAAGTGTTAAATTTGCCCCAATTTATAGCCAGAGCCAAGTAGTGAACAAGGATCAGTTGTTAAAGAATTAAAAACATATTGAAGGCCATCACCTCATTCTCCCTCCTTGTCCCAATACTCACCGGCTCTGAGCACTGTTCTGCGATACACTGGGACACGTAAGTGATAATCCCACCCAGTGTGCTGTCATTGGAGGCCGTGGTCCCAATGGTTGCAGTATCAGCAATGTCACTATATGGTGGACAGTCCGACATGAAGAAAGGTGAACCTTTACTTTCTTCCAAACATAACACATTACTGCCCAGCTTAATCCCCCTCTAGGCTGATGTATTTGTTCTCCTTTGTCCATTTTCCACTCTGATTGCTCATCGTTAGGCTAATTGGCCTTCAAACTTGTGTTTTTTGTGGCTGTAATTGGATGCACTGAAGAGGCCGACATCCCTAATCTGTGATCCTTTTTTCTAAAGACTTCGGTTTAATCATCAATTGTCCGTAGTTTCCCCGGCATGTCTGCTTTATCACTGTATTTATCTCTCCAGCAACTCCCATCGTTCTCTTACCGCTCTGTCATACTGGCGTTGTAGTAGGTGGTATCGTATGTATCTCGTACAATCACTGATTTGCGCATGCTGCAAGGAAAGCAACAGGAATACATTCAAACTGGCAGCTTCAACAATGATTCAAAACCTACCTCCATATTACCCATGTTGTGCTCACAGGAATAAAACAATGTTACTGGGTAATGTAGGAGGGCCCTGCTCACAGACTGATATTCTATAGGTATATGAGGTTAGTAGCCCAGCTATGGGGCACATGTATTAATCCATTTGTTTGCGATATCCAAATAAAACATTTTTTATTTTTTTGTGGTACCGGCAACTATTAAGGTCTCTATGGAGGCTGCGATGTCACCAATGGCGGTGCATGCCCTTTATACGTAATGCTGACTTCAGAGGGCATTACATTATAGTAGCCATCCCTGGGCTTCTCCAACTAAGTCAGATCCAGGTGGAAGACGCAGTGTGATAGAGCTACAGTACGTTACCAGGAAGCCATGTGATAGAGCTACAGTACGTTACCAGGAAGCCATGTGATAGAGCTACAGTACGTTACCAGGAAGCCATGTGATAGAGCTACAGTACGTTACCGGGAAGCCATGTGATAGAGCTACAGTACGTTACCGGGAAGCCATGTGATAGAGCTACAGTACGTTACCAGGAAGCCATGTGATAGAGCTACAGTACGTTACCAGGAAGCCATGTGATAGAGCTACAGTACGTTACCAGGAAGCCATGTGATAGAGCTACAGTACGTTACCAGGAAGCCATGTGATAGAGCTACAGTACGTTACCAGCAAGCCATGTGATAGAGCTACAGTACGTTACCAGGAAGCCATGTGATAGAGCTACAGTACGTTACCAGGAAGCCATGTCATAGAGCTACAGTACGTTACCAGGAAGCCATGTGATAGAGCTACAGTACGTTACCGGGAAGCCATGTGATAGAGCTACAGTACGTTACCAGGAAGCCATGTGATAGAGCTACAGTACGTTACCAGGAAGCCATGTCATTTAGCTACAGTACGTTACCAGGAAGCCATGTGATAGAGCTACAGTACGTTACCAGGAAGCCATGTGATAGAGCTACAGTACGTTACCAGGAAAACATGTGATAGAGCTACAGTACGTTACCAGGAAGCCATGTGATAGAGCTACAGTACGTTACCAAGAAGCCATGTGATAGAGCTACAGTACGTTACCAAGAAGCCATGTGATAGAGCTACAGTACGTTACCAGGAAGCCATGTGATAGAGCTACAGTACGTTACCAGGAAGCCATGTCATAGAGCTACAGTACGTTACCAGGAAGCCATGTCATAGAGCTACAGTACGTTACCAGGAAGCCATGTGATAGAGCTACAGTACGTTACCAGGAAGCCATGTGATAGAGCTACAGTACGTTACCAGGAAGCCATGTCATAGAGCTACAGTACGTTACCAGGAAGCCATGTGATAGAGCTACAGTACGTTACCAGGAAGCCATGTGATAGAGCTACAGTACGTTACCAGGAAGCCATGTGATAGAGCTACAGTACGTTACCTGGAAGCCATGTGATAGAGCTACAGTACGTTACCAGGAAAACATGTGATAGAGCTACAGTACATTACCAGGAAGCCATGTGATCGAGCTACAGTACGTTACCAAGAAGCCATGTGATAGAGCTACAGTACGTTACCAGGAAGCCATGTGATAGAGCTACAGTACGTTACCAGGAAGCCATGTGATAGAGCTACAGTACGTTACCAGGAAGCCATGTCATAGAGCTACAGTATGTTACCAGGAAGCCATGTCATAGAGCTACAGTACGTTACCAGGAAGCCATGTCATAGAGCTACAGTACGTTACCAGGAAGCCATGTGATAGAGCTACAGTACGTTACCAGGAAGCCATGTGATAGAGCTACAGTACGTTACCAGGAAGCCATGTCATAGAGCTACAGTACATTACCAGGAAGCCATGTGATAGAGCTACAGTACGTTACCAGGAAGCCATGTGATAGAGCTACAGTATGTTACCAGGAAGCCATGTGATCGAGCTACAGTACGTTACCAGGAAGCCATGTGATAGAGCTACAGTACGTTACCAAGAAGCCATGTGATAGAGCTACAGTACGTTACCAGGAAGCCATGTGATAGAGCTACAGTACGTTACCAGGAAGCCATGTGATAGAGCTACAGTACGTTACCTGGAAGCCATGTGATAGAGCTACAGTACGTTACCAGGAAAACATGTGATAGAGCTACAGTACGTTACCAGGAAGCCATGTGATAGAGCTACAGTACGTTACCAGGAAGCCATGTGATAGAGCTACAGTACATTACCAGGAAGCCATGTGATAGAACTACAGTACATTACCAGGAAGCCATGTGATAGAACTACAGTACATTACCACTCTGCTTCCAATTCTTCGCTGGGATGGACTCCCGGAAGGACTGTCTCCTGTAAATAGAAACATAGCAAATTTACGCGATAATACAGGTCTGGTCTCCCTTATCCGTGTATTCCAAAAACAAAAATATTCTGAAAACGCCCCGTCCCTTTTTTTCATACTTACCTCAACCCCTGATGTCCATGGCCTCCGGTATCCTCTTCAGTGGCATTGTGCGTCAGTGATGTCACTGGTGAGCTCACGCAATGCACCCCTGAGACCGGAGATACAGCTGAAGAGGATCCCGAAGGCCGCCGTGGACATTGGGGGACCATCGGGGCACCACTAGGGGACCAGGTAAGTATGAAAAAAAATATTTAAAAATCCAAAAAAATCCCTTATCCAAAATGCTCATGGTCCCGAGCATTTCGGATAAAGGATACTCAACCTATATAAATTTTTCATTTTGAAAATTTAGGCAAATATCACAAACCAAGCACTTCAACCATTATAGTGGCAATGTGAAGTGCTTGGTTTGTTAAACTGTGTATTTCTTTTTTAATATCCGACCTTAAAGTTGGTGGGAGGGTCCAAGGAGAATTCCATCTCTAGCTACTTTCCTTTTCACTATGGGCAGTATTTGGTGGTGGTGGCATTTTAAAGGTCTTTACGTTTGTAATTTGCAATGCATTTTTAAAAAGATATATAATGTGTTTGTGCTGCTGCTTAGTTTAGCTAGTCAGCCATTGAGGAAGACTATTGTGAGGTGGTCAGTATTGAGAGGAAATGACAGGACATTATTGTCATTCTCACTATGTATACATACACCAGGGGGAAAGTTTGGGATATTACAAGTAGAGATATTGTCCATAGCAACCAGTCAGATCTACTTTATCATTCATATAATCTGGTTGATCTAGGCAACATCTCTACTTCTATAAACTCACACTTAAGTAAATTACCGCCATTAGTCCACCTTCTGCTCTTTTTGTTCCCCTTTTCTACCAAAGGGGGAACATTCCTGATGCTCTGTCCCAACTACCCCCATATCCCCCAGGTCCCATACTCTCCAGGTTTCTCCTTTCCTAATTCTTGTTTTGACCCCCATCTCACCCTATGATCTTTACTAAAGGAGTTTCCCACTTATGTAATCACTAAGTCACATTTGTACTTTAATCATATTATGGTTATATTATCAAGAGTTGGGAAAAGGAGGCGGCTTAGTGGGGAAAAGCTAGCGGGCAGTTAGGACATAAGATGGCAACCTGGTGGTGGATAAGGTGGCAAGAGTGTACGGTTTAAGGTAGCAAAGAGGGTAGTGACTGGGTAAGGGACATGGCAGGGGAGACAGCAGCTGGGAGGGCAGGGGGAGGGTAGTGGATCAGATAGCGGGTAAGGCGGGGGATAAAGCAGCGGGAAGGGTAGTGGATCAGATAGTGGGGAGGGCAGGGGTAAAGAAAGCAGGAAGGGTAGTGGATCAGATAGCGGGGAGGGCGGGGGATAAAGCAGCGGGAAGGGTAGTGGATCAGATAGTGGGGGATAAGGCAGTGGGAAGGGTAGTGGATCAGATAGCGGGGAGGGCGGGGGATAAGGCAGCGGGAAGGGTAGTGGATCAGATAGTGGGGAGGGTGGGGGGATAAGGCAGCGGGAAGGGAAGTGGATCAGATAGCGCGGAGGGTGGGGGGATAAGGCAGAGGGAAGGGTAGTGGATCAGATAGTGGGGAGGGCGGGGGAATATGGCAGCGGAGAGGGTAGTGGATCAGATAGCAGGGAGGGCGGGGGAATATGGCAGCGGAGAGGGTAGTGGATCAGATAGCGGGGAGGGCGGGGGAATATGGCAGCGGAGAGGGTAGTGGATCAGATAGTGGGGAGGGCAGGGGAATATGGCAGCAGAGAGGGTAGTGGATCAGAAAGAGGGGGGGATAAGGCAGCGGGGAGGATTGTGAATCAGATAGCGGGAAGGTTAATGGATAAGGCAGCGGGGAGGGCAAGGGATCAGATAGCGGGGAGGGCAGAGGGGGGGTAAGGCAGTGGGGAGGACTGGGGATAAGGCAGCGGGCAGGGTAGTGAATCAGATAGTGGGAGGGCAGGGGGGGGATAAGGCAGTTGGGAGGACAGGGGATAAGGCAGCGTGGAGGGTAGTGAATCAGATAGTGGGAGGGCAGGGGGGGATAAGGCAGTTGGGAGGACAGGGGATAAGGCAGCGGGGAGGGCAGTGAATCAGATAGCGGGAGGGTGGGGGGAATAAGGCAGCAGAGAGGATTGTGGATCAGATAGCGGGAGGACAGGGGATAAGGCAGTGGGGGAGGGCAAGGGATAAGCTTGCAGGCAGGCAGGGAGACACCCACCTGTTCATTCTCAGACCCCACCACATCAGGTGACAGCCCTGTACAGACCCTGGATCTGTAGTTACATCTCCCACTGATCCCCGCTAGAACAATCTCATCTTCCCCATGTCTGAGCAGTAACATTGCACGTGATTATGTTGCTGTACATTGCCGTCAATTATTGCCATCTGCTCGCTAAAATTGGAAACTCTTCTCTTGGAAAGTTGTGCTGATTGTCACTGACATATTGCATTTCTGTCAGAGGATTAATCTCTCCGAGCATCGCGCTACAGGCAGGAAACTTTTTGGCTTCAAAGTTAGTTTTATGAATTAGTCATCACAAATGCCCCAAGAAAGAGAGAGAGAGCAGGTTCTAAGTGGGCATCTTCCCCTCTCTCCTGCTATTAAGGTAGGTGTGTGTGTGTGTCTGTGTCTTCCGGACTCCATGTTGTGGTTGGCAGTGCTTGCTGGGCATGCCGTGAATCTTCTCCTCTCACAGAACGGCTTCCTACAGTATAATATACCTCAGTGCAAGCAGCCTATAATACTGGCTAGTAGCATATACAGTAAGAGCATGGCAGCAGATACCCTACTCTACTAGGACGCCGTTACTTACAGTATATCTCACACCGTCACCGTCACGCTGCATTACACGTATAGTATATCTGTCACCGTAACTGTCACGCTGCATTACACGTATAGTATATCTCACACCGTCACCGTCACGCTGCATTACACGTATAGTATATCTCACACCGTCACCGTCACGCTGAATTACACGTATAGTATATCTCACACCGTCACCGTCACGCTGCATTACACGTATAGTATATCTCACACCGTCACCGTCACGCTGCATTACACGTATAGTATATCTCACACCGTCACGCTGCATTACACGTATAGTATATCTCACACCGTCACGCTGCATTACACGTATAGTATATCTCACACCATCACCGTCACGCTGCATTACACGTATAGTATATCTCACACCGTCACGCTGCATTACACGTATAGTATATCTCACACCGTCACGCTGCATTACACGTATAGTATATCTCACACCGTCACGCTGCATTACACGTATAGTAT
Organism: Crinia signifera; assembly: GCF_055691185.1. Lineage (NCBI taxonomy): Eukaryota > Metazoa > Chordata > Amphibia > Anura > Myobatrachidae > Crinia > Crinia signifera. The sequence continues at coordinate 5,928,020 of NC_139226.1, forward strand.
ATCACACACCGTCACTGTCACGCTGCATTACACGTATAGTATATCTCACACCGTCACGCTGCATTACACGTATAGTATATCTCACACCGTCACCGTCACTCTGAATTACATGTATAGTATATCTCACACCGTCACAGTCACGCTGCATTACACGTATAGTATATCTCACACCGTCACCGTCACGCTGCATTACACGTATAGTATATCTCACACCGTCACCGTCACGCTGCATTACACGTATAGTATATCTCACACCGTCACCGTCACGCTGCATTACACGTATAGTATATCTCACACTGTCACGCTGCATTACACGTATAGTATATCTCACACAGTCACCGTCACTCTGCATTACACGTATAGTATATCTCACACCGTCACGCTGCATTACACGTATAGTATATCTCACACCGTCACCATCACGCTGCATTACACGTATAGTATATCTCACACCGTCACCGTCACGCTGCATTACACGTATAGTATATCTCACACCGTCACGCTGCATTACACGTATAGTATATCTCACACCGTCACCGTCACGCTGCATTACACGTATAGTATATCTCACACCGTCACGCTGCATTACACGTATAGTATATCTCACACCGTCACGCTGCATTACACGTATAGTATATCTCACACCGTCACTGTCACGCTGCATTACACGTATAGTATATCTCACACCGTCACGCTGCATTACACGTATAGTATATCTCACACCGTCACCGTCACTCTGAATTACACGTATAGTATATCTCACACCGTCACCGTCACGCTGCATTACACGTATAGTATATCTCACACCGTCACGCTGCATTACACGTATAGTATATCTCACACCGTCACCGTCACGCTGCATTACACGTATAGTATATCTCACACCGTCACGCTGCATTACACGTATAGTATATCTCACACCGTCACCGTCACGCTGCATTACACGTATAGTATATCTCACACCGTCACCGTCACGCTGCATTACACGTATAGTATATATCACACCGTCACGCTGCATTACACGTATAGTATATCTCACACCGTCACTGTCACGCTGCATTACACGTATAGTATATCTCACACCGTCACGCTGCATTGCACGTATAGTATATCTCACACCGTCACGCTGCATTACACGTATAGTATATCTCACCGTCACGCTGCATTACACATATAGTATATCTCACACCGTCACCGTCACGCTGCATTACACGTATAGTATATCTCACACCGTCACGCTGCATTACACGTATAGTATATCTCACACCGTCACGCTGCATTACACGTATAGTATATCTCACACCGTCACCGTCACGCTGCATTACACGTATAGTATATCTCACACAGTCACGCTGCATTGCACGTATAGTATATCTCACACCGTCACGCTGCATTGCACGTATAGTATATCTCACACCGTCACGCTGCATTACACGTATAGTATATCTCACACCGTCACGCTGCATTACACGTATAGTATATCTCACACCGTCACCGTCACGCTGCATTACACGTATAGTATATCTCACACCGTCACCGTCACGCTGCATTACACGTATAGTATATATCACACCGTCACGCTGCATTACACGTATAGTATATCTCACACCGTCACTGTCACGCTGCATTACACGTATAGTATATCTCACACCGTCACGCTGCATTGCACGTATAGTATATCTCACACCGTCACGCTGCATTACACGTATAGTATATCTCACACCATCACCGTCACGCTGCATTACACGTATAGTATATCTCACATGTCACTGTCACACTGCATTACACGTATAGTATATCTCACACCGTCACTGTCACGCTGCATTACACGTATAGTATATCTTACACCGTCACTGTCACGCTGCATTACACGTATACAGTAGTATATCTCACACCGTCACTGTCACGCTGCATTACACGTATAGTATATCTCACACCGTCACCGTCACGCTGCATTACACGTATAGTATATCTCACACCGTCACAGTCACGCTGCATTACACGTATAGTATATCTCACACCATCACTGTCACGCTGCATTACACGTATAGTATATCTCACACCGTCACCGTCACGCTGCATTACACGTATAGTATATCTCACACTGTCACGCTGCATTACACGTATAGTATATCTCACACCGTCACGCTGCATTACACGTATAGTATATCTCACACCGTCACAGTCACGTTGCATTACACGTATAGTATATCTCACACCGTCACAGTCACGTTGCATTACACGTATAGTATATCTCACACCGTCACCGTCACGCTGCATTACACGTATAGTATATCTCACACCGTCACAGTCACGTTGCATTACACGTATAGTATATCTCACACCGTCACCGTCACGCTGCATTACACGTATAGTATATCTCACACCGTCACGCTGCATTACACGTATAGTATATCTCACACCGTCACTGTCACGCTGCATTACACGTATAGTATATCTCACACCGTCACCGTCACGCTGCATCACACGTATAGTATATCTCACACCGTCACGCTGCATTACACGTATAGTATATCTCACACTGTCACGCTGCATTACACGTATAGTATATCTCACACCGTCACCGTCACGTTGCATCACACGTATAGTATATCTCACACCGTCACGCTGCATTACACGTATAGTATATCTCACACCGTCACGCTGCATTACACGTATAGTATATCTCACACCGTCACGCTGCATTACACGTATAGTATATCTCACACCGTCACCGTCACGTTGCATTACACGTATAGTATATCTCACACCGTCACCGTCACGCTGCATTACACGTATAGTATATCTCACACCGTCACTGTCACGCTGCATTACACGTATAGTATATATCACACCGTCACCATCACGCTGCATTACACATATAGTATATCTCACACCGTCACCGTCACGCTGCATTACACGTATAGTATATCTCACACCGTCACCGTCACGCTGCATCACACGTATAGTATATCTCACACCGTCACCGTCACGCTGCATCACACGTATAGTATATCTCACACCGTCACGCTGCATCACACGTATAGTATATCTCACACCGTCACGCTGCATTACACGTATAGTATATCTCACACCGTCACGTTGCATTACACGTATAGTATATCTCACACCGTCACCGTCACGCTGCATTACACGTATAGTATATCTCACACCGTCACCGTTACGCTGCATTACACGTATAGTATATCTCACACCGTCACCATCACGCTGCATTACACGTATAGTATATCTCACACCGTCACCATCACGCTGCATTACACGTATAGTATATCTCACACCGTCACCATCACGCTGCATTACACGTATAGTATATCTCACACCGTCACCATCACGCTGCATTACACGTATAGTATATCTCACACCGTCACCATCACGCTGCATTACACGTATAGTATATCTCACACCGTCACCTACATGCTGCATTACACGTATAGTATATCTCACACCATCACCGTCACGCTGCATTACACGTATAGTATATCTCACACAGTCCCCGTCACGCTGCATTACACGTATAGTATATCTCACACCGTCACCTACATGCTGCATTACACGTATAGTATATCTCACACCGTCACCGTCACGCTGCATTACACGTATAGTATATCTCACACCGTCACGCTGCATTACACGTATAGTATATCTCACACCATCACCGTCACGCTGCATTACACGTATAGTATATCTCACACAGTCCCCGTCACGCTGCATTACACGTATAGTATATCTCACACCGTCACTGTCACGCTGCATTACACGTATAGTATATCTCACACCGTCATGCTGCTTTACACGTATAGTATATCTCACACTGTCCCCGTCACGCTGCATTACACGTATAGTATATCTCACACAGTCCCCGTCACGCTGCATTACACGTATAGTATATCTCACACCGTCACCGTCACGCTGCATTACACGTATAGTATATCTCACACCGTCACCGTCACGCTGCATTACACGTATAGTATATCTCACACAGTCCCCGTCACGCTGCATTACACGTATAGTATATCTCACACAGTCCCCGTCATGCTGCATTACACGTATAGTATATCTCACACCGTCACCGTCACGCTGCATTACACGTATAGTATATCTCACACCGTCACTGTCACGCTGCATTACACGTATAGTATATCTCACACCGTCACCGTCACGCTGCATCACACGTATAGTATATCTCACACCGTCACGCTGCATCACACGTATAGTATATCTCACACCGTCACGCTGCATTACACGTATAGTATATCTCACACCGTCACGCTGCATTACACGTATAGTATATCTCACACCGTCACGCTGCATTACACGTATAGTATATCTCACACCGTCACTGTCACGCTGCATTACACGTATAGTATATCTCACACCGTCACCGTCACGCTGCATTACACGTATAGTATATCTCACACCGTCACGCTGCATTACACGTATAGTATATCTCACACCGTCACCGTCACGCTGCATTACACGTATAGTATATCTCACACCGTCACCGTCACGCTGCATCACACGTATAGTATATCTCACACTGTCACGCTGCATTACACGTATAGTATATCTCACACCGTCACGCTGCTTTACACGTATAGTATATCTTACGCCATCCTGCTGCATTACACGTATAGTATATCTCACACCGTCACGCTGCATTACACGTATAGTATATCTCACACCGTCACTGTCACGCTGCATCACACGTATAGTATCTCTGATCACAATCTCATTACTCTCTCACTCGCCTCCATTACCCCAAGCTCACTGACACAGAAATCATGCATGCCTACTCTAACCCGCAGAAATACTAATGCTATTAATTTTCCACAACTTTCCACCTCCCTGCAACAACAGCTCTCACTAATTTCTACACTTACCTCTCCTGACTATATCTCACACCGTCACCGTCACGCTGCATCACACGTATAGTATATCTCACACCGTCACGCTGCATCACACGTATAGTATATCTCACACCGTCACGCTGCATTACACGTATAGTATATCTCACACCGTCACGCTGCATTACACGTATAGTATATCTCACACCGTCACGCTGCATTACACGTATAGTATATCTCACACCGTCACTGTCACGCTGCATTACACGTATAGTATATCTCACACCGTCACCGTCACGCTGCATTACACGTATAGTATATCTCACACCGTCACGCTGCATTACACGTATAGTATATCTCACACCGTCACCGTCACGCTGCATTACACGTATAGTATATCTCACACCGTCACCGTCACGCTGCATCACACGTATAGTATATCTCACACTGTCACGCTGCATTACACGTATAGTATATCTCACACCGTCACGCTGCTTTACACGTATAGTATATCTTACGCCATCCTGCTGCATTACACGTATAGTATATCTCACACCGTCACGCTGCATTACACGTATAGTATATCTCACACCGTCACTGTCACGCTGCATCACACGTATAGTATCTCTGATCACAATCTCATTACTCTCTCACTCGCCTCCATTACCCCAAGCTCACTGACACAGAAATCATGCAAGCCTACTCTAACCCGCAGAAATACTAATGCTATTAATTTTCCACAACTTTCCACCTCCCTGCAACAACAGCTCTCACTAATTTCTACACTTACCTCTCCTGACTCTGCTGTTTCCCACCTCTACCAGACTCTTGAAACAGCACTTGATGAAGTGGCTCCAGCTACCCATTATACCCCACGTAGGCTTAGATGCCAACCGTGGCACTCCAACACAACAAGACAACTACGAAATCAGTCACGTAAAGTTGAACGCCAATGGCGTAAATCTCGTAATATTACTGATTTCCTCACATATAAGACTAGCTACCACTCCTACTGCAATGCTTTGGACACGGCCAAACAAACATACTACCAATCTCTCATCTCTTCTCATGCCACCAACCCTAGGCGACTTTTTAACACATTTAAGTCTCTTCTGTACCCTCCCCCTCCTCCCCCACCGGCTACCATCAGTGCACAAGAACTTGCCTCCTACTTTAAGGACAAGATTGATAACATCCGAGATGAAATGGTATGCTCCACAACCTCTAACCCTCTTTCTGCCACACCTGAACCCTCTGGCACTTTCTCTTCGTTTGAGCCCACAAATGAAAAGGAAGTATCCGCACTTTTCTTATCCTCCTACTCTACTATCTCTCCTTTCGATCCTATACCTGCACAAGTCATTAAAAATCTATCTCCTGTGATTATTCCAACCTTAACTAAAATCTGCAATCTCTCTCTTGCTACTGGTACTTTTCCATCTCTGCTCAAACATGCAGCGATTACTCCCATTCTGAAAAAACACAATTCTGACCCTAACTCTCTCTCTAACTATCGTCCTATCTCTCAGCTCCCATGCCTCTCCAAGCTACTGGAGAGACTTGTCTACTCTCGCCTAACAAACTTTCTTAACTCCAACACCCTATTAGACCCGCTTCAGTCAGGCTTTCGCTCTCAACACTCCACTGAGACAGCACTGACTAAAGTGGTGAATGATCTGGTAACAGCTAAGTCTAAAGGCCATTACTCACTGCTTATTCTTCTAGATCTTTCTGCTGCGTTTGACACTGTGGATCACACTCTCCTTTTACAAACACTACACTCCCTAGGTCTTAATGATACAGCCATCTCCTGGTTCTCATCTTACCTATCTGATCGCTCTTTCCTGGTTCACATCTTACCTATCTGATCGCTCTTTCACTGTTCGCTTCTCTGACTCTACTTCCTCTTCACTACCTCTGTCAGTCGGAGGTCCGCAAGGTTCAGTCTTAGGTCCTCTGCTTTTCACAATCTATACCTCCTCGCTTGGCAAACTAATCAGCTCCTTCGGATTTCAGTATCACTTATATGCGGATGATACTCAAATCTATCTATCAACCCCAGAGTTGTCACCAGTGGTTTTGGGCCGAGTCTCTAAATGTCTCTCTGCCATCTCACTTTGGATGTCTTCTCGCCAACTCAAACTCAATATTTCCAAAACTGAATTACTTATATTCCCACCAGCCAAGAACAGTTACCATCCCGATATCTCCATCACTGTTGACAACTCGACAATCTACCCTACCCCACAAGCTCGTTGCTTAGGGGTCATCCTCGACTCTGACCTGTCCTTTGTTCCCCACATTCAATCTGTCTCCAAATCATGTTACATGCATCTAAAAAACATATCCAAAATACGACCGTATCTCACACAAGACACTACTAAATCTCTTATCCATGCACTCATTATATCCCGCATTGATTATTGCAATAGTCTCCTAACTGGACTTCCCAAGAACAGACTCTCACCACTGCAATCCAGTCTAAATGCTGCTGCTAGGCTGATCTTCCTAGCAAGACGCTCATCGTCTGCTGATCCGCTCTGCCAGTCCCTCCATTGGTTGCCTGTATATTACCGTATTCAATATAAAACACTTCTACTTGCATATAAAGCTATTAACCATACTGCACCAGCATATATCTCTGCACTTATCACAAAATATCTCCCATCTCGACCACTCCGCTCTGCACAAGATTTGCGTCTCTCATCTGAGCGGATCACTAGCTCCCACTCACTATTACAGGACTTTCATCGGGCTGCTCCCATCCTATGGAATGCCCTTCCATGCACAATTAGACTCTCCGCTAGCCTCCAAACTTTCAAGCGTTCCCTGAAAACTCACCTCTTCAGGCAAGCCTATCATATTTATATACCGCACACATAACCCTCTGAGGCACTTATGTATTATATAGCTTCCCTTCTGGACCTGTAACTTGGTGGGACAGCTATGCTATTACTGATGCCTGTCCTTGTGTTTCCATCCTATATACCTAATAGATTGTAAGCTTGCAGCAGGGCCCTCCTACCTCCAAGTCTGTCTGTTACCCAGTTTGTTTTATCACTGTCTACTATTGTAAAGCGCAACGGAATCTGCTGCGCTATATAAGACACTGTAACGGAATCTGCTGCGCTATATAAGACACTGTAACGGAATCTGCTGCGCTATATAAGACACTGTAACGGAATCTGCTGCGCTATATAAGACGCTGTAACAGAATCTGCTGCGCTATATAAGACACTGTAACGGAATCTGCTGCGCTATATAAGACACTGTAACGGAATCTGCTGCGCTATATAAGACACTGTAACGGAATCTGCTGCGCTATATAAGACACTGTAACGGAATCTGCTGCGCTATATAAGACACTGTAACGGAATCTGCTGCGCTATATAAGACACTGCAAATAAATAAATAAATAATAGTATATCTCACACCGTCACAGTCACGCTGCATTACACGTATAGTATATCTCACACCGTCACAGTCACGCTGCATTACACGTATAGTATATCTCACACCGTCACAGTCACGCTGCATTACACGTATAGTATATCTCACACCGTCACGCTGCATTACACGTATAGTATATCTCACACCGTCACTGTCACGCTGCATTACACGTATAGTATATCTCACACCGTCACTGTCACGCTGCATTACACGTATAGTATATCTCACACCGTCACTGTCACGCTGCATTACACGTATAGTATATCTCACACCGTCACAGTCACGCTGCATTACACGTATAGTATATCTCACACCGTCACCGTCAGGCTGCATTACACGTATAGTATATCTTACACCGTCACGCTGCATTACACGTATAGTATATCTCACACCGTCACGCTGCATTACACGTATAGTATATCTCACACCGTCACGCTGCATTACACGTATAGTATATCTCACACCGTCACCGTCACGCTGCATTACACGTATAGTATATCTCACCGTCACGCTGCATTACACGTATAGTATATCTCACACCGTCACTGTCACGCTGCATTACACGTATAGTATATCTCACACCGTCACCGTCACGCTGCATCACACGTATAGTATATCTCACACCGTCACAGTCACGCTGCATTACACGTATAGTATATCTCACACCGTCACCGTCACGCTGCATTACACGTATAGTATATCTCACCGTCACGCTGCATTACACGTATAGTATATCTCACACCGTCACGCTGCATTACACGTATAGTATATCTCACACCGTCACCGTCACGCTGCATTACACGTATAGTGTATCTCACACCGTCACCGTCACGCTGCATTACATGTATAGTATATCTCACACCGTCACGCTGCATTACACGTATAGTATATCTCACACCGTCACGCTGCATTACACGTATAGTATATCTCACCGTCACGCTGCATTACACGTATAGTATATCTCACACCGTCACCGTCACGCTGCATTACACGTATAGTATATCTCACACCGTCACTGTCACGCTGCATTACACGTATAGTATATCTCACACCGTCACCGTCACGCTGCATTACACGTATAGTATATCTCACACCGTCACCGTCACGCTGCATTACACGTATAGTATATCTCACACCGTCACAGTCACGCTGCATTACACGTATAGTATATCTCACCGTCACGCTGCATTACACGTATAGTATATCTCACACCGTCACAGTCACGCTGCATTACACGTATAGTATATCTCACACCGTCACCGTCACGCTGCATTACACGTATAGTATATCTCACTGTCACGCTGCATTACACGTATAGTATATCTCACACCGTCACCGTCACGCTGCATTACACGTATTGTATATCTCACTGTCACGCTGCATTACACGTATAGTATATCTCACACCGTCACCGTCACGCTGCATTACACGTATAGTATATCTCACACCGTCACAGTCACGTTGCATTACACGTATAGTATATCTCACACCGTCACCGTCACGCTGCATTACACGTATAGTATATCTCACACCGTCACCGTCACGCTGCATTACACGTATAGTATATCTCACACCGTCACTGTCACGCTGCATTACACGTATAGTATATCTCACACCGTCACTGTCACGCTGCATTACACGTATAGTATATCTCACACTGTCACGCTGCATTACACGTATAGTATATCTCACACCGTCACGCTGCATTACACGTATAGTATATCTCACACCGTCACTGTCACGCTGCATTACACGTATAGTATATCTCACACAGTCACGCTGCATTGCACGTATAGTATATCTCACACTGTCACGCTGCATTACACGTATAGTATATCTCACACCGTCACGCTGCATTACACGTATAGTATATCTCACACAGTCACCGTCACGCTGCATTACACGTATAGTATATCTCACACCGTCACTGTCACGCTGCATTACACGTATAGTATATCTCACACTGTCACGCTGCATTACACGTATAGTATATCTCACACCGTCACGCTGCATTACACGTATAGTATATCTCACTGTCACCGTCACTGTCACGCTGCATTACACGTATAGTATATCTCACACCGTCACTGTCACGCTGCATTACACGTATAGTATATCTCACACTGTCACGCTGCATTACACGTATAGTATATCTCACACCGTCACGCTGCATTACACGTATAGTATATCTCACACCGTCACTGTCACGCTGCATTACACGTATAGTATATCTCACACAGTCACGCTGCATTGCACGTATAGTATATCTCACACTGTCACGCTGCATTACACGTATAGTATATCTCACACCGTCACGCTGCATTACACGTATAGTATATCTCACACAGTCACCGTCACGCTGCATTACACGTATAGTATATCTCACACCGTCACTGTCACGCTGCATTACACGTATAGTATATCTCACACTGTCACGCTGCATTACACGTATAGTATATCTCACACCGTCACGCTGCATTACACGTATAGTATATCTCACTGTCACCGTCACTGTCACGCTGCATTACACGTATAGTATATCTCACACTGTCACTGTCACGCTGCATTACACGTATAGTATATCTCACACTGTCACGCTGCATTACACGTATAGTATATCTCACACCGTCACGCTGCATTACACGTATAGTATATCTCACACCGTCACTGTCACGCTGCATTACACGTATAGTATATCTCACACTGTCACGCTGCATTACACGTATAGTATATCTCACACCGTCACGCTGCATTACACGTATAGTATATCTCACACCGTCACTGTCACGCTGCATCACACGTATAGTATATCTCACACAGTCACGCTGCATTGCACGTATAGTATATCTCACACTGTCACGCTGCATTACACGTATAGTATATCTCACACCGTCACGCTGCATTACACGTATAGTATATCTCACACAGTCACCGTCACGCTGCATTACACGTATAGTATATCTCACACCGTCACTGTCACGCTGCATTACACGTATAGTATATCTCACACTGTCACGCTGCATTACACGTATAGTATATCTCACACCGTCACGCTGCATTACACGTATAGTATATCTCACTGTCACCGTCACTGTCACGCTGCATTACACGTATAGTATATCTCACACCGTCACTGTCACGCTGCATTACACGTATAGTATATCTCACACTGTCACGCTGCATTACACGTATAGTATATCTCACACCGTCACGCTGCATTACACGTATAGTATATCTCACACCGTCACTGTCACGCTGCATTACACGTATAGTATATCTCACACAGTCACGCTGCATTGCACGTATAGTATATCTCACACTGTCACGCTGCATTACACGTATAGTATATCTCACACCGTCACGCTGCATTACACGTATAGTATATCTCACACAGTCACCGTCACGCTGCATTACACGTATAGTATATCTCACACCGTCACTGTCACGCTGCATTACACGTATAGTATATCTCACACTGTCACGCTGCATTACACGTATAGTATATCTCACTGTCACCGTCACTGTCACGCTGCATTACACGTATAGTATATCTCACACCGTCACCTACATGCTGCATTACACGTATAGTATATCTCACACTGTCACGCTGCATTACACGTATAGTATATCTCACTGTCACCGTCACTGTCACGCTGCATTACACGTATAGTATATCTCACACTGTCACTGTCACGCTGCATTACACGTATAGTATATCTCACTGTCACCGTCACTGTCACGCTGCATTACACGTATAGTATATCTCACACCGTCACCTACATGCTGCATTACACGTATAGTATATCTCACACTGTCACGCTGCATTACACGTATAGTATATCTCACTGTCACCGTCACTGTCACGCTGCATTACACGTATAGTATATCTCACACTGTCACTGTCACGCTGCATTACACGTATAGTATATCTCACTGTCACCGTCACCGTCACGCTGCATTACACGTATAGTATATCTCACACCGTCACTGTCACGCTGCATTACACGTATAGTATATCTCACACCGTCACCGTCACGCTGCATTACACGTATAGTATATCTCACACCGTCACTGTCACGCTGCATTACACGTATAGTATATCTCACACCGTCACGCTGCATTACACGTATAGTATATCTCACTGTCACCGTCACTGTCACGCTGCATTACACGTATAGTATATCTCACTGTCACCGTCACTGTCACGCTGCATTACACGTATAGTATATCTCACACCGTCACCGTCACGCTGCATTACACGTATAGTATATCTCACACCGTCAATCCTGGGGCAATCTTCCCGATTAAAAAAAAAAAACCTCCCACGCCTCCCCAACACGTTACTTATATAGGGGCGCATTTATCATTATAAAGCGATGCCGGCATGATGACATCGCCGGGCATCGCATTGCGGTATCATCTGATACCTCCAGGATTTATCAAATTGAGGGCGCAGGGACAGAGCTCCGAAAGGAGCCCGTCCCTGCAAAGCCCTGACCCAGAAGCTGGGGGGTCTGCTTATGCACGGTTACGCGCTGACCCATCTGACCGCACTGCCCCGCTCGGCAGTGCGATCCCGCAGCCATAGGCTACAATGGGCTATAGCCATATCAGAATGGCGATAGCCCAGGGGTGTGAAGCCGGGCTGCCCGATGTTGATACATCGGGCAGCTTCGCATCCCCCATAGAAACCTATGGGGGATGCGGCGGTGAAGGGGAGATCGCAGCCAGGATTGGAGATTCCTGCTGCGGTCCCCCTTCAATTTATTTGGGGGATACTAAATATTTGCGGTTAACTCCCGAAAACGGACGTTTTCGGGGATTTAACCGCAAATATTGCTTGATAAATGCGGCCCATAGTCTATGTGGCGGGTGGTGCAGCCGGTGACCGAGGTAGGCGGTAGGCGGTACTGGGGTGCCGCACTGAGCTGCCAGGTCAGCGATGCGGGAGTGTGACCTCTGACAACACATCACGTTGAGCTGTTGGTCGGTAAACATGTTCCTGTGTCGACACTTTCCGGATGTTGACCTTTTATCAGTGTCGACCTAGTGCATGTTGACCAGTTTTCCGTCGGCCTGTTGGCTTTCTACCTAGACACTGTGCAGCTTTCCGTCCACAATCACTGTACTGCGTGACCGCACTGGGAGGCGCCATCTGTGCTAAGGGATGTTTCATTATTAGGTCTGTTGCTTTTTGTCATGTGATGTATCCTACTTCCCCCCTTATAAAGCCACTTTTGCTTTTTGGAACGCCGTTGCGGCTTTCCGGTATATTAATAGAGAATTGGGCGCTCGTCTCCATTCGGCGTACTGTGGATTTACACATCCTTCCTAATGTCACACGCCAGCCAGAACATTTCCTCTGAAGTTGAGGGAGAAGTTCTAACGCCATTAAAACGTCTTCAGAAATATAAATGTAAGATTTACGTCCTTTCAGCGAGAGGCGGCGAGGTGCGATGCTCTGCATTCCCCTCCGAGCTGCGATGGGCTGGTTATATGGGGAAAGGAGTCTTTTCTTGAAAGTTTCATTAAAATCACAGATATCAATTTTTCATCCACCGCCATCAATTTTCCATATTAATCCGGCAGCTCTGGAGCGAGTTTCCGAGCGCAGGAAGCGCGCCGGGCCGTGCCAGGGACCGCGGTGCTGCACATCTTACAGGCGATAATTGACACACAATATGGCTGTAATTCAGCCTTGCTCATACATAAAACCAATTACAGAGCCGTAAACTGATTATTTATCTGTCGGGAGGTACGCTGAGCAGCTGCCGTTACAATAGCCCAAAATCAGAGAGGGGCGGATTGCAGCAATAATAATTATTCATCCCGATCCTCTTAATTACGTTACATACACAAAGGGGGAAGTTTATTTCACACTCCTCATATTGTCAGAGGGATCTCCCCGCTCTGTCCTGTACTCCCCTGAGCCGGGACGGGGGTCTGACAACACTCTGCACCGTCTGCTCGCGTCTTTCCTCGCACATCGGATCCCCCAAACCGAGAGCTGCCCGCTGCAGGCTTTAATTATCTGCTCGCTCGCTGCTTTCTCTTCAGGGGAGAAGACACTGAGGCTGGTGGCACTTGGAATGCCACCTCCATGATGGGTATCAGGTGGCACCAAGATTTGCTGAGTGTACGGTCTTGTTAGTGATCTTGGAGTGTGCATAATGAAGGACAGCACCAGCTCCGACTGTAAGTGTGTGAGCAAGGTGTAGAGATCACTTGGCTGGACAGGTCCGTTTTCAGGTTAGATGACGGGTGCGTGAGCGTGTAAGGAGCAGGATGGACGTGGATGGGTGCGTGCGCGTGTAAGCAGCAGGATGGACGTGGATGGGTGTGTGCGCGTGTAAGCAGCAGGATGGACGTGGATGGGTGCGTGCACGTGTAAGCAGCAGGAAGGACGTGGATGGGTGTGTGTGTGTGTAAGCAGCAGGATGGACGTGGATGGGTGTGTGTGTGTGTAAGCAGCAGGGTGGACGTGGATGGGTGCGTGCGCGTGTAAGCAGCAGGATGGACGTGGATGGGTGTGTGTGTGTGTGTGTGTAAGCAGAAGGGTGGACGTGGATGGGTGCGTGCGCGTGTAAGCAGTAGGATGGGTGTGTGTGTGTAAGCAGCAGGGTGGACGTGGATGGGTGCGTGCGCGTGTAAGCAGCAGGAAGGACGTGGATGGGTGTGTGTGTGTGTAAGCAGCAGGGTGGACGTGGATGGGTGCGTGCGCGTGTAAGCAGCAGGGTGGACGTTAATGGGTGTGTGTGTGTGTAAGCAGCAGGGTGGACGTGGATGGGTGTGTGTGTGTGTGTGTAAGCAGCAGGATGGACGTGGATGGGTGTGTGTGCGTGTAAGGAGCAGGATGGACGTAGATGGGTGCGTGCGCGTGTAAGCAGCAGGATGGACATGGATGGGTGCGTGCGCATGTGAGCAGCAGGAAGGACGAGGATGGGTGCGTGCGCGTGTGAGCAGCAGGATGGACGTGGATGGGTGCGTGCGCGTGTAAGCAGCAGGATGGACGTGGATGGGTGTGTGTGCGTGTAAGGAGCAGGATGGACGTAGATGGGTGCGTGCGCGTGTAAGCAGCAGGATGGACATGGATGGGTGCGTGCGCATGTGAGCAGCAGGATGGACGTGGATGGGTGCGTGCGCGTGTGAGCAGCAGGATGGATGTGGATGGGTGCGTGCGCGTGTAAGGAGCAGGATGGACGTGGATGGGTGCGTGCGCGTGTAAGGAGCAGGATGGACGTGGATGGGTGCGTGCGCGTGTAAGCAGCAGGGTGGACGTGGATGGGTGCGTGCGCGTGTAAGCAGCAGGATGGACGTGGATGGGTGCATGCGCGTGTAAGCAGCAGGATGGACGTGGATGGGTGCGTGCGCGTGTAAGCAGCAGGATGGACGTGGATGGGTGCGTGCGCGTGTAAGGAGCAGGATGGACGTGGATGGGTGCGTGCGCGTGTAAGCAGCAGGGTGGACGTGGATGGGTGCGTGCGCGTGTAAGCAGCAGGATGGACGTGGATGGGTGCATGCGCGTGTAAGCAGCAGGATGGACGTGGATGGGTGCGTGCGCGTGTAAGCAGCAGGATGGACGTGGATGGGTGCGTGCGCGTGTAAGCAGCAGGATGGACGTGGATGGGTGCGTGCGCGTGTAAGCAGCAGGGTGGACGTGGATGGGTGCGTGCGCGTGTAAGCAGCAGGATGGACGTGGATGGGTGTGTGTGTAAGCAGCAGGATGGACGTGGATGGGTGTGTGTGTAAGGAGCAGGATGGACGTGGATGGGTGTGTGCGCGTGTAAGCAGCAGGGTGGACGTGTAAGCAGCAGGGTGGATGGGTGCGTGCGCGTGTAAGCAGCAGGGTGGATGGGTGCGTTCGCGTGTAAGCAGCAGGCTGGGCGTGGATGGGTGCGTGCGCGTGTAAGCAGCAGGCTGGACGTGGATGGGTGCGTGCGCGTGTAAGCAGCAGGCTGGACGTGGATGGGTGCGTGCGCGTGTAAGCAGCAGGATGGACGTGGATGGGTGCGTGCGCGTGTAAGCAGCAGGCTGGACGTGGATGGGTGCATGCGCGTGTAAGCAGCAGGATGGACGTGGATGGGTGCGTGCGCGTGTAAGCAGCAGGCTGGACGTGGATGGGTGCGTGCGCGTGTAAGCAGCAGGATGGACGTGGATGGGTGCGTGCGCGTGTAAGCAGCAGGCTGGACGTGGATGGGTGCGTGCGCGTGTAAGCAGCAGGCTGGACGTGGATGGGTGCGTGCGCGTGTAAGCAGCAGGATGGACGTGGATGGGTGCGTGCGCGTGTAAGCAGCAGGCTGGACGTGGATGGGTGCGTGCGCGTGTAAGCAGCAGGATGGACGTGGATGGGTGCATGCGCGTGTAAGCAGCAGGATGGACGTGGATGGGTGCGTGCGCGTGTAAGCAGCAGGCTGGACGTGGATGGGTGCGTGCGCGTGTAAGCAGCAGGATGGACGTGGATGGGTGCGTGCGCGTGTAAGCAGCAGGCTGGACGTGGATGGGTGCGTGCGCGTGTAAGCAGCAGGATGGACGTGGATGGGTGCGTGCGCGTGTAAGCAGCAGGATGGACGTGGATGGGTGCGTGCGCGTGTAAGCAGCAGGCTGGACGTGGATGGGTGCGTGCGCGTGTAAGCAGCAGGATGGACGTGGATGGGTGCGTGCGCGTGTAAGCAGCAGGCTGGACGTGGATGGGTGCGTGCGCGTGTAAGCAGCAGGATGGACGTGGATGGGTGCGTGCGCGTGTAAGCAGCAGGATGGACGTGGATGGGTGCGTGCGCGTGTAAGCAGCAGGCTGGACGTGGATGGGTGCGTGCGCGTGTAAGCAGCAGGCTGGACGTGGATGGGTGCGTGCGCGTGTAAGCAGCAGGATGGACGTGGATGGGTGCATGCGCGTGTAAGCAGCAGGATGGACGTGGATGGGTGCGTGCGCGTGTAAGCAGCAGGCTGGACGTGGATGGGTGCGTGCGCGTGTAAGCAGCAGGATGGACGTGGATGGGTGCGTGCGCGTGTAAGCAGCAGGCTGGACGTGGTTGGGTGCGTGTACCATGTACAAAACCATGTGCACTGCAGGGGGGCAGATGTTACTTGTGCAGAGAGAATTAGATTTGGGTGGGGTTTTACTTCAAAGTGAGATCTATATTGCATTGTAAAAATAAAGCAGTCAGTATTTACCCTGCACAGAAACAAAATAACCCGCCCAAATCTAATTCTCTCTGCACCTGTTACATCTGCCCCCCCTGCAGTGCACATGGTTTTGTCCATTTGAGAAGGAACTTGCCTTTGCGAGTGAACCAGAATAAGGGCCATAGTACGCTGCAGCATGTTTTCTTTGCAGTTCTGTACTTGGCAGAAGTAGCTGCATAATGTAAGGTGTAGCGGGTCCGTGTCCTAGTAACCTATGGGGGATGCAGCCCTGAGCGGGACAGGAGGGACCGGAGATCCTGCTGCTGTCCCTCCTGATACCGTCAGCTGATACTTAACATTTGTGCCTAATAATGAATTATAAATGGGCCCCATCACACATTGTATGATTATTTTGGGTGACCAGTCCTGTGCAGACCAAGAACGTCCTTTCTCCTGCAGAACAATATAATATGGCGGTACATGTAATGACAGGAACACGGCAGGTGAGGTGCAGCGGAGATTATACAGTAACTACCTGGTGACGGTCTCTGCTCCCCCCCATCCCATCCAGCCAGTCAGAGATGGTCACGACCTTCACTGCGTCCTGGTGCCCAAAACACTTCATTGGGACCAATTAACTGAGAAATAAAAAGTCTCCTGAAAACGTAATTGTCCGGGAGCTGCTGTTCCGCTCTTCCTGTGTGCGGGATATTGCAGCAGTCGCGCTAATGGCCTCCCCCAAACAACGGGAAAACAGCCAGACGCACAGTAAAACATAAAGTGGAACAAATAGCAAAGATAAGTGCTTGGCGTCTCTAATAATAACGTAATGGCCAGCTGCTGTGCACAATTGATTCTTATTACCTCTGTGGCATTGCTGGGACGCCTCTCTATCCTGCGGACGTGTCTAATAGGTGTCTCCCATCTCTGTCTCCACAGCTGCTCCGAGAGGGCCCAAAATAACGGTGACTCCGATCCGGGCGCGAGTTGGCGACACAGTACGGATGGTGGTGCAGGAGTTTCAGGTAATGGTCTGGGGACACGAGTATAGAAGATGTAGCGGCCTCTGCCGGGGGCAGGTGGGGGTAATGCCGGCATTAGTAGGGGCATACGGATTGCGGATAGCCTTGGGGCATCTCCATAACGGCAGTCATATTAATACACAGAGAGTGAGGACAGCAGGTCTACAATACAGAGGGACGGCTACTATTAGGGGGCTGATTCCACACCGTGGGTTTAGTGGTTTGTGGGGTTTTTATTGAAAGTGGCAGAAGCAAAGTTGGAAGGAACAGAACTTGCCGCAGCTTAGTAAGTTAGACCCGCGCACCCCGGGCGGTACATTGGGCAGATTGTACGCAGGAATGCTGGGGTAATGTGACTGGCATTACTGGGCAGTCACCAGTAGTGGGGGTGTCAGTGCTGGCATACAGACACTGCACCCACCACAGCATTGGTACAGGTGGCATATAATGATGCACTCGTCAGTATTATAGCGTGTACCGGGGTATGTCAGTCCTACACGTGGGCACAAGGGAAGTGTTAGTATCGCCAATACATGAGCCTGAGAATCAGGGCATCAGTATCCCGGCAGTTATTATACCGATGCTGGCGTCCTGGTTTACGCCAGAAGATGGCACATACATGTTGACATCAATGAGGATGCTGGCATTGGAATTGGCATCCCCATGTTATGTATGCAGGTAGCGTTAGTGGAGGGGTGTGGTAGGCACTGGTGGGGAGGTATAGGGTTAGGTGGGGGGAGTAAATGTACCCCATAGTGAGCACAGCATGTGAATCATACTATTAGATAGATAGATAGATAGATAGATAGATAGATAGATAGATAGATAGATAGATAGAAGCTGCTATTGGTGCTAATCAGTGTTGTCCCCCTTACTTTGCAGAATGAGGTCTTCCCGGAGGCCCTCTTTACATGGACCAGGGTCGGTGGAAGACTTCTGGACGGCAGCTCAGAGCATGATGGGAAGGAGCTGATACTGGAGAGGGTCCCGGCTGAACTGAACGGCTCCATGTACCGCTGCACGGCTCAGAACCCCCTCGGCTCTACAGACACACACACCCGCTTGATAGTATTTGGTGAGTCTGGACGGCCTCTTTGTTCCCTACAGACGGTGAGATTACAGATTCTAGTCCCATAGTGTAGCCTCGGCCAGGCACGTCCTGTTCTGCATTGTGCGCCGTATAAATCTGTCACATCTGCCGTAGATCACAGTCCCGGCAGCTCATTCCGAAAGGGTAACGCCCAACTCAAACATCGAGTCAATAAATAAGCAACCAAGGTAACCAGCTGGTGGAGGCGCCCGTCCATAAACTACCCGCTGCCTGCGTCCTCTTACTCATTGGCACAGACAAGTGGCACGTTAGGAGGCTCAATGCTGAATCGCACCCTCTGTAAGGAACGGTCAGTACGTGATCATTATGTGACGCACGTCCATCAGACTGAGGACACCTCTGCAGATCATCAGTCATTAATGAGATGTCAACGGCTCCGTAACAGGGACCTAAAACACCTGCGTTATAAAGATTAGTCCCTGCAAACGACGCCATAGGGCCACGTCCCGGGAACAGTATAGCTCAGGATTGTTAGTGAGGGGATGTTTCCCATAGCAACCAGTCACATCTATCATTTCTCTATTGCATCCTAGTACATGATAGACAGAATTTGATTGGTTGCTTTGGACGACATCAAATCAAGATTCAGTAAATGTATCCCCATAGAGTACAAGATACAGTAACGAGCCCCAGATCCTGTGACTGCCCAGGTACTGGGTATGAGACACGGGGCAGAGGGGACCCCTATGAAGGTGGCACAGAGCCTGAATGCAGGGGGCAGAGGGGACCCCTATGAAGGTGGCACAGAGCATGAATACAGGTGGCAGAGGGGACCCCTATGGAGGTGGCACAGATCCTGAATACAGGGGACAGAGGGGACTTGTATGAAGGTGGCACAGAGCCTGAATACAGGGGGCAGAGGGGACTTGTATGAAGGTGGCACAGAGCCCGAATACAGGGGGCAGAGGGGACTTGTATGAAGGTGGCACGGAGCCTGAATACAGGGGGCAGAGGGGACTTGTATGAAGGTGGCACGGAGCCTGAATACAGGTGGCAGAGGGGACTTGTATGAAGGTGGCACGGAGCCTGAATACAGGGGGCAGAGGGGACTTGTATGAAGGTGGCACGGAGCCTGAATACAGGGGGCAGAGGGGACTTGTATGAAGGTGGCACGGAGCCTGAATACAGGGGGCAGAGGGGACTTGTATGAAGGTGGCACGGAGCCTGAATACAGGGGGCAGAGGGGACTTGTATGAAGGTGGCACGGAGCCTGAATACAGGGGGCAGAGGGGACTTGTATGAAGGTGGCACGGAGCCTGAATACAGGTGGCAGAGGGGACTTGTATGAAGGTGGCACGGAGCCTGAATACAGGGGGCAGAGGGGACTTGTATGAAGGTGGCACGGAGCCTGAATACAGGGGGCAGAGGGGACTTGTATGAAGGTGGCACGGAGCCTGAATACAGGGGGCAGAGGGGACTTGTATGAAGGTGGCACGGAGCCTGAATACAAGGGGCAGAGGGGACTTGTATGAAGGTGGCACAGAGCCTGAATACAGGGGGCAGAGGGGACTTGTATGGAGGTGGCACAGAGCCTGAATACAGGGGGCAGAGGGGACTTGTATGAAGGTGGCACAGAGACTGAATACAGGGGGCAGAGGGGACTTGTATGAAGGTGGCACGGAGCCTGAATACAGGGGGCAGAGGGGACTTGTATGAAGGTGGCACGGAGCCTGAATACAGGGGGCAGAGGGGACTTGCATGAAGGTGGCACAGAGACTGAATACAGGGGGCAGAGGAAACTTGCATGAAGGTGGCGCAGATCCTGAATACAGGGGGCAGAGAGGACTTGTATGAAGATGGCACAGATCCTGAATACAGGGGGCAGAGGGGACTTGTATGAAGGTGGCACAGAGCATGAATACAGGGGGCAGAGGGGACTTGTATGAAGGTGGCACAGAGCCTGAATACAGGGGGCAGAGGGGACTTGTATGGAGGTGGCACAGAGCCTGAATACAGGGGGCAGAGGGGACTTGCATGAAGGTGGCACAGAGCCTGAATACAGGGGGCAGAGGTAACTTGCATGAAGGTGGCACAGAGCCTGAATACAGGGGGCAGAGGGGACTTGCATGAAGGTGGCACAGAGCCTGAATACAGGGGGCAGAGGGGACTTGTATGAAGGTGGCACAGAGCCTGAATACAGGGGGCAGAGGGGACTTGTATGAAGGTGGCACAGAGACTGAATACAGGGGGCAGAGGGGACTTGTATGAAGGTGGCACAGAGCCTGAATACAGGGGGCAGAGGGGACTTGCATGAAGGTGGCACAGAGCCTGAATACAGGGGGCAGAGGGGACTTGCATGAAGGTGGCACAGAGCCTGAATACAGGGGGCAGAGGGGACTTGTATGAAGGTGGCACAGAGCCTGAATACAGGGGGCAGAGGGGACTTGCATGAAGGTGGCACAGAGCCTGAATACAGGGGGCAGAGGGGACTTGTATGGAGGTGGCACAGAGCCTGAATACAGGGGGCAGAGGGGACTTGCATGAAGGTGGCACAGAGCCTGAATACAGGGGGCAGAGATGACTTGCATGAAGGTGGCACAGAGCCTGAATACAGGGGGCAGAGGGGACTTGCATGAAGGTGGCACAGAGCCTGAATAGGACGAGACAGCGCCCTAGGGGATGGACTTTGGGGAGCCGCAGGACAGAGCTGATACACGTACAGTCATCCCCCTGAGACCCCTCAGTGTAAGTACACTGGGGGTCATTCAGCACAACCAACAGTGGGCGACAGAGCCAGATCCGCACAGTGACTGCACAGCCTCTTACAGCCCGCAGTGCATGCCCAGCGGTCATTAGGGCTGGTAGGGAGGACGCCTCCTATAAACCTAACCCCAGTCATTACGGATATCACACACAGAGGAGATGACGCAGTACGTTATATCACGCCACAATCCGCATAGAGCGCAAGCTTTGGGATCACAGATCCTAGCGCTACCAGGCCTCCACTGTCCGGGTAACAAATGTTCTGCTGCCCAGGAATATCATGCATGCCATTCTGCCCATGTGCCCTACATCGCTGGGGTTCCAGTTTTACCCCAAATCCTAATTATGCCAAATGTAGCTGCAATATTCACGCCATGCCCAGGAGCTGAATAGCCCCACATTGTATTGTACCACATTGTGCTGACAGGACAGCATTAGGGGGATGTATTAAGCAGCACATTGTGGATGTAACCTCCGCACAACATCAGGGCACTGCCCAGCGGTTTGGAGGTTCCTGTACCTGTAAATCACATGCTGGTTACATGAGACCTACAGTAATAATGTAATCCCAACAAGTAAATCTCCTTCCCATCCGGAACAGGCTGTGCTGCTTTACATTACTGGTTCCAGACCTCTAAGGGGAGGCCAAATATAGGTTCACACCCCACACCCAATGAGGGTCCATGCACAGTATCCTAAGGCCCCTCCTGGTCTGTAGTAATCATTCTAGCACCCTGCATCTTTCAAAACCTCTGCTGTTCCTCTTCCCTGCCTGGGGTGTCACTGTCTGCTGTGGTGTGCTAGCACAGGTCTGGTCTGTATTTCAGCACTGATGTGCAGACCAGACCTGTGCTAGAAGCACCACAGCAGAGAGGGATGACCCTGGCAGGGAAAAGGAACTGCACGGGTTTTTGAAAGATGCCGGGTGCTAGAATGACTAATAGGAATGTCTGGTGATGGGGGCCACAGAGATGAACTGTTGATTTAATGTTGTAAGAAATAATTTCTCCAAATCCTTTGTCCCCTTCTCCCTCCCTCTCTCTCCCATTCATTCTTCCACTTCTACCCCACCCCTCTCTCTCCCATTCCTTCTCCCCCTCCCTCTCTCTCATTCCTTGTCCCCCCCCTCCCTCTCTCCCATTCCTTATCCCCCTCTCTCTCCTCCATTCCTTGTCCCCCTCTCTCTCCTCCATTCCTTCTCCCCCCATTCATTCTCCACCTCTCTCTCCCCTCCCTCTCTCCAATTTCTTCTCCCCCTCTCTCTCTCCCATTCCTTGTCCCTCTCTCTCTCCCATTCCTTGTCCCCCTCTCTCCTCATTCCGTCTTACCCTCTCCCAATCATCCTCCCCCAGTCCTTCTCCCCGTCCCTCCCATTCTTTCTACCACTCCCACTCTCTCTCTCCCATTCCTTCTCCCACCTCCCTCTCTCTCCCATCCCTTCTTACTCTCCCATTCCTACTCCCCTCCCCCCTCTCTCCTCCATTCCTTCTCCCACCCCCTCTCTCTGATTCCCTCTCCCCCTCTGCCATTCCTTCTCCCACTCCCCTCTCTCCCATTCCTTGTCCCTCTCTCTCTCCCATTCCTTGTCCCCCTCTCTCCTCATTCCGTCTTACCCTCTCCCAATCATCCTCCCCCAGTCCTTCTCCCCGTCCCTCCCATTCTTTCTACCACTCCCACTCTCTCTCTCCCATTCCTTCTCCCACCTCCCTCTCTCTCCCATCCCTTCTTACTCTCCCATTCCTACTCCCCTCCCCCCTCTCTCCTCCATTCCTTCTCCCACCCCCTCTCTCTGATTCCCTCTCCCCCTCTGCCATTCCTTCTCCCACTCCCCTCTCTCCCATTCCTTGTCCCTCTCTCTCTCCCATTCCTTGTCCCCCTCTCTCCCCATTCCGTCTTACCCTCTCCCAATCATCCTCCCCAGTCCTTCTCCCCGTCCCTTCCATTCTTTCTACCACTCCCACCCTCTCTCTCCCATTCCTTCTCCACCTCCTCCTCCCCTATTCCTTCTCCCTCTTGCTCCCATTCCTTATCCTCCTTTCCCTCTCCCCATTCCTTCTCCCCTTCTCTTTCCCATTCTCACACCCCCTCTCCCCTTCTCTCTCCCATTCATTCTCCCCCTCTCTCTCTCCCATTCTCACACCCCTCTCCCCCTCTCTCTCTCCCATTCCTTCTCCCCCTCTCTCTCTCCCATTCTCACACCCCTCTCTTCCACCATTCCCCCCTTTCCTTATACTCTCCCCCTGGCCTATTCATTCTGTTTCTCACTTCCATTTCTTATCTTTCTTGCACTGGCTTTCAGTGTCTGCTTCCCCCATACAAATCACAATTGGGGGGAGCAGAGGGGCCATGCCTATGTTGTTGGTCCTGGGCCCCTCATTTGCACAGCTATATACAGTTGTCGCACATCCCATAAATCTGTGTAATCCTGTGAGGTGGTTTAGCCGCATTGTATAGTGATAAGATACAGTCACACAAAGACAGTGCAAAAATAACACCTGAAGCAGCCCACGTGCGACTGTGGTACATCGCATCTGACTGGCACCAGTACTGTGATATTCTGAGATGGGCAGCAGGGGGGGGGGGGGGGTATAACCCTTTCCTATAACCTCTAACACAGTGTCTGTTTCCTCATAGAAAATCCCAATATTCCGCGGGGAACAGAGGATTCAAACGGTGAGTTAAGACCTAGACCAGAGCATAAATCAGCAAATGAGACTCCGGTGGAAACTAAAATATCTCACAGCCAGCTACATTGTTATATGGGTTGCTTAAAGTCCAGAAATAAATTAACGACTGTTTCTATTAGCAACGGAAGCTGGAAAATAGATCAGGCTGCTTTCCGGGATGAATTGTTTGTGAGATAAGGAGCGGAGTAATGTGGCTTACACAGGACTGTGTATATCATACAGCCAGGCAGAGACACAGTATATATACAGGGTGCAGAGTCCCTGGGGCAGTGTACAGACATAGCTACATATGCTGTGTATATCATACAGCCAGGCAGAGACACAGCATATATACAGGGTGCAGAGTCCCTGGGGCAGTGTACAGACATAGCTACATATGCTGTGTATATCATACAGCCAGGCAGAGACACAGCATATATACAGGGTGCAGAGTCCCTGGGGCAGTGTACAGACATAGCTACGTATGCTGTGTATATCATACAGCCAGGCAGAGACACAGCATATATACAGGGTGCAGAGTCCCTGGGGCAGTGTACAGACATAGCTACATATGCTGTGTATATCATACAGCCAGGCAGAGACACAGCATATATACAGGGTGCAGAGTCCCTGGGGCAGTGTACAGACATAGCTACGTATGCTGTGTATATCATACAGCTAGGCAGAGACACAGCATATATACAGGGTGCAGAGTCCCCTGGGG
>NC_139226.1:5953883-6108105 GCF_055691185.1 Crinia signifera
TAGTCCCTGGGGCAGTGTACAGACAGCAGCTACATATACTGTCAGCCAGGCAGAGACACAGCATATATACAGGGTGCAGAGTCCCTGGGGCAGTGTACAGACAGCAGCTACATATACTGTCAGCCAGGCAGAGACACAGCATATATACAGGGTGCAGAGTCCCCGGGGCAGTGTACAGACATAGCTACGTATACTGTGTATATCATACAGCCAGGCAGAGACTCAGCATATATACAGGGTGCAGAGACCCTGGGGCAGTGTACAGACAGAAGCTACATATACTGTGTATATCATACAGCTAGGCAGAGACACAGCATATATACAAGGTGCAGAGTCCCTGGGGCAGTGTACAGACATAGCTACGTATGCTGTGTATATCATACAGCCAGGCAGAGACACAGCATATATACAGGGTGCAGAGTCCCTGGGGCAGTGTACAGACATAGCTACGTATGCTGTGTATATCATACAGCCAGGCAGAGACACAGCATATATACAGGGTGCAGAGTCCCTGGGGCAGTGTACAGACAGCAGCTACATATACTGTGTATATCATACAGCTAGGCAGAGACACAGCATATATACAGGGTGCAGAGACCCTGGGGCAGTGTACAGACATAGCTACGTATATGGTGTATATCATACAGCCAGGCAGAGACACAGCATATATACAGGGTGCAGAGTCCCTGGGGCAGTGTACAGACATAGCTACGTATACGGTGTATATCATACAGCCAGGCAGAGACACAGCATATATACAGGGTGCAGAGACCCTGGGGCAGTGTACAGACAGAAGCTACGTATACTGTGTATATCATACAGCCAGGCAGAGACACAGCATATATACAGGGTGCAGAGTCCCTGGGGCAGTGTATAGACAGAAGCTACATATACTGTGTATATCATACAGCCAGGCAGAGACACAGCATATATACAGGGTGCAGAGTCCCTGGGGCAGCAGCTACATATACTGTGTATATCATACAGCCAGGCAGAGACACAGCATATATACAGGGTGCAGAGTCCCTGGGGCAGTGTATAGACAGAAGCTACATATACTGTGTATATCATACAGCCAGGCAGAGACACAGCATATATACACAGGGTGCAGAGTCCCTGGGGCAGTGTACAGACAGCAGCTACATATACTGTCAGCCAGGCAGAGACACAGCATATATACAGGGTGCAGAGTCCCTGGGGCAGTGTACAGACATCAGCTACATATACTGTCAGCCAGGCAGAGACACAGCATATATACAGGCTGCAGAGTCCCTGGGGCAGTGTACAGACATAGCTACGTATTCTGTGTATATCATACAGCCAGGCAGAGACTCAGCATATATACAGGGTGCAGAGTCCCTGGGGCAGTGTACAGACAGCAGCTACGTATTCTGTGTATATCATACAGCCAGGCAGAGACACAGCATATATACACAGGGTGCAGAGTACCTGGGGCAGTGTACAGACAGCAGCTACGTATTCTGTGTATATCATACAGCCAGACAGAGACACAGCATATATACAGGGTGCAGAGTTTCTGGGGCAGTGACATGGGGGGGGGGGGGGGGCAGTGTGCAGACAGAAGCTACATATACTGTCAGCCAGGCAGAGACACAGCGGATATACAGGGTGCAGAGTCGGGGGAGGGGGGGTCATTTATATTCTGTACCGGTTACTGTGGATCCTGTAGGATGCACTCTGGGTATTGCAGATCTGGGGCACCTGGGTATATACACCTACAGAGCGGAACCCTCCGACCACTTGTGTCACAGTAGATGAGAAGATGTCATTGCAGTGTCCTGTATGTTATGTGTACATAGAGACGGGCAACCACCTAATACCTGAGCTGCCCACGTGGTGCCAAGTGCGGGGGCTGAGGTTTGCTGTAGTCACAGTGCATTGCTGGTCCCCAGTCCCTCATGTGGTATCGCTGTCAGGGGGGCTCAGCGCCAGTGCTTGGATCCTACACATGCAAATCCCCGTATAATGTGGTGGCAGAGGGCGCAATCAGCGCCACATAATCAGCACATGCCCATCAGGGGGGGGGGGGGGGGGGGGGGGCAGAATAACCTAAATTTTATGGCTGTAGCCTTGGAATTTTACATGTCCCCAGGAGTAGATGGGTGCCGGACAGGGTCCCGACAATCGGGATCCCGACAGGCATTTACCCGATGTCGGGATACCGACAGTCAAAACACCGACACACAGGGTCCCGACGGCCACCCGCTATTTTCCCTCGTGGGGGTCCACAACCCCCAAAGAGGGAGAATAGAATAGGTGGCGAGCATAGCGAGCGCAGCACAATGCTGTCTGCGTCCGGCCAGTCGGAATCCCGACTGTCGGAACCCTATACCACATCCGAATAGATGAAGTCAGGTTTCGGCCTATAATAGGTCACACCTCTATGGGAAATATCAGATATGACCCATAGTCCCCAGCAGCAGGACAGACAGGCACATGTGATTACAGCCAGTGCAGTGGAGGCTGGCAACCGTATGATGTCACCCAGGCACACACTGACCATGCTCCTACCAGTACACAGGTTCCTCGTGCTCCTACCAGTACACAGGTTCCTCGTGCTCCTACCAGTACACAGGTTCCTCGTGCTCCTACCAGTACACAGGTTCCTCGTGCTCCTACCAGTACACAGGTTCCTCGTGCTCCTGCCAGTACACAGGTTCCTCGTGCTCCTGCCAGTACACAGGTTTCTCGTGCTCCTACCAGTACACAGGTTCCTCGTGCTCCTGCCGGTACACAGGTTCCTCGTGCTCCTACCAGTACACAGGTTCCTCGTGCTCCTACCAGTACACAGGTTCCTCGTGCTCCTACCAGTACACAGGTTCCTCATGCTCCTGCCAGTACACAGGTTCCTCGTGCTCCTGCCAGTACACAGGTTCCTCGTGCTCCTGCCAGTACACAGGTTCCTCGTGCTCCTACCAGTACTCAGGTTCCTCGTGCTCCTGCCAGTACACAGGTTCCTCGTGCTCCTGCCAGTACACAGGTTCCTCGTGCTCCTACCAGTACACAGGTTCCTCGTGCCCCTACCAGTACACAGGTTCCTCATGCTCCTACCAGAACACAGGTTCCTCGTGCACCTGCCAGTACACAGGTTCCTCGTGCTCCTGCCAGTACACAGGTTCCTCATGCTCCTGCCAGTACACAGGTTCCTCGTGCTCATGCCAGTACACAGGTTCCTCATGCTCCTACCAGTACACAGGTTCCTCGTGCTCCTGCCAGTACACAGGTTCCTCGTGCTCCTACCAGTACACAGGTTCCTCGTGCTCCTACCAGTACACAGGTTCCTCGTGCACCTGCCAGTACACAGGTTCCTCGTGCTCCTACCAGTACACAGGTTCCTCGTGCTCCTGCCAGTACACAGGTTCCTCGTGCTCCTGCCAGTACACAGGTTCCTCGTGCTCCTGCCAGTACACAGGTTTCTCGTGCTCCTGCCAGTACACAGGTTCCTCGTGCTCCTGCCAGTACACAGGTTCCTCGTGCTCCTGCCAGTACACAGGTTCCTCGTGCTCCTGCCAGTACACAGGTTCCTCGTGCTCCTGCCAGTACACAGGTTCCTCGTGCTCCTGCCAGTACACAGGTTCCTCGTGCTCCTGCCTGTACACAGGTTCCTCGTGCTCCTGCCAGTACACAGGTTCCTCGTGCTCCTACCAGTACACAGGTTCCTCGTGCTCCTGCCAGTACACAGGTTCCTCGTGCTCCTGCCAGTACACAGGTTCCTCGTGCTCCTGCCAGTACACAGGTTCCTCGTGCTCCTGCCAGTACACAGGTTCCTCGTGCTCCTGTTAGTACACAGGTTCCTCGTGCTCCTGCCAGTACACAGGTTCCTCGTGCTCCTGCCAGTACACAGGTTCCTCGTGCTCCTGCCAGTACACAGGTTCCTCGTGCTCCTGCCAGTACACAGGTTCCTCGTGCTCCTGCCAGTACACAGGTTCCTCGTGCTCCTGCCAGTACACAGGTTCCTCGTGCTCCTGCCAGTACACAGGTTCCTCGTGCTCCTGCCAGTACACAGGTTCCTCGTGCTCCTGCCAGTACACAGGTTCCTCGTGCTCCTACCAGTACACAGGTTCCTCGTGCTCACACCAGTACACAGGTTCCTCATGCTCCTGCCAGTACACAGGTTCCTCGTGCTCCTGCCAGTACACAGGTTCCTCGTGCTCCTACCAGTACACAGGTTCCTCGTGCTCACACCAGTACACAGGTTCCTCATGCTCCTGCCAGTACACAGGTTCCTCGTGCTCCTGCCAGTACACAGGTTCCTCGTGCTCCTACCAGTACACAGGTTCCTCATGCTCCTGCCAGTACACAGGTTACTCGTGCTCCTACCAGTACACAGGTTCCTCGGGCTCCTGCCAGTACACAGGTTCCTCGTGCTCCTACCAGTACACAGGTTCCTCGTGCTCCTGCCAGTACACAGGTTCCTCGTGCTCCTGCCAGCACACAGGTTCCTCGTGCTCCTGCCAGCACACAGGTTCCTCGTGCTCCTGCCAGTACACAGGTTCCTCGTGCTCCTGCCAGTACACAGGTTCCTCGTGCTCCTGCCAGTACACAGGTTCCTCGTGCTCCTGCCAGTACACAGGTTCCTCGTGCTCCTGCCAGTACACAGGTTCCTCGTGCTCCTGCCAGTACACATGTTCCTCGTGCTCCTGCCAGTACACAGGTTCCTCGTGCTCCTGCCAGTACACAGGTTCCTCGTGCTCCTGCCAGTACACAGGTTCCTCGTGCTCATACCAGTACACAGGTTCCTCGTGCTCCTGCCAGTACACAGGTTCCTCATGCTCCTGCCAGTACACAGGTTACTCGTGCTCCTACCAGTACACAGGTTCCTCGGGCTCCTGCCAGTACACAGGTTCCTCGTGCTCCTACCAGTACACAGGTTCCTCGTGCTCCTGCCAGTACACAGGTTCCTCGTGCTCCTGCCAGCACACAGGTTCCTCGTGCTCCTGCCAGCACACAGGTTCCTCGTGCTCCTGCCAGTACACAGGTTCCTTGTGCTCCTGCCAGTACACAGGTTCCTCGTGCTCCTGCCAGTACACAGGTTCCTCGTGCTCCTGCCAGTACACAGGTTCCTCGTGCTCCTGCCAGTACACAGGTTCCTCGTGCTCCTGCCAGTACACATGTTCCTCGTGCTCCTGCCAGTACACAGGTTCCTCGTGCTCCTGCCAGTACACAGGTTCCTCGTGCTCCTGCCAGTACACAGGTTCCTCGTGCTCCTGCCAGTACACAGGTTCCTCGTGCTCCTGCCAGTACACAGGTTCCTCATGCTCCTGCATGACTAGTGCTGGACACTGTGATATCATGTAATAAGCGCCTCCCTCTCTCATCCCAAATATAGATATTTAAGACGAAATATATGTTATCATTACTGAGCCAGCCAAAGTAAATCCATGAGACATGGCCTGTTGTCAGGACAGGGGAACCAGAGCTGGGTACATTGTATCCTGCTGGATCCTATTACATCATCACACCAAGGAATACATAATTGTATGTGTGTATATAAATAAAGCGATATCTTTCCCAGTACATAGTGTGACAGGGAGGGGTGACAGTCCCCACACAGACCGCGCAGCAGGGACGGCGTACCGGCGAGAACGCGACAGATGTTGGGGAAAAAATAAACATTTTTATGTCCGTCGTCTACAGAAACTTCTATGATAAATCTGGTGATTTTCTTCCTAACTGCACTTGTGAGAAACTTTAGAAAATTACAGCAATTAAAATATTCATCACAGTAACATAATTTGTGAGGATTTTACCACATCAATTACATGCTGGAATGTGACACACGGAATGAAAGAAACGTAATGCACACAATTGTTATTCCGGCTGCGCTCGCACCTGCTGCCTGATATTGGGCACATTAGCATTCCCCCATTACAGGCACCAAGGTCCAGCCACCCCATGTGGGCTACATCCAAGGGCTGAAGCCGGACAGCGAGTCACATGCAGTACAGGTGCCATTGTGTTACCTCTTGTATCTTCTCCCCCCAGGTTCTGGACACATGTACAGCCATTCCAGACTCATCTTGGTGCTCGTTTCTCTGACAGTGATCCTGGAACTCACGTGAGAATAGGCGGCTTGGCCAACCCCACACAAGGACTCCACCACGCATTACACCCACGTCAACCAGTTTTTATTTTCTATACTAGCTCCAGTCTTGTTATCGGTTGGTTTCTGTCTGTGTTTTAGCTTCCTCGAGCTGATAAATTAAAAACAAAACCTTTCCTTCTCGCTGCGTGCCGTTATTCATAGTACTGGATGCACCGGCCGGCTGTCCTGTGTTCTATGGTACTGCTGATTGGCTGCAGCTGACTGATGGGGGCGGGGCTGGTAGCCTGTGGACCAGTGATTTTCAACCTTTTTACCTTGAATAAGATTTAAAAATTTCCAAGGCACATTATGAGATCCCCACAGGGCAAAACACATTGGCCCCCACAGGAAAAACAAACAAACCTATTGGCTCCCCTATAAAAAAAAAACAATCACATTGGTCCACACAGGTAACAAAAATAAAATACATTGGCCCTTTACATAAAAAGAAGAGACCAGTAAATAACAGTTGAACTGGTGGTGGCTGTAAACTGGTTTGGGCATCTCTAGATCTGGGGGCACACTTGAGAACAGCTCAAGGCACACTAGTGTAACACGGCACAGTGGTTGGAAAACACTGCTGTAGACCGTGGGGGGGCTCTGGGATCCAGCATTAGGCACTTCTGCCGCATGTGGTGAGCCGGAAGCGTCCTTGGAAGTGGTTACAAATAAATATTGGTCGCAGTGTTCTAGAACGTGTTGGTGAATGTGGAATTTACTGCGCACGTCCAAGTAGCTGCGATGTGCAGGGGTATCACTGTGGATAAAGGATTCCATGTCAGAGTCTCCTGGCGAGATGAATTGACCCCTATGGGTCTTGTAAATGGGCTACGTGGTTCAGATCTGTTAGCAAGTCAGATAATAGTTCTGCAAGTCAGACTAATGAAAGCTGGTGTGTGATTGCTTTATTTCTGTGATGGAGAGACTGACCAACTCCCTCCTGGATCATTACGCCTAAGAAAGGAGGTCCGTGCGGTAGTGCGGCCCTCATTCGCCTGTGGTGGCTGCACAGTGTATTCTCTGCACCTAGAAGCTGAGTATGGCACACTTGCTGCCCAGACAGTGCCAAGCTGCCAGCCGCCAATCTTTTCATGGAGAATACCCACTTCAGAGACCAGCCCCTTCTGCGTAAATAAAGTACAACTTTTCCAGCTGCTCTAGAATGAGGCTGGTGCAGAAGGTGGCGCTACGCTGTCCTGCCCTCCTTAGCGGCGCCCTGTTCCGCTGCCTTCAGTTTCATTTGCATTGTGTCCGATATTCCGGGAACAATCGGTAACTTAGCGACAGACCCGCCCGGTCCATTTCCTCCAATCAGAAGACATTTCATACGGACAGTATTGTTGTACAGGAGAAGGAATGCTCCCATATTGTTGTCTATATTTAGCACCTAGTGTCACATTTGCTGCATTACTGTCACACTGAGGTCATTGGCAGAGAGGGTAAAGGACATATTGTACCATTTAGTGTGTTGTTCCCAGCGTTAGTATTCACAGCGTGGCTGCAGACTCCTCCGGCATGTATAATACATTGTACCAGGTACCCGTGTATCGGCCTAAGGGAACCGCATCATTTGCTGGTGTCAGCCACAGGTCAGAGGCACAGAACTCATTTTAACAAGCAAACAGACTTTATTTTGCAGAAACATCATTTATTCAATGGCAATTTAGGCAGCTCCTCGTGTTTAACATACAGCCCAGATTGTGGATGAATATTTATTGTCCCTGCACCGACAGCTGCACCTTTCTGTGTTCAAGTGAAATCTCTTCTGGTAAGACGCCGGCGGAATACCTCCCGGAGGAGATGCCAAGGAGACGTCTCCTCCAGGCACACAGGCAGAGCCGACATGACAAACCTCGGGGGGGGTGGGGGGGGGGGGGTGACGTTGGTGCAGCACAACCCTCATCTGGGTAAGAGTCTCTGGGGGGGGGTGAGGTTGGCGCAACAAAACTCTCATCCGGGTAAGTGTCTCAGGGGGGGGGGGGGGGTCAGGTGGGTGCAGCACAACCCTCATCCGGGTAAGTGTCTCCGGGGTGAGGTGGGTGCAGCACAACCCTCATCCAGGTAAGTGTCTCCGGGGTGAGGTGGGTGCAGCACTACCCTCATCCAGGTAAGTGTCTCCGGGGTGAGGTGGGTGCAGCACAACCCTCATCCAGGTAAGTGTCTCCGGGGTGAGGTGGGTGCAGCACAACCCTCATCCAGGTAAGTGTCTCCGGGGTGAGGTGGGTGCAGCACAACCCTCATCCAGGTAAGTGTCTCCGGGGTGAGGTGGGTGCAACACAACCCTCATCTGGGTAAGAGTCTCTGGGGGGGAGGGGGGGTGAGGTGGATGCAGCAAAACCCTCATCTGGGTAAGTGTCTCGGGGGGGGGGGGGGGAGGTGGGTGCAACACAACCCTCATCTGGGTAAGAGTCTCTGGGGGGGGGGTGCAGCAAAACCCTCATCTGGGTAAGTGTTTGGGGGGGGGGGGGGGTGAGGTGGGTGCAGCACAACCCTCATCTGGGTAAGTGTCTCTGGGGGGGTGAGGTGGGTGCAGCACAACCTTTGTCCGGGTAAGTTTCCCGGGGGGGGGGGGGGTAGGTGGGTGCAGCACAACCTTTGTCCGGGTAAGTGTCCTTGGGGTGAGGTGGGTGCACTGCAACCTTTGTTCAGGTAACTGTATCTGGGGGTGAGGTGGGTGCAGCGCAACCTTTTTCCGGGTAAGTGTACCGGGGGGGTAGGTGGGTGCAGCACAACCTTTGTCCAGGTAAGTGTCCTGGGGGTAGGTGGGTGCAGCACAATCTTTGTCCGGGTAAGTGTCTCTGGAGGTGAGGTGGGTGCAGTGCAACCTTCGTCTAGGTAAGTGTCTCTGGTGGGTGAGGTGGGTGCAGCACAACCTTTGTCCGGGTAAGTTTCCCGGGGGGGGGGGTAGGTGGGTGCAGCACAACCTTTGTCCGGGTAAGTGTCCTTGGGGTGAGGTGGGTGCACTGCAACCTTTGTTCAGGTAACTGTATCTGGGGGTGAGGTGGGTGCAGCGCAACCTTTTTCCGGGTAAGTGTACCGGGGGGGTAGGTGGGTGCAGCACAACCTTTGTCCAGGTAAGTGTCCTGGGGGTAGGTGGGTGCAGCACAATCTTTGTCCGGGTAAGTGTCTCTTGGGGGTGAGGTGGGTGGCAGCACAAAGGACACGAACAATAACTCATTGTTTATTCAACCAAAGCTGCCAGGTGCCACCGGGCACAGCTCATGGGCACTTGGTGTCTCATCCGCCCGTCTCCCACAATTACACTTTATGGAAAAGTCGCATCAAACATGGATGTTATTGCTCTCGACCCCAATGGCTGTAGGGTGTTAGTGTACGGCAGCCCCAATACACTGCCAGCTTCCCAACTGTAATGCACAAGACCCAGAGAGGTTGGAGGGCCCTGCTTGCTGCCTTACCGGCTACACATCTTCCAGGACTCGGCTCTGGGTGCTACACAAATAATGATGAGCCGCCTGCTGTGTATACATGATAGGATTTTCCAGAACTGGATTGTTTCTTTGGGTTCTTATGCTCACCCCAGTAGAGTAGGCCGTGTCATGTCATTTTGATCGCAAATGGCGCCGACAATATCTTTGTGAAAAAAAGCGGAAGCGTTGTGTACAAAATAAATTGCCTATTACCGGCATCAGTGATCCGCAGATGCAGCAACAGATCCCACAGGTGACTCAGGATATCCTACAATGCTGCAGATGTGCCCTGATAGACTGTGATATGATAGTGGGCACAGATTAGTGCGGCAGTTGGTGGAACACTGCACACCGCACCAAAGGACTATGTGGCTTCGTCTATACGCTACTGGGATTTTTTTCATTCAATTCTAGTGTCATAGCACCCTGCAATTTTCAAAACCCCCGCAGTTCCTCTTCTCTGCTTGGGGTGTCGCTCTCTGCTGTGCTTCTAGCACAGTCTGGTCTGCATATCAATGTTGAAATACAGACCACACTGTGCTAGAAGCAGCAAAGCAGACAGCGACACCCCAGGCAGGGAAGAGGAACTGCACAGGTTTGAAAGATGCAGGTTACTAGGTTATGATCACTAGAATTATGTGATGCTTGTTAAATAGGGGTAAACGTGCAACATTCCTATCGCCCCCATTGCTGAGTAATGCACCCCACTGTCACCACAAATTGGTAAATTGTAAAAAAATCCTATAAGAGAAACTGAATGAATAGGAACCTCTGATGGATCCGATACAGATACAGTCTTGCAGTTGGCCAGGGGGCTCTGACCAACATGGACGGAGGCTTCAACACAAAGAACTAATGGAGACATTAATGCATATTCAGCAGGAGAGAAAGACATATAATTTGGGAGAATGTTAAGCACCAAGCCGAGTTATAGTCTCTCCGATGTAATAGTCCGTCTTTCAGCGCTAAACGCAGTCATCTGAAATACCAAAACATGCAATTTATTTACCATTACGGCCAGCGCCACACAACTAAATGATTAATGTTATCGTCATTTTGTCCCCTGGCCGCTGCATTAAATGCGGAGCCATTATTCCGGTGTGACATTAAAATCTAACAGAAAGAGGTTTGTACTAGTCTGACTGCTGGGTGCTGCAGGAATGCGCCGCTACAACACCTGCATTGTACAAGATGGCCCCCGGGGGGCCGGAATATTACCCAGTGTAACAGCAGAAATAGAATGGGCAGTGAGTAATAACAGCAGAGAGGGCGTTACAAGGAGATTGGCATCTGTCAGGCTTCACCAACTGGTGGAAAACTAGAAGTACCAGCACGTATAGCTTCCATAAACGTGACAATGTAGGACATGTATTCTCATTGGCCGCAGGTCACTCTGGACTACTATAGACTAATTCGCAGAATATATAGTGAGCGCACAGCCCCACCCTCACTCCACTCACTCAGTAAGGACCAGACTCACAGGGGGCAGTGTGAGGCTACTAGGTGCACAGTCCACTCACTGTGGACTTACAGTACTGAGGGTACAGCACAGCGGCTCTCGTCCAATACAGTACTGAGGGTACAGCACAGGTGCTCTTGTCCACTTCAGTTCTGAGGGTACAGCACAGGGGCTCTCATCCACTTCAGTACTGAGGGTACAGCACAGGGGCTCTCGTCCAATACAGTACTGAGGGTACAGCACAGGGGCTCTCATCCACTACAGTACTGAGGGTACAGCACAGGGGCTCTCGTCCACTACAGTACTGAGGGTACAGCACAGGGGCTCTCATCCACTTCAGTTCTGAGGGTACAGCACAGGGGCTCTCCTCCTCTACAGTACTGAGGGTACAGCACAGGGGCTCTCATCCATTACAGTACTGAAGGTACAGCACAGGGGCTCTCATCCATTACAGTACAGATGCTCTCAGTACTGAGGGTACAGTACAGGGGCTCTCATCCACTACAGTACTGAGGGTACAGCACAGGGGCTCTCATCCACTACAGTACTGAGGGTACAGCACAGGGGCTCTCATCCACTACAGTACTGAGGGTACAGCACAGGGGCTCTCCTCCTCTACAGTACTGAGGGTACAGCACAGGGGCTCTCATCCATTACAGTACTGAAGGTACAGCACAGGGGCTCTCATCCATTACAGTACAGATGCTCTCAGTACTGAGGGTACAGTACAGGGGCTCTCATCCACTACAGTACTGAGGGTACAGCACAGGGGCTCTCATCCACTACAGTACTGAGGGTACAGCACAGGGGCTCTCATCCATTACAGTACTGAAGGTACAGCACATGGGCTCTCATCCATTACAGTACAGAGGCTCTCATCCAATACAGTACTGAGGGTACAGTACAGGGGCTCTCATCCACTACAGTACTGAGGGTACAGCACAGGGGCTCTCATCCACTACAGTACTGAGGGTACAGCACAGGGGCTCTCATCCACTACAGTACTGAGGGTACAGCACAGGGGCTCTCATCCACTACAGTACTGAGGGTACAGCATAGGGGCTCTCATCCATTACAGTACTAAAGGTACAGCACAGGGGCTCTCATCCACTACAGTACTGAGGGTACAGCACAGGGGCTCTCATCCACTACAGTACTGAGGGTACAGCACAGGGGCTCTCATCCACTACAGTACTGTGGGTACAGCACAGGGGCTCTCATCCACTACAGTACTGAGGGTACAGCACAGGGGCTCTCATCCATTACAGTACTAAGGGTACAGCACAGGGGCTCTCATCCATTACAGTACAGAGGCTCTCGTCCAATACAGTCTGCTCTCATGCAGCACTCTATCCATTCCGACACCAGTCTCTGCTCTCACGCAACACTCTACCCATTCTGAAAGCAGTCTCTCTGCTCTCATGCAGCACTCTACCCATTCTGACACCAGTCTCTCTGCTCTCACGCAGCACTCTACCCATTCTGACACCAGTCTCTCTGCTCTCACGTAGCACTCTATCCATTCCGACATCAGTCTCTGCTCTCACGCAGCACTCTATCCATTCCTGCACCAGTCTCTCTGCTCTCACGCAGCACTCTACCCGTTCTGACACCAGTCTTTTTGCTCTCACGCAACACTCTATCCATTCTGACACCAGTCTCTCTGCTCTCATGCAGCACTCTACCCGTTCTGACACCAGTCTTTTTGCTCTCACGCAGCACTCTATCCATTCTGACACCAGTCTCTCTGCTGTCATGCAGCACTCTACCCATTCTGACACCAGTCTCTCTGCTCTCATGCAGCACTCTACCCATTCTGACACCAGTATCTCTGCTCTCGCGCAGCACTCTACCCATTCTGACACCAGTCTCTCTGCTGTCACGCAGCACTCTACCCATTCTGACACCAGTCTCTGCTCTCACGCAGCACTCTACCCATTCTGACACCAGTCTCTGCTCTCACGCAGCACTCTATCCATTCTGACACCAGTCTCTCTGCTCTCACGCAGCACTCTATCCCTTCTGAAACCAGTCTCTCTGCTCTCACGCAGCACTCTATCCATTCTGACACCAGTCTCTCTGCTCTCATGCAGCACTCTACCCGTTTTGACACCAGTCTCTCTGCTCTCATGCAGCACTCTACCCATTCTGACACCAGTCTCTCTGCTCTCAAGCAGCACTCTACCCATTCTGACACCAGTCTCTCTGCTCTCATGCAGCACTCTACCCATTCTGACACCAGTCTCTCTGCTGTCACGCAGCACTCTACCCATTCTGACACCAGTCTCTCTGCTGTCACGCAGCACTCTATCCATTCTGACACCAGTCTCTCTGCTCTCAAGCAGCACTCTATCCATTCTGACACCAGTCTCTCTGCTCTCAAGCAGCACTCTGTTAGGGGCTTAGCAGTCTGTGTCACATATGCAGTATGTGTCAGATATTACAATGTCCTGCAGCACTGACGTTCCGTATACCGTGTGTATATACAGTATATAGTTGCGATGTGCTGAGCTCGGTGATTATTATGCTAGATGCCAGCGTGCGTTATAACGTTTGCTCCCTATGGGGCATTTGTGTGAAGTGCATTAAAATGTCAGGCCATACCTCAGGCTGATGTGTTTTATATGTTGTGAGTCTCCTTTGCCTTCCCCTGGGTAAACCCAACAGTGTTTAGCGTAATAGCATCTGCTTACCTGACAGTCACTGGTATCTTTTAATGGGACGATATATCAATCTTACAAGGTGTTTGGCGGAGACATCTCAGCGCATGGAAATGTTCTGTATCGCTGCATCTTCCATGGCTGACATTCTCATTACCTGCATATATTCCAACCGTGCAGCGGCAAAATGGTGTATATGGCGTGTCCCGGGTCATAGTCTCCGCATAGTACTGGTGCAGGCATTACACATTATATGGCTGGTAGCCTGTTACCCCCACATCATCCGCTCCAGATACAAGACCCCACTGATTCCCCTATAAACGCTGGCACTCAGGTGTATAACGGTACTGTACAGCTCTTCTATGGTCACACTCACAGACAGACGCTACTGTGCCCCAATAGGATGACCGATAGATGCGGACTGCCCCAGCCCACCCTGCTGTGCACCAATAGGATGACCGATAGATGCGGACTGCCCCAGCCCACCCTGCTGTGCACCAATAGGATGACCGATAGATGCGGACTGCCCCAGCCCACCCTGCTGTGCACCAATAGGATGACCGATAGATGCGGACTGCCCCAGCCCACCCTGCTGTGCACCAATAGGATGACCGATAGATGCGGACTGCCCCAGCCCACCCTGCTATGCACCAATAGGATGACCGATAGATGCGGACTGCCCCAGCCCACCCTGCTGTGCACCAATAGGACGACAGGTAGACGCGGACTGCCCCATCCCACCCTGCTGTGCACCAATAGGACGACAGGTAGACGCGAACTGCCCCATCCCACCCTGCTGTGCACCAATAGGACGACAGGTAGACGCGGACTGCCCCATCCCATCCTGCTGTGCACCAATAGGACGACAGGTAGACGCGAACTGCCCCATCCCACCCTGCTGTGCACCAGTAGGACGACAGGTAGACGCGGACTGCCTCAGCCCACCCTGCTGTGCACCAATAGGACGACAGGTAGACCTGGACTGCCCCATCCCACCCTGCTGTGCACCAATAGGACGACAGGTAGACGCGGACTGCCCCAATAGGACGACAGGTAGACGTGGACTGCCCCATCCCACCCTACTGTGCACCAATAGGATGACAGGTAGACGTGGACTGTCCCATCACACCCTGCTGTGCACCAATAGGACGACAGATAGATGTAGACTGCCCCATCCTACCCTGCTGTGCACCAATAGGACAACAGGTAGACGCGGACTGCCCCATCCCACCCTGCTGTGCACCAATAGGATGACAGGTAGACGCGGACTGCCCCATCCCACCCTGCTGTGCACCAATTGGATGACCGATAGATGCAGACTGCCCCAGCCCACCCTGCTGTGCACCAATAGGACGACAGGTAGACGCGGACTGCCCCATCCCACCCTGCTGTGCACCAATAGGACGACAGGTAGACGCAAACTGCCCCATCCCACCCTGCTGTGCACCAATAGGACGACAGGTAGATGCGGACTGCCCCAGCCCACCCTACTGTGCACCAATAGGACGACAGGTAGATGTGGACTGCCCCATCCCACCCTGCTGTGCACCAATAGGACGACAGGTAGATGTGGACTGCCCCATCCCACCCTGCTGTGCACCAATAGGACGACAGGTAGATGTGGACTGCCCCATCCCACCCTGCTGTGCACCAATAGGACGACAGGTATATGTGGACTGCCCCAGCCCACCCTACTGTGCACCAATAGGACGACAGGTAGATGTGGACTGCCCCTTTACAGTAACTTAGTGATACAGAGGAACAGTAACGTCTAATGAGGGGAAGTAGTAATACTTAAACCTGTAATCTATCAACAAGTTAAATATCTCTGACACAATCAGTCCACATGTGACGCGTCATAGAACTTCGCTGTTTGATCTTACTCCACTCATCAAGTCCTGGAAGTTTCTTTTAAGTGGTAATAACCCGGCGCTCGGCTCCTCCACGGTCTACCCCAACGGTAATAACGATCAAAGTGCTGCATCAGGCGCTCTTCAAGTGGAGATGAAAATCGGAACATCTGCACCCATCAAACGCCGACTTGACGCTCATCCGTTCTCCATGACAAGGGATGGAGGGACTCGGGGGAATGACACGCTATCTCTACACGCATTACATGGAATGAATATTACCGGCCAGAGATGCAGGCAGACATTTAGGTCAGGGGTGTTTAGCAGTGATTACAGGGATCCATACAGCTTCGGCCATTAGGCAATGCCAGGCCAGAGAGGGGTCTTCCGACCCCTCGGCGGTGGCTGTCCATGTGTACTGGGGTGACCAGTCTCCAAAAGGGGCTCAGCACATTTTATCCAATCGGAGTCCACATACATAAAAAAAAAAACAATCCGCCCAAAAAATCTACCTTTTAGGTGTCAACATCGTCATGTTGACATTTTGCCTGTGTCAAGCCTTTCTCTATGTCGACCTTATCAATAGTAAACATAGGGTCTTGATCATCTGGATCCCTCATAAAACCTCTTATCCTGGAATGATATAGTTTCAGGCTCCAATGGTCTAGCTCAGTGGTTCTCAAACTCGGTCCTTAGGACCCCACACAGATCACATTTTCCAGGTCACCCGGGGGGTTCACAGGTGCACTCATTACTCACTGACCCATTATAAAGGATCCACGGGTGGAGCTAATTATTTCACTTGTTAGTCTGTGAGGAGACCTGGGAAACATGCACTGTGGGACCAAGTTTGAGAACCTGTGGTCTAGCTGAAGCTGTGCTTTACAGGTGTGTCCATGTATGTCAGGAAGATCTAATGCTCTAGGTGTAATGATTCCATCAGATGCCTTGTTTACAAGTGACAGCAATTACTTGAGTTTCTACTGGCGGGTGGGGGGGGGGGGTGGATGATAGAACTCCCCCCACCTCAGGCGACCTCTGTGCTACGTCACTGCTCCTGCCCAGCCGCATGCTACAACCAAGACGCAGGCGCGGCACATGTGCGAGATACCAGCCGCTGTTTGCAGTCAGCCATTACTGCATACACTACATATACCAGCAGGTACTCTTGCCGATATGTGAGAAACACAGGAGCTATGTCACCGTATAGCGCTATGGGCAGGGCGGTTCCGAAACACGCACCCCTAGACTGGCGAGGGAAGCGATTTCTCTACGGCAATTACTGACCGAGTCCTGATGATTGATAGAAGTGTCACATTGTGCTAAGGATAGTTCATTCGACACCTAACAGTTAACACAATTCCCCATGGAAACAGAGAAAAAGGGGT
This sequence comes from Crinia signifera, assembly GCF_055691185.1. Classification (NCBI taxonomy): domain Eukaryota; kingdom Metazoa; phylum Chordata; class Amphibia; order Anura; family Myobatrachidae; genus Crinia; species Crinia signifera. Next base: position 5,970,775 of record NC_139226.1, read on the forward strand.
CACATAAACGCACATTTACTAATGCACCATATTTAAATGTCAGTAAATGTGGGTTAAATCCCCGGAAACACAACACTGCTATAGATCCATTTAGGACTGACCTTCAGTAATGTTACCGCTCACTCGCGAGCCATGGGTACGGATAGTAAATGCTTATCTGGTTTCTAAAACAACAACTAAACAACCAGGGGCCGGACGTATTGCGGTGCGAGTCCGGCGGCTGTGCTATAGGAACGCAGAGCTTTTATTAAAGGGGCAATTATTTACAGGGTGTGGTTTTGCTTTTTAAATGATTTCCCCTTTAAAAAACCTCTGAGTTTGGCACCCACCACACACACCCCACCACCGCATTGCAATACAATCAGCCCCATAAAAAGGGAGGTGCTATATATATTCCATAGAAATCTACAATAAGGAACACGTGTGGGGAAAATGGTCTCTGCCCCATCCAAGAGGATTGGTGATATTGCAAATGGAATTGAGGGTAAAATGTGCCTTTTTGCAGATGACAATAAGGTATGCAACAGGGTAGACACACCAGGAGGGGTAAATCAAATGATTGAGGATCTAGGTAGATTAGAGGAATGGTCAAGAGAATGGCAACTACAGTTTAATGCCAAAAAATGCAAAATCATGCACTTGGGTCTCAGAAATCCAAAGACTCAATATAGTATAAATGGCACTATAATGGAAACTACTGAGGAAGAGAGGGATCTGGGTGTCACTATTTCAGGGGACTTAAAGGCAGGTAGGCAATGTAACAAAGCAATGAGGAAGGCAAGTCAGATGCTTGGTTGCATAGGGAGAGGTATCAGCAGTAGAAACCAAGAAGTAATAATGCCACTGTATAGGTCATTGGTACGACCTCACCTAGAGTATTGTGTTCAGTTCTGGAGGCCATATCTCCAGAAGGATATAAATACATTAGAGACTGTACAAAGAAAGGCAACTAAAATGGTGCATGGCCTACATCACAAAACGTACCGGGAAAGACTAAAAGATCATAATATGTATACTTTAGAGCAGAGAAGGGAAAGGGGGGACATGATAGAAACTTTCACATATATCAAGGGTTATAACAAGGTGCAGGTGGGAGACATTCTTCACAGGAAGAGGAGCAGCAGAACACGAGGACATGCACTGACACTAGAGGGAGGAAGGTACAGGTGGGAGACATTAGTCACAGGAAGAGGAGCAGCAGAACAGGAGGACATGCACTGACACTAGAGGTAGGAAGGTACAGGTGGGAGACATTAGTCACAGGAAGAGGAGCAACAGAACACGAGGACATGCACTGACACTAGAGGGAGGAAGGTACAGGTGGGAGACATTCTTCACAGGAAGAGGAGCAGCAGAACACGGGGACATGCACTGACACTAGAGGGAGGAAGGTACAGGTGGGAGACATTCTTCACAGGAAGAGGAGCAGCAGAACACGAGGACATGCACTGACACTGGGGGGAGAAAGGTACAGGTGGGAGACATTAGTCACAGGAAGAGGAGCAGCAGAACACGAGGACATGCACTGACACTAGAGGGAGGAAGGTACAGGTGGGAGACATTAGTCACAGGAAGAGGAGCAGCAGAACACGAGGACATGCACTGACACTAGAGGGAGGAAGGTACAGGTGGGAGACATTCGTCACAGGAAGAGGAGCAGCAGAACACGAGGACACGCACTGACACTGGGGGGAGGAGTGTACAGGTGGGAGACATTCTTCACAGGAAGAGGAGCAGCAGAACACGAGGACATGCACTGACACTAGAGGAAGGAAGGTACAGGTGGGAGACATTCTTCACAGGAAGAGGAGCAGCAGAACACGAGGACATGCACTGACACTGGGGGGGAGGAAGGTACAGGTGGGAGACATTCTTCACAGGAAGAGGAGCAGCAGAACACGAGGACACGCACTGAAACTAGAGGGAGGAAGGTGCAGGTGGGAGACATTCTTCACAGGAAGAGGAGCAGCAGAACACGAGGACATGCACTGACACTAGGGGCAGGAAGGTACAGGAGAGAGACATTCTTCACAGGAAGAGGAGCAGCAGAACACGAGGACACGCACTGACACTAGGGGGAGGAAGGTTCAGGTGGGAGACATTAGTCACAGGAAGAGGAGCAGCAGAACATGAGGACACGCACTGACACTAGGGGAGGAAGGTAAAGGTGGGAGACATTCTTCACAGGAAGAGGAGCAACAGAACACGAGGACATGCACTGACACTAGAGGGAGGAAGGTACAGGTGGGAGACATTCCTCACAGGAAGAGGAGCAGCAGAACACGAGGACATGCACTGACACTAGAGGGAGGAAGGTACAGGTGGGAGACATTAGTCACAGGAAGAGGAGCAGCAGAACACGAGGACATGCACTGACACTAGGGGGGGGGGAAGGTACAGGTGGGAGACATTCTTCACAGGAAGAGGAGCAACAGAACACGAGGACATGCACTGACACTAGAGGGAGGAAGGTACAGGTGGGAGACATTCTTCACAGGAAGAGGAGCAACAGAACACGAGGACATGCACTGACACTAGAGGGAGGAAGGTACAGGTGGGAGACATTCCTCACAGGAAGAGGAGCAACAGAACACGAGGACATGCACTGACACTAGAGGGAGGAAGGTACAGGTGGGAGACATTCTTCACAGGAAGAGGAGCAGCAGAACACGAGGACATGCACTGACACTAGAGGGAGGAAGGTACAGGTGGGAGACATTCCTCACAGGAAGAGGAGCAGCAGAACACGAGGACATGCACTGGCACTGGGGGGAGGAAGGTACAGGTGGGAGACATTCTTCACAGGAAGAGGAGCAGCAGAACACGAGGACATGCACTGACACTAGAGGGAGGAAGGTACAGGTGGGAGACATTAGTCACAGGAAGAGGAGCAGCAGAACATGAGGACATGCACTGACACTAGGGGGAGGAAGGTACAGGTGGGAGACATTAGTCACAGGAAGAGGAGCAGCAGAACACGAGAACATGCACTGACACTAGAGGGAGGAAGGTACAGGTGGGAGACATTCTTCACAGGAAGAGGAGCAGCAGAACACGAGGACATGCACTGGCACTAGGGGGAGGAAGGTACAGGAGGGAGACATTCTTCACAGGAAGAGGAGCAACAGAACACAAGGACATGCACTGACACTGGGGGGAGGAAGGTACAGGGGAAATGTGAGGAAGAATTACTTCACAGAAAGAGTAGTAGATAAGTGGAATAGCCTCCCATCAGAGGTTGTAGAGGCAAATACAGTAGTACAATGTAAACATGCTTGGGATAGGCATATTGATATCCTTACAAAGAAATAAGTATCAAATATGGTTTGAGGTAACATGTTTAAAAAAGTGGCAGACTAGATGGGCCAAGTGGTTCTTATCTGCCGTCACATCCTATGTTTCTATGTTAAGACAGCTGCTACCTGGGTCCACGGCTAAGGTGAAGCGTGGCCTAGGTCAGACCGCGTTATATTCTGACGGTCATACAGCCTTATCAGATACATTCAGAACATGAGTGCGGCTCACTGACGGAATACAGGGAATATACAGCAATGACAGCTCTCGGTGGCTGGTGCTATAATGACATTTTTGTAGAGATACTGAAATCTCAAATTGCAGCAATCTTCCAAAGCAGAATTGTCTTACGGACAATAGCCGAAATGTCAAATCGTACTCATGCCGAGCACCCAGCTGGAGAGCTGTTTACAGATTCTGGGTCCATCTGACTTTCAGATCATCATGGTTCGATCTTACAAATAAGAAACAGGTGCAAGAGCGTCAGGACTGGATGACCGGGTCCGGGGCTTTGTTTCTGCGCTCAGGCTCCGGGTTGCCGGATAAAACGATATATTGCTGCACTTACGTGCATTCTGCTAACAGGAAACTATACGCACTTTATACACGAACACTGTCAGCAGTTTGCCATAGGAGGGAATACGGACGTTTCTAAAGTCTCCGCTGTTATTGAACAGTACAGTGCTAAGTACAGTGCTGGGTATACTCAGGCTTAACCACATACTGCTGTAGGGAGCCTGTATGAATAAGGAGCAATACAAACATGGTACTACCACCTATATCAGCCATTCATACAGTACATTGATTTTCCCGGTGTGGACTGCAAAAGCAATCATGCCTACCTATCATCCATATATACTACACCATCCATATATACTATATATATATATATATATATATATATATATATACTACATCATCCATATATACTATATATATATACTACATCATCCATATATACTATATATACTACATCATCCATATATACTACATCATCCATATATACTATATATACTACATCATCCATATATACTACTTACACTACATCATCCATATATACTATCCCCATGGAACTTACACAATAAGAATAGCTGGCACTGGTACACAGAACAACAATGGTGAGGACATTCAATAGAGAAAAGGGAAGGACAATAGGCTAGAATGCATGGAGGGACAGAGGAATGACTAGATGGTAGGCAGGAGACATGGAGGGACAGAGGGATGACTAGATGGTAGGCAGGAGACATGGAGGGACAGAGGGATGACTAGATGGTAGGCAGGAGACATGGAGGGACAGAGGGATGACTAGATGGTAGGCAGGAGACATGGAGGGACAGAGGAATGACTAGATGGTAGGCAGGAGACATGGGGAGGACAGAGGAATGACTAGATGGTAGGCAGGAGACATGGAGGGACAGAGGAATGACTAGATGGTAGGCAGGAGACATGGGGGGCAGAGGAATGACTAGATGGTATGCAGGAGACATGGAGGGACAGAGGAATGACTAGATGGTAGGCAGGAGACATGGAGGGAAAGAGGAATGACTAGATGGTAGGCAGGAGACATGGGGAGGACAGAGGAATGACTAGATGGTAGGCAGGAGACATGGAGGGACAGAGGAATGACTAGATGGTAGGCAGGAGACATGGAGGGACAGAGGAATGACTAGATGGTAGGCAGGAGACATGGGGAGGACAGAGGAATGACTAGATGGTAGGCAGGAGACATGGGGAGGACAGAGGAATGACTAGATGGTAGGCAGGAGACATGGGGAGGACAGAGGAATGACTAGATGGTAGGCAGGAGACATGGGGAGGACAGAGGAATGACTAGATGGTAGGCAGGAGACATGGAGGGAAAGAGGAATGACTAGATGGTAGGCAGGAGACATGGAGGGAAAGAGGAATGACTAGATGGTAGGCAGGAGACATGGGGAGGACAGAGGAATGACTAGATGGTAGGCAGGAGACATGGGGGGGGCAGAGGAATGACTAGATGGTAGGCGGGAGACATGGGGAGGACAGAGGAATGACTAGATGGTAGGCAGGAGACATGGGGAGGACAGAGGAATGAATAGATGGTAGGCAGGAGACATGGAGGGACAGAGGAATGACTAGATGGTAGGCAGGAGACATGGGGGGGGGCAGAGGAATGTCTAGACAGCAGGGAGGAGACATGGGGAGGACAGAGGAATGACTAGATGGTAGGCAGGAGACATGGGGAGGACAGAGGAATGACTAGATGGTAGGCAGGAGACATGGAGGGAAAGAGGAATGTCTAGATGGTAGGCAGGAGACATGGAGGGAAAGAGGAATGACTAGATGGTAGGCAGGAGACATGGGGAGGACAGAGGAATGACTAGATGGTAGTCAGGAGACATGGGGGGACAGAGGAATGACTAGATGGTAGGCAGGAGACATGGGGGGGCAGAGGAATGACTAGATGGTAGGCGGGAGACATGGGGAGGACAGAGGAATGACTAGATGGTAGGCAGGAGACATGGGGAGGACAGAGGAATGAATAGATGTTAGGCAGGAGACATGGAGGGACAGAGGAATGACTAGATGGTAGGTAGGAGACATGGGGGGAGCAGAGGAATGTCTAGACAGCAGGGAGGAGACATGGGGAGGACAGAGGAATGACTAGATGGTAGGCAGGAGACATGGGGGGGGGGGGGCAGAGGAATGTCTAGACAGCAGGCACTACAGTTATTCTCTGTCCGAACAGTATGTTATGTTAGTGTGGTAAGAAGCTGAGAACGCACTAACACACAACTCTACACAGTTTGCGCGAGGAACTGAACTCATGGATTTGGATCAGGAATACTAACCACTATTCCATCCATGCTACCCACATGCATTGAATTGCCCAGTGTAACATTGTTATTTGTGAGAATAGGCCATATTTAGACACACACACACACATATATATTTTTTGTACCATAATGTAATTTTGTGTCTTTTTATCCAGAACCATAGGAAAGGACTAGAATGTAGGGCACAATGTGTAACGGGGACGCGTGTGCAGAATATAATTCCTGGTGCTCTCCTTCTGTTGGGAGGAGATAATGTCAGCACTGAAATCTCTCTTCCTGAGTAAGAACTATACAGCGATATAAAATGCACCAATCAGAGGCAGATCACTTGTTCTTTAACTGGGTGGAAAGAACATTTAAATGTCAAAGTGTAATGACCACATATCACGCCAGACACTTACATCTGTGGCTTGTAATTAATAAAATGTCATATAATATCTTCCTTATACAGTACATTGTCTTTTATATAAACCGTATCCACACATCTCTAAGGGGCCTATAGACCAAATAGTCTCCCAAAACACACACAAAAATGGGTTATCCCCCAAACGTACCACTCCCCCTTCGGCGATGTCCAGCGCACAGGCGTGGTCAGCAGTAGCGCAATGAAGTCCTGATAGAGGAGATGCAGCAACGTCACACCAAACACATGACATGGATGAACGTAACCACCCTCACGTGTAACTGACATACATAATACTGCTATTATTCCCACGAATAGCAGTGAGAAGTTATTACAAGTATCGGGTTTCAAACCCGATCATTATAAATAAGTCCCAGAGAGAAACTCCGGAGAACTCCACATTCTTCCCTGCCGCAACAATAACCCTACGCGTTTCGCAAGAGTCAATGATGTTTCATCAGCATGTGAAGTAGGAGCCAGACAGGAGGCAAGCAGACAGGTGGGTGAAAGGGGGTGGTGGTAGACAATAGGTTAGACATGACCAGAGGGGAGGGGACAAGTATGGACGTAGTCAGGGCAGAAAGGCAGATAGTTTAGCCATTTGTGGATGGATGTACACGGCGAACGCGTGACACAATGTAAGTGCATTGCATGTCTCTTCCTTGTAATAAGGGTTTTATTTAATGTACAGTATGGCTGCGGGCCTACAGAATAACAGTAAGTAGATGTTTATTGCAAGGCTTCACGAGTGAAAGCAGGGAATTGAATAGGTCCCTGATAAAGATTACAGTAATATTATACGGATAGCTCTGCAATCAGGTAACTAGGGAAGCACCGGCAATGTGATCACCATACGGCGTATTCCACATATATAAACCTCCGTTCTGAGGCCACCTTCTCAAATACTTTACGTGTGGTGCGTTTAATAGCTTGTAATTTATATACACATCAACTAAAACGCTGTGGCGTGCATCGCCGCCTGTACGAGAATGAATGTTGTAATCATCCGTTATGCAGAGGAAAACATTTAACCCTGCAATTACCGCCGCTGCTTAAATGTAACCCGCAAGAGTAGGTGCTCAGCGCAGATTAGAACAGGCGCGTACACTATACTTTATATAATTGGGCAATGCAGACTGTCCGCGACTGCTCATTCCCGTCACGTTAAACCGGCGATTGCACTTGAAGAAGATTATATCCGCGGATTTTATATTTGGATTATGTAAAACTGGGACAGTTTTGTTGCCGGGCCGGGCCGATGGGAAAAGCAGCCAGGTTGGTCTGTGATTGCAGAAGGACTGAAGGATTATTTAGCAGTGATTCATGCAGTTATCAGGCTCATCACTGGCAATATTCTCGCACCGCCTCCCATGGCGCAAATGCACAGCATGCAGCTCTGTATACTGTGGGACTAAGGGCCCGATGTATCAAGCTTCAAATAGTGATAACGTAAAGAATGATAAACAGCCAATCAGCTCCTACCTGTCATTTTTCAAACCCAGTCTGTAACATGACAGTTAGGAGCTGGTTGTTTATCACTGGTTTGTTTGGGCGAGTTATAATCTGCAGTTTTACAGATGGAGCCCCTGTCATCCTTGGATGGGGCTCGCCAGGGCCTCCCCTCTGGCGCGCGCCGGCGGACAGGGGCTACACGGAACTGGGACGCGGGTAGGTCTCACAAGCACACGCGTCCCAGTCTCTTGAGTGCTGCGGGTCCCTGCCCGTCTCCGCTTCAGCCACACTCTGTAACATTAGTAGTTATGGAGAAACGGTCACAATTAGAGACAAGCCGCAGATAAATGTGCGTTAGACATTCGGCCATTTTACATAATTCTCTCCCATCACATCTTGGCCCTGGGCTGGGTTTGTACAGAATGAGCCACCTCCGCCATTATCCCGGGTACAGCCTGGCACCTCGTAAACATGTAAATAGATTTTGGGCCCCAACAAAGTCATAAAAAAGGAACTCAACGTACAGCAAAGCGTTTATTACCCAGTGTGTGGTGGTTTATGCGCTGACATTTGTATATCAGATGATGGCACTCTATCATGCCAGCATGAATCTGGGCCCCTATAGCACTGTCCCCTTGGGTCCGATACGCGCCGGCCTCTGACCCGTGGAACGTTCCCATCACCCGCTTGGGAAGGGCTCGCGGATCATCTCCACATAAACCGCTGGTCATTTCCCACTGAGCGGCTTCCTCGGTATTAAACCTGTTTTACGGCCCTCTCCCTCCAGCCCGGCCAATGAATCCTCTGCTTTATGATTTGATACAGTTGCACTAAAAAAGAAATACCTTTAGTGGTTCTCTGGGGGCTATTAACAAGGAATAATTTATCCTAGAAATTTGTTATGTTAGAATTACCAATTAGTTGTAATTATAACTTACTGCGCCTCGCGCTGCTCTACAGCTGAAGAATTTGGATCACATTAAAATCAAATTAGCATACATTAGAATCGCCGACTCCAGTACGAGGCAGGCACCGGGGTAGGGGGGCTGCAAACAGGTAACGGGGTCGGCTAGCCTGTACTGATTAGTACACAACGCCTGTGTGGGTTTAGGATCAGCCCTGGGGACTATCATGGGGTAGAATTTAAAATGTGATACAAATAGAAAAATAAATGGAAAGTTTGAATTCATTGTGTTACAGTTTATAAAGGGTCCGATAGTCCCCTGGGGCAGCGTGTGACCGAGGCTGTAAGTGTCATTCCTGGAGGGTGGCAGAGATTCCGGCCACTGTCCTACTTTCCTCTATGGTTGGAAATCTACTGAATTCAAATAATTGCTAAGAGCAAGCTTCTCTCATTGGCTGCAGGTGTCTGCTTCATCATGAAGTCACTAAGATTAATGTATCAGCTGGTGGAACATAATGAGACACTGGTAAGTCCGAAATAAGCGGCAAGTCACAGATCCTCCAGGCCAGAACAAAGAAACGAGGAGCCATCCATAGTATAATGGTGGGGGGGTATATCAAGAAATGAGGGATGTGTCAGTGAGGACAGGGCTGCATGTGACAGGGGCAGGGACATGATGTGAGGAGGGGAATGGGGGCAGCAGGAAGCCACAGTTTGAGAGTTATATAGTGGGAGGAGCAGGGTCCCCAGCAGCACAGAGTATATCAGGAGATGAGTGATGTGTCAGTGAGGACAGGGCTGCATGTGACAGGGGCAGGGACATGATGTGAGGAGGGGAATGGGGGCAGCAGGAAGCCACAGTTTGAGAGTTATATAGTGGGAGGAGCAGGGTCCCCAGCAGCACAGAGTATATCAGGAGATGAGTGATGTGTCAGTGAGGACAGGGCTGCATGTGACAGGGGCAGTGACATGATGTGAGGAGGGGAATGGAGGCAGCAGGAAGCCACAGACTGAGAGTTATATAGTGGGAGGAGCAGGGTCCCCAGCAGCACAGAGTATATCAGGAGATGAGTGATGTGTCAGTGAGGATAGGGCTGCATGTGACAGGGGCAGTGACGTGATGTGAGGAGGGGAATGGAGGCAGCAGGAAGCCACAGACTGAGAGTTATATAGTGAGAGGAGCAGGGTCCCCAGCAGCGCAGAGTATATCAGGAGATGAGTGATGTATCAGTGAGGACAGGGCTGCATGTGACAGGGGCAGTGACATGATGTGAGGAGGGGAATGGAGGCAGCAGGAAGCCACAGGCTGAGAGTTATATAGTGGGAGGAGCAGGGTCCCCCAGCAGCACAGAGTATATCAGGAGATGAGGGATGTGTCAGTGAGGACAGGGCTGCATGTGACAGGGGCAGTGACATGATGTGAGGAGGGGAATGGGGGCAGCAGGAAGCCACAGACTGAGAGTTATATAGTGGGAGGAGCAGGGTCCCCAGCAGCACAGAGTATATCAGGAGATGAGTGATGTGTGAGTGAGGACAGGGCTGCATGTGACAGGGGCAGTGACATGATGTGAGGAAGGGAATAGAGGCAGCAGGAAGCCACAGACTGAGAGTTATATGGTGGGAGGAGCAGGGTCCCCAGCAGCACAGAGTATATCAGGAGATGAGTGATGTGACCGTGAGGACAGGACTGCATGTGACAGGGGCAGTGACATGATGTGAGGAAGGGAATGGAGGCAGCAGGAAGCCACAGACTGAGAGTTATATAGTGGGAGGAGCAGGGTCCTCAGCAGCACAGAGTATATCAGGAGATGAGTGATGTGTCAGTGAGGACAGGGCTGCATGTGACAGGGGCAGTGACATGATGTGAGGAGGGGAATGGAGGCAGCAGGAAGCCACAGACTGAGAATTATATAGTGGGAGGAGCAGGGTCCCCAGCAGCACAGAGTATATCAGGAGATAAGTGATGTGTCAGTGAGGCCAGGGCTGCATGTGACAGGGGCAATGACATGATGTGAGGAGGGGAATGGGGGCAGCAGGAAGCCACAGACTGGGAGTTATATAGTGGGAGGAGCAGGGTCCCCAGCAGCACAGAGTATATCAGGAGATGAGGGATGTGTCAGTGAGGACAGGGCTGCATGTGACAGGGGCAGTGACATGATGTGAGGAGGGGAATAGAGGCAGCAGGAAGCCACAGACTGAGAGTTATATAGTGGGAGGAGCAGGGTCCCCAGCAGCGCAGAGTATCAGGTGATGAGTAATGTGTCAGTGAGGGCACTATGATGTGGGTGAGTAATGTGAGTGATGAGTAATGTTGCAGGACACGGGTCAGGCCACATAATGGGCAAAACTAGAAAGAATGACAAGAACTGTTCTGCATGCCATTCATTTACTCCGCAATCAGAGAGTTTCTGCCGATTTAATTGGCTGCTGTAAATGCTGAAATTGATGCATCTTTTTCTTTATCTTTGTCATATTTTATTGCAGTGAATGTGAGCCTATGTATATATCTCTCCTGAGATATGGGATATATATAGTTGTATCTATTTCTCCATAATCCCGGCATGCTTTCTTCTGCACTTGATGTACAGTAATACTGTTTTTGTTATGTATTAACATAAATTCACAACATTTCCATAACCTTGGAGGTGACATTTATTCTTAATAAATTGGGTATGTATATGTTCTGAGCTTACAGGAACACATTTTATTCATCAGTATCACATCCCCAGCGCCATTGTTGTAGCTAAATATCTTATTTGTTTCCATATAATAATTATTCACAGTTTGTACATACATGACTTCCATCCACACGACCTATGTATGCGATATACCCCATGTCCCCCCTCCCTGCATCCGGGTCCTGTCCGGTAAGTGGCATATTTAGAGGTGTGATGTAACAGAGGGCTGTTATCAGTCTATGTGGTGAAACGCGTTGTGTTCTGTTGGTCTATATCCCATGACCCATTGATGCCCCCCCCGAATCCCGTTCCTGTCCAGTAAGTGGCATATTTAGAGGTGTGATGTAACAGAGGGCTGTTACCAGTCTATGTGGTGAAACGCGTGGTGTTCTGTTGGTCTATATCCCATGACCCATTGGTGCCCCCCCCCCAATCCCGTTCCTGTCCGGTAAGTGGCATATTTAGAGGTGTGATGTAACAGAGGGCTGTTACCAGTCTATGTGGTGAAACGCGTTGTGTTATGTTGGTCTCCATTCGGTGCACTATGCAGACAAATAAAGGCTCATTTTGTATTTTTCTTTCGTTTCTTGCAGACCCTAAAGGGTTTATTAAGGTTTACAATCCCTCTAATGGCATAATTGAAACCGTATAGAGGCTAACTGCAGTCAAACAGAAAGGTCTCAGAAATCTGCAGCCTCCTGTAATGTTTTTAACAAATGTTCACTTGTATAAAGCTCTGTGCGATTCTATATAGTGTAAGGAGCAGGGTCCCCAGCAGCACAGAGTATGTCTGACTAATTGGGTACTGGTAGAGGACACTAGGCCTCAGCATGCTGGGAAGAGTTGAGTCTTCTCTGTTCTTTCAGGTAGGTTGTCAGTGACCCTAACCATCCTCTGACGGCAATACATTTTCATCACAGATATGGAGAAATGCGCAGAACCTCTATAAATCGGTGGATAAAGCGGCTATTTTTGCTTGATGAGCTGACCCCTGAGCATGAAGTGTGGCCACGTGTATGTGCAGTTTCTATGAGCTGCTCGCACCTTGGGATCAATATTTCTATCTGCAGTAGACTCCTACGCGTTTCACATTCACCCAACTATTCCTTTGTGTTACACAGCAGTAGAACGCCGCTGGGATCCTGCTTCTCTGTGGTGAGTCTAACATCACGTGTCTGGGGCGCAATGTTACACAAGATAAAGGTGCAGGAACCGACAGCAATAAATCCCATGATGCACTATGATCTCCATCAGCACACAGGGTTAAAGTTTTTGATTTCTCTTTTTTCTGGGTTAAACGTTGGCCTTTGTCTACCTTTAAGCTTCTCTGTTCCTAACATGTAATTATTGATAGAACAAACTGCATTAGGGCCGATCTTTCACCACTGCAGAGATTTAAAGATTTGTTTAAATGCTAAAATGTTTTCACAATGGGAGAGGAATGGAAGTAGCTCAGTTGTGTCAAAGGACAATATAGTGTTCTGTGACTGACGTCGTGCTTCATGATTAACCCCTCTGGGGCTGTGGAAATGTACAGAAGCTGACCAGTTCCCACACTTCCCTGATGCTGCCGGCCCAGGAGCACTTCCCTGATGCTGCCGGCCCAGGAGCACTTCCCTGATGCCACCTATGTAGAAGCACTACCCTGACGCCGCCTATGTAGGAGCACTTCCCTGATGCTTCTGTCCAGGAGCACTTTCCTGACGCCGCCTATGTAGGAGCACTTTCCTGATGCCGCCTATGTAGGAGCACTTTCCTGACGCCGCCTATGTAGGAGCACTTCCCTGATGCCACCTATGTAAAAGCACTTCCCTGATGCCGCCTATGTAGGAGCACTTCCCTGATGCTGCCTATGTAGGAGCACTTCCCTGATGCCTCCTGTCCAGGAGCACTTTCCTGACGCCGCCTATGTAGGAGCACTTTCCTGACGCCGCCTATGTAGGAGCACTTTCCTGACATCGCCGGCCCATGAGCACTTCCCTGACGCCGCCTATGTAGGAGCACTTCCCTGACGCCACCGGCCCAAGAGCACTTCTCTGACGCCTCCTGTCCAGGAGCACTTCCCTAACACCACCGGCCCAGGAGCACTTCCCTGATGCCTCCTGTCCAGAAGCACTTCCCTGATGCCACCTATGTAGGAGCATTTCCCTGACGCTGCCGGCCCAGGAGCACTTCCCTGACGCCACCTATGTAGGAGCACTTCCCTGACGCTGCCGGCCCAGGAGCACTTCCCTGACACCGCCTATGTAGGAGCACTTCTCTGACTCCGCCGGCCCAGGAGCACTTACCTGACCCTGCCTATGTAGGAGCACTTCCCTGACGCTGCCGGCCCAGGAGCACTTACCTGACGCCGCCCATGTAGGAGCACTTCCCGTAAGCCTCCTGTCCAGGAGCACTTCCCTAACACCACCAGCCCAGGAGCACTTCCCGAACACCACCAGCCCAGGAGCACATCCCTGATGCCTCCTGTCCAGGAGCACTTCCCTGACACCGCCGGCCAAGGAGCACTTTCCTGACGCCGCCTATATAGGAGCACTTCCCTGATGGTGCCGGCCGAGGAGCACTTTTCTGCCGCCGCCTATGTAGGAGCACTTTCCCGACACCGCCTATGTAGGAGCACTTCCCTGACACCGCCTAGGTAGGAGCACTTCCCTGACGCCGCCTATGTAGGAGCACTTCCCTGACACTACCTATGTAGGAGCACTTCCCTGACGCCGCCCATGTAGGAGCACTTCCCTGACGCCGCCTATGTAGGAGCACTTCCCTGACGCCGCCTATGTAGGAGCACTTCCCTGACGCTACCTATGTAGGAGCACTTCCCTGACACTACCTATGTAGGAGCACTTCCCTGACGCCGCCTATGTAGGAGCACTTCCCTGACGCTGCCTATGTAGGAGCACTTCCCTGACACCACCTATGTAGGAGCACTTCCCTGACGCCACCTATGTAGGAGCTCTTCCCTGACGCCACCTATGTAGGAGCACTTCCCTGATGCCACCTATGTAGGAGCACTTCCCTGACGCCGCCTGTGTAGGAGCACTTCCCTGACGCCGCCTGTGTAGGAGCACTTCCCTGACGCCACTTATGTAGGAGCACTTCCCTGACGCCACCTATGTAGGAGCACTTCCCTGACGCCGCCTATGTAGGAGCACTTCCCTGAAGCCGCCTATGTAGGAGCACTTCCCTGACGCCACCTATGTAGGAGCACTTCCCTGATGCCACCTATGTAGGAGCACTTCCCTGACGCCGCCTGTGTAGGAGCACTTCCCTGACGCCGCCTGTGTAGGAGCACTTCCCTGACGCCACTTATGTAGGAGCACTTCCCTGACGCCACCTATGTAGGAGCACTTCCCTGACGCCGCCTATGTAGGAGCACTTCCCTGAAGCCGCCTATGTAGGAGCACTTCCCTGACGCCGCCTATGTAGGAGCACTTCCCTGACGCCTCCTGTCCAGGAGCACTTCCCTAACACCACCAGCCCAGGAGCACTTCCCGAACACCACCAACCCAGGAGCACATCCCTGATGCCTCCTGTCCAGGAGCACTTCCCTGACACCGCCGGCCAAGGAGCACTTTCCTGACGCCGCCTATGTAGGAGCACTTCCCTGACGCCACCTATGTAGGAGCACTTCCCTGACACTACCTATGTAGGAGCACTTCCCTGACACCGCCTATGTAGGAGCACTTCCCTGACCCTACCTATGTAGGAGCACTTCCCTGACGCTGCCTATGTAGGAGCACTTCCCTGACACTACCTATGTAGGAGCACTTCCCTGACACTACCTATGTAGGAGCACTTCCCTGACGCTGCCTATGTAGGAGCACTTCCCTGACGCTACCTATGTAGGAGTACTTCCCTGACACTACCTATGTAGGAGCACCTCCCTGACACTACCTATGTAGGAGCACCTCCCTGACACTACCTATGTAGGAGCACTTCCCTGACGCCACCTATGTAGGAGCACTTCCCTGACGCTACCTATGTAGGAGTACTTCCCTGACACTACCTATGTAGGAGCACCTCCCTGACACTACCTATGTAGGAGCACTTCCCTGACGCTACCTATGTAGGAGCACTTTCCTGATGCCGCCTATGTAGGAGCACTTTCCTGACGCCGCCTATGTAGGAGCACTTCCCTGATGCCACCTATGTAAAAGCACTTCCCTGATGCCGCCTATGTAGGAGCACTTCCCTGATGCTGCCTATGTAGGAGCACTTCCCTGATGCCTCCTGTCCAGGAGCACTTTCCTGACGCCGCCTATGTAGGAGCACTTTCCTGACGCCGCCTATGTAGGAGCACTTTCCTGACATCGCCGGCCCATGAGCACTTCCCTGACGCCGCCTATGTAGGAGCACTTCCCTGACGCCACCGGCCCAAGAGCACTTCTCTGACGCCTCCTGTCCAGGAGCACTTCCCTAACACCACCGGCCCAGGAGCACTTCCCTGATGCCTCCTGTCCAGAAGCACTTCCCTGATGCCACCTATGTAGGAGCATTTCCCTGACGCTGCCGGCCCAGGAGCACTTCCCTGACGCCACCTATGTAGGAGCACTTCCCTGACGCTGCCGGCCCAGGAGCACTTCCCTGACACCGCCTATGTAGGAGCACTTCTCTGACTCCGCCGGCCCAGGAGCACTTACCTGACCCTGCCTATGTAGGAGCACTTCCCTGACGCTGCCGGCCCAGGAGCACTTACCTGACGCCGCCCATGTAGGAGCACTTCCCTTAAGCCTCCTGTCCAGGAGCACTTCCCTAACACCACCAGCCCAGGAGCACTTCCCGAACACCACCAGCCCAGGAGCACATCCCTGATGCCTCCTGTCCAGGAGCACTTCCCTGACACCGCCGGCCAAGGAGCACTTTCCTGACGCCGCCTATATAGGAGCACTTCCCTGATGGTGCCGGCCGAGGAGCACTTTTCTGCCGCCGCCTATGTAGGAGCACTTTCCCGACACCGCCTATGTAGGAGCACTTCCCTGACACCGCCTAGGTAGGAGCACTTCCCTGACGCCGCCTATGTAGGAGCACTTCCCTGACACTACCTATGTAGGAGCACTTCCCTGACGCCGCCCATGTAGGAGCACTTCCCTGACGCCGCCTATGTAGGAGCACTTCCCTGACGCCGCCTATGTAGGAGCACTTCCCTGACGCTACCTATGTAGGAGCACTTCCCTGACACTACCTATGTAGGAGCACTTCCCTGACGCCGCCTATGTAGGAGCACTTCCCTGACGCTGCCTATGTAGGAGCACTTCCCTGACACCACCTATGTAGGAGCACTTCCCTGACGCCACCTATGTAGGAGCTCTTCCCTGACGCCACCTATGTAGGAGCACTTCCCTGATGCCACCTATGTAGGAGCACTTCCCTGACGCCGCCTGTGTAGGAGCACTTCCCTGACGCCGCCTGTGTAGGAGCACTTCCCTGACGCCACTTATGTAGGAGCACTTCCCTGACGCCACCTATGTAGGAGCACTTCCCTGACGCCGCCTATGTAGGAGCACTTCCCTGAAGCCGCCTATGTAGGAGCACTTCCCTGACGCCACCTATGTAGGAGCACTTCCCTGATGCCACCTATGTAGGAGCACTTCCCTGACGCCGCCTGTGTAGGAGCACTTCCCTGACGCCGCCTGTGTAGGAGCACTTCCCTGACGCCACTTATGTAGGAGCACTTCCCTGACGCCACCTATGTAGGAGCACTTCCCTGACGCCGCCTATGTAGGAGCACTTCCCTGAAGCCGCCTATGTAGGAGCACTTCCCTGACGCCGCCTATGTAGGAGCACTTCCCTGACGCCTCCTGTCCAGGAGCACTTCCCTAACACCACCAGCCCAGGAGCACTTCCCGAACACCACCAACCCAGGAGCACATCCCTGATGCCTCCTGTCCAGGGGCACTTCCCTGACACCGCCGGCCAAGGAGCACTTTCCTGACGCCGCCTATGTAGGAGCACTTCCCTGACGCCACCTATGTAGGAGCACTTCCCTGACACTACCTATGTAGGAGCACTTCCCTGACACCGCCTATGTAGGAGCACTTCCCTGACCCTACCTATGTAGGAGCACTTCCCTGACGCTGCCTATGTAGGAGCACTTCCCTGACACTACCTATGTAGGAGCACTTCCCTGACACTACCTATGTAGGAGCACTTCCCTGACGCTGCCTATGTAGGAGCACTTCCCTGACGCTACCTATGTAGGAGTACTTCCCTGACACTACCTATGTAGGAGCACCTCCCTGACACTACCTATGTAGGAGCACCTCCCTGACACTACCTATGTAGGAGCACTTCCCTGACGCCACCTATGTAGGAGCACTTCCCTGACGCTACCTATGTAGGAGTACTTCCCTGACACTACCTATGTAGGAGCACCTCCCTGACACTACCTATGTAGGAGCACTTCCCTGACGCTACCTATGTAGGAGCACTTTCCTGATGCCGCCTATGTAGGAGCACTTTCCTGACGCCGCCTATGTAGGAGCACTTCCCTGATGCCACCTATGTAAAAGCACTTCCCTGATGCCGCCTATGTAGGAGCACTTCCCTGATGCCGCCTTTGTAGGAGCACTTCCCTGATGCCTCCTGTCCAGGAGCACTTTCCTGACGCCGCCTATGTAGGAGCACTTTCCTGACGCCGCCTATGTAGGAGCACTTTCCTGACATCGCCGGCCCATGAGCACTTCCCTGACGCCGCCTATGTAGGAGCACTTCCCTGACGCCACCGGCCCAAGAGCACTTCTCTGACGCCTCCTGTCCAGGAGCACTTCCCTAACACCACCGGCCCAGGAGCACTTCCCTGATGCCTCCTGTCCAGAAGCACTTCCCTGATGCCACCTATGTAGGAGCATTTCCCTGACGCTGCCGGCCCAGGAGCACTTCCCTGACGCCACCTATGTAGGAGCACTTCCCTGACGCTGCCGGCCCAGGAGCACTTCCCTGACACCGCCTATGTAGGAGCACTTCTCTGACTCCGCCGGCCCAGGAGCACTTACCTGACCCTGCCTATGTAGGAGCACTTCCCTGACGCTGCCGGCCCAGGAGCACTTACCTGACGCCGCCCATGTAGGAGCACTTCCCTTAAGCCTCCTGTCCAGGAGCACTTCCCTAACACCACCAGCCCAGGAGCACTTCCCGAACACCACCGGCCCAGGAGCACATCCCTGATGCCTCCTGTCCAGGAGCACTTCCCTGACACCGCCGGCCAAGGAGCACTTTCCTGACGCCGCCTATATAGGAGCACTTCCCTGATGGTGCCGGCCGAGGAGCACTTTTCTGCCGCCGCCTATGTAGGAGCACTTTCCCGACACCGCCTATGTAGGAGCACTTCCCTGACACCGCCTAGGTAGGAGCACTTCCCTGACGCCGCCTATGTAGGAGCACTTCCCTGACACTACCTATGTAGGAGCACTTCCCTGACGCCGCCCATGTAGGAGCACTTCCCTGACGCCGAGTATGTAGGAGCACTTCCCTGACGCCGCCTATGTAGGAGCACTTCCCTGACGCTGCATATGTAGGAGCACTTCCCTGACACTACCTATGTAGGAGCACTTCCCTGACGCCGCCTATGTAGGAGCACTTCCCTGACGCTGCCTATGTAGGAGCACTTCCCTGACACCACCTATGTAGGAGCACTTCCCTGACGCCACCTATGTAGGAGCTCTTCCCTGACGCCACCTATGTAGGAGCACTTCCCTGATGCCACCTATGTAGGAGCACTTCCCTGACGCCGCCTGTGTAGGAGCACTTCCCTGACGCCGCCTGTGTAGGAGCACTTCCCTGACGCCACTTATGTAGGAGCACTTCCCTGACGCCACCTATGTAGGAGCACTTCCCTGACGCCGCCTATGTAGGAGCACTTCCCTGAAGCCGCCTATGTAGGAGCACTTCCCTGACGCCACCTATGTAGGAGCACTTCCCTGATGCCACCTATGTAGGAGCACTTCCCTGACGCCGCCTGTGTAGGAGCACTTCCCTGACGCCGCCTGTGTAGGAGCACTTCCCTGACGCCACTTATGTAGGAGCACTTCCCTGACGCCACCTATGTAGGAGCACTTCCCTGACGCCGCCTATGTAGGAGCACTTCCCTGAAGCCGCCTATGTAGGAGCACTTCCCTGACGCCGCCTATGTAGGAGCACTTCCCTGACGCCTCCTGTCCAGGAGCACTTCCCTAACACCACCAGCCCAGGAGCACTTCCCGAACACCACCAACCCAGGAGCACATCCCTGATGCCTCCTGTCCAGGAGCACTTCCCTGACACCGCCGGCCAAGGAGCACTTTCCTGACGCCGCCTATGTAGGAGCACTTCCCTGACGCCACCTATGTAGGAGCACTTCCCTGACACTACCTATGTAGGAGCACTTTCCTGACGCCGCCCATGTAGGAGCACTTCCCGGACGCCGCCTATGTAGGAGCACTTCCCTGATGCCGCCTATGTAGGAGCACTTCCCTGACGCTACCTATGTAGGAGCACTTCCCTGACACTACCTATGTAGGAGCACTTCCCTGATGCCGCCTATGTAGGAGCACTTCCCTGACACCGCCTATGTAGGAGCACTTCCCTGACACCACCTATGTAGGAGCACTTCCCTGACGCCACCTATGTAGGAGCTCTTCCCTGACGCCACCTATGTAGGAGCACTTCCCTGACGCCGCCTGTGTAGGAGCACTTCCCTGACGCCGCCTGTGTAGGAGCACTTCCCTGACGCCACCTATGTAGGAGCACTTCCCTGACGCCACCTATGTAGGAGCACTTCCCTGACGCCGCCTATGTAGGAGCACTACCCTGACGCCGCCTATGTAGGAGCACTTCCCTGACGCCGCCTATAAGAGCACTTCCCTGACGCCACCTATGTAGGAGCACTTCCCTGACGCTACCTATGTAGGAGCACTTCCCTGATGCTACCTATGTAGGAGCACCTCCCTGACGCTACCTATGTAGGAGCACCTCCCTGACGCTACCTATGTAGGAGCACTTCCCTGACGCTACCTATGTAGGAGCACTTCCCTGACGCCTCCTATGTAGGAGCACTTCCCTGACGCCTCCTATGTAGGAGCACTTCCCTGACACTACCTATGTAGGAGCACTTCCCTGAAACCGCCTATGTAGGAGCACTTCCCTGACCCTACCTATGTAGGAGCACTTCCCTGACGCTACCTATGTAGGATCACTTCCCTGAGGCTGCCTATGTAGGAGCACTTCCCTGACGCTACCTATGTAGGAGCACTTCCCTGACGCCACCTATGTAGGAGCACTTTCTTGACGCTACCTATGTAGGAGCACTTCCCTGACGCTACCTATGTAGGAGCACTTCCCTGACGCTACCTATGTAGGAGCTCTTCCCTGACACCACCTATGTAGGAGCACTACCCTGACACTACCTATGTAGGAGCACTTCCCTGACGCTACCTATGTAGGAGCACTTCCCTGACGCTACCTATGTAGGAGCACTTTCCTGACGCTACCTACAGTATGTAGGAGCACTTCCCTGACACTACCTATGTAGGAGCACTTCCCTGACACTACCTATGTAGGAGCACTTCCCTGACACCGCCTATGTAGGAGCACTTCCCTGACCCTACCTATGTAGGAGCACTTCCCTGACGCTGCCTATGTAGGAGCACTTCCCTGACACTACCTATGTAGGAGCACTTCCCTGACACTACCTATGTAGGAGCACTTCCCTGACGCTGCCTATGTAGGAGCACTTCCCTGACGCTACCTATGTAGGAGTACTTCCCTGACACTACCTATGTAGGAGCACCTCCCTGACACTACCTATGTAGGAGCACCTCCCTGACACTACCTATGTAGGAGCACTTCCCTGACGCCACCTATGTAGGAGCACTTCCCTGACGCTACCTATGTAGGAGTACTTCCCTGACACTACCTATGTAGGAGCACCTCCCTGACACTACCTATGTAGGAGCACTTCCCTGACGCTACCTATGTAGGAGCACTTCCCTGACGCTACCTATGTAGGAGTACTTCCCTGACACTACCTATGTAGGAGCACCTCCCTGACACTACCTATGTAGGAGCACTTCCCTGACACTACCTATGTAGGAGCACTTCCCTGACACTACCTATGTAGGAGCACTTCCCTGACGCTACCTATGTAGGAGCACTTCCCTGACGCCACCTATGTAGGAGCACTTCCCTGACGCTACCTATGTAGGAGTACTTCCCTGACACTACCTATGTAGGAGCACTTCCCTGACACTACCTATGTAGGAGCACTTCCCTGACGCTGCCTATGTAGGAGCACTTCCCTGACGCTACCTATGTAGGAGTACTTCCCTGACACTACCTATGTAGGAGCACTTCCCTGACGCTACCTATGTAGGAGTACTTCCCTGACACTACCTATGTAGGAGCACTTCCCTGACGCTGCCTATGTAGGAGCACTTCCCTGACACTACCTATGTAGGAGCACCTCCCTGACACTACCTATGTAGGAGCACCTCCCTGACACTACCTATGTAGGAGCACTTCCCTGACGCCACCTATGTAGGAGCACTTCCCTGACGCTACCTATGTAGGAGTACTTCCCTGACGCTACCTATGTAGGAGCACCTCCCTGACACCACCTATGTAGGAGCACCTCCCTTACATGGGCGTGTCACTGAAAGCTGCTGCATGCAGATATGCACAGGACGTTGTATGGAGAAGCTGCAGCCACCAGAAAGCTGCTGCAAGTCTCGATAGTACATCCTAATCCGCACAGCGATGAAGATGCACCGTCTAAGACGCTGCCAGTAGGTGTCTGTCTCTGATGGACGTGCAGGCGGAGACCCAGGTACCAAGCCTGGAAATCTCCAAAAGGACGGATATCACCGGAACATCTGTCTACATGCAATGAGTGGCCGGATACATCACACTCACAATGTACCGCACTACAGCATATGCAGGTGCTATACACGTAACCTGTGTAGGTGTAGTCACAGCCGGTGCATACTGTGCCCAGGACTGATGTGTCCTCGCTGCGTCGGATGACCCCAGTCAGCCATACGATAGCATTGCTCAGGTGACACGTAGCGCTGCTCCCACCAATCACCATCTCGCCTGGGAACGCCAACTCATCACCAAGCCTGACGCACAGCGGGGGCTCCAGAATTTTACCAAGAGACAAATCAATCCAGCTGCAATTAGTGTCGGGTAACAATCCCAACCATCCTGATCTTCCCCTCGTCCTAAGGGCGGAGGTCACGGCGGTCTTCTCCGCTCTGTACAGCATCACATCAGGCAGACGGCAGCGGAGGGAGAACCTGAGGTTTGTGTCACTGGCCGAGCAGAACATGAGCCCGCCAGACTCTGGGCCTTACGGCAGCGATGCCCCCTGTGCCCACTCACGGATCATACCCAGCCTGTCCTCAGACCTGCTGCAAGAACGGAACATATGCTGCTCAATAATGCAGAACGCCATCTCCGGCTTCTATGTCAGAGATTTGTCTACGCAGGAACCTGATATCAGCCCCCGTCCATCTGTGCACTCATTGTCTCTCCCAGTAGGCTGGCATTAGTCAGCGGCAGGGCTCCTGGGTGGCACAGGGCATTTCTTCCGGTCACTGGAAGCGGCCGCCTGACGTGCATGCTCTCACCCCAGAGGCCTCCGGATATGCAGAGCATTCCGTGCACGTGGCACAGACACGAGCTGCCGGCTGCCAGGCTGAGCGCGTCGCGGCTGTTTATGGGGAGCTGATCCGCAGGGCGCACTACAGGCAACGCCTAGGTGCACAGTCAGCAGGTTGCACTAGGCCAGCATTGACTAAAGGGCGATGCAAGTAGAAGGTGAACACTGTCAAAAGTCGACACATTAAAAAGTCAACTTTTTTTTTTTCTTATTTGGATCTATTTATATTTTACCGTCAACGTGGGCACCGATGGGAAGCGGTAAAGTGGCAAGCGATGCCACACATAGAGGTATACGGAACCATCTCTACTCATTTCCTTTTGTCACAGTATATACTGTATCCTGGCCGAAGCAGAATGCTGGCGAGGAACTGGTTGGCGACCCCCTGAAGGTGAATTCGGGACGGTATGCCTAACAGTGTCCCCCCACATCCAGTTCCGCTAAAGCAAACGTTACATCCGCAGCGGAAACGTGGAACATTTGCATGGACTTTATTAAATATCATGGGGAACGGATTAAACCACCAATGTTGCTTTATAGCTCTGGGCTTCCAGAAACTTCTGCAAAGTTCCCGGAGAAAGACGCGGCATTCTAATAACGCAGCCTCGCCTCGCCTATAAAAGTCCAAATAAGCCGAACAATTGCTTTCCGAGAGAAGGTGCTTCTTTTAAATCAGGTTAAATGCCTAAAAATTGGATGCTCTTCCGTCTTCAAAATGCCTGAGCTGTAAAACGATGGAACGTAAGGCAATAAATGGAGTATAAAAATTAATTCTGAGACGGCAGCGGCGAGCGCGTAACCCTTGAGGCACCAGCAGGGTGGGCAACAGCCTGGATATAGTATGCGGAAGAGCCTCTGGCACACAAAGGGTGCTTGTCAAACATTCCTATATTGGATCCAAGCCATGGGCCTAGTGGAGAGAGGACTCTTGGGTATACAGGGCACTGTAGGGTGGCATACATGTATGGCAGAGTGTCCGGGGCTGGGTAGATGCCGTCACAGAGTCACGTATCCCGGGGCCTTCACATCAAGAGGAGTCTGATAGAGTACAAGAGGAATCCGGGAGATAAGGAGGAGGGGGGGGGGGGGGGGGACAGCGTTCTCTGTGCTGGGATTACGTATGCACTGTCCCTTGTCTGCCGCGAAGCTCCAGGCATCATCTGAACATGATTAAACAACCATTATGCCCACTCAGTAAGAAAATTGAGATTTACAGACTTCCGACTCTCCATTTAAATGCAAATGGAAAGTTTTAGCCTGGAACCATGGATAAAAATAAAGCATTAAAGACACAGGAGCGCTGTAAAGGTCGCAGGGCCACTGGTGTGATCACTGTGCCAGGCTGTCACGTCCTCTAATGCTCAGGCACCGATCACACATTACCATCCAGCATGGAGCCCTTCCCGGGAGTGTGGGAGTCAGCGAGCGGAACACGGCGGTGTCTGTCCACGGGATACAGCAAGGTCAGCGCGAGAGCAGCCCTGGATGCACGCGGTATAAACACGGCTATGTTGTAGCTGAACCGACAGAAGTAACTTGTGTCAGAGCAGAATACGATATCGGGTCTCTCCGTAACCTTGCGGCACTTCAAGGTGGGAGTGACGGAAAGGAAGTGTCTCTCGTAAGCGATCTGTAACTATTTCCTTGTGTGGCCCCACTATTTCCATGTGTGGCCCCACTATTTCCTTGTGTGGCCGCACTATTTCCTTGTGTGGCCGCACTATTTCCTTGTGTGGCCGCACTATTTCCATGTGTGGCCCCACTATTTCCTTGTGTGGCCCCACTATTTCCTTGTGTGGCCCCACTATGTCCTTGTGTGGCTGCACTATGTCCATGTGTGGCCCCACTATTTCCTACTACTGCCTTTATGCTCTCCGCAGCGACCTCTCACGTGGAAGGGCAGCTGCCAAGGACGTGTAGCTACTAAAGACACCAGCAAGACCACCATGTAGGCAGCGGACCTTGACTGCTATCACAGCCTAGAACAGGAATGGCCAAACTGTGCGCCTCCAGCTGTTGTAAAACTACACATCCCAGCATGCCTTGCAATAGTTTTAGCATTCCTTAATAGCAAAGGGGTCCTTGATGAAGTCTGACAGGACGAAACGTGTTGGTTGATCCTAGTGATCCTAGCCTCCAGCCATACCTCTGACATAAGCACTTTATTTGTATGTTTTGTACCTCTTATTGTCTAACTTTTTTATTGTTAAAAGCTGTTATTTTTTACATATTTTTTGTAAAAAAAAACTTTTTTAAACCTTTGTTTCCTTTTTATTAGTGTATAAATAAATAATCCTATTTTTATACAATTGATAATTTTATCTATATATATTTTTTATATATATATATATTTTATACTGATAAAATAACCACTGTTCAGTTCGCACTAGATTACTATTTATGTAAAACAATTAGTCGCCGTCACTTTATACATTGTTCACACACACACACACATACACACACACACACACACACACACATATATACACACACACATATATACACACACACATATACAATCACACACACACACACACACACACCCATATACACTGTATGGACATTGCACTCCACCAATGACATTGTGGGACGACATGGCGGCCACCATATTAGATACCAGCGTACGCCATGCCAGTGTGCGGTGAGTATACCAGTATACGCCATACACCAGTGTGTGCCATACCAGTGTACAGCGAGTATACCAGTGTGTGCCATACCGGTGTACAGTGAGTATACCAGTGTACTCCATACCGGTGTACAGTGAGTATACCAGTGTACGGCGAGTATACCAGTGTGTGCCATACCAGTGTACAGTGAGTATACCAGTGTACGGCGAGTATACCAGTGTACGTCATACCAGTGTACAGCGAGTATACCAGTGTACGGTGAGTATACCAGTGTGTGCCATACCAGTGTACAGCGAGTATACCAGTGTACGGCGAGTATACCAGTGTGTGCCATACCAGTGTACAGTGAGTATATCAGTGCACATCATACCAGTGTACAGAGAGTATACCAGTGTACGCCATACCAGTGTACAGTGAGTATACCAGTGTACGCCATACCAGTGTACAGTGAGTATACCAGTGTACGGCGAGTATACCAGTGTGTGCCATACCAGTGTACAGCGAGTATACCAGTGTACATCATACCACTGTACAGAGAGTATACCAGTGTGTGCCATACCAGTGTACAGCGAGTATACCAGTGCACAGCGAGTATACCAGTGTACGGTGAGTATACCAGTGTGTGCCATACCAGTGTACAGTGAGTATACCAGTGCACATCATACCAGTGTACAGAGAGTATACCAGTGTACGGCGAGTATACCAGTGTGTGCCATACCAGTGTACAGCGAGTATACCAGTGTACAGCGAGTATACCAGTGTACAGTGAGTATAACCGGGGTGTGCCATACCAGTGTACAGTGAGTATACCAGTGCACATCATACCAGTGTACAGAGAGTATACCAGTGTACGGCGAGTATATCAGTGTGTGCCATACCAGTGTACAGTGAGTATACCAGTGCACATCATACCAGTGTACAGAGAGTATACCAGTGTACGCCATACCAGTATACAGTGAGTATACCAGTGTGTGCCATACCAGTGTACAGTGAGTATACCAGTGTACAGTACGTCATACCAGTGTACAGAGAGTATACCAGTGTACAGTACATCATACCAGTGTACAGAGAGTATACCAGTGTACGCCATACCAGTGTACAGTGAGTATACCAGTGTACGGCGAGTATACCAGTGTGTGCCATACCAGTGTAGAGCGAGTATACCAGTGTACGTCATACCAGTGTACAGAGAGTATACCAGTGTACGTCATACCAGTGTACAGTGAGTATACCAGTGTACGGCGAGTATACCAGTGTGTGCCATACCAGTGTAGAGCGAGTATACCAGTGTACGTCATACCAGTGTACAGCGAGTATACCAGTGTACGTCATACCAGTGTACAGTGAGTATACCAGTGTGTTCCATACCAGTGTACAGTGAGTATACCAGTGTACGTCATAACAGTGTACAGCGAGTATACCAGTGTACGTCATACCAGTGTACAGTGAGTATACCAGTGTGTGCCATATCAATGTACAGCGAGTATACCAGTGTGTGCCATACCAGTGAACAGAGAGTATACCAGTGTACGCCATACCAGTGTACAGTGAGTATACCAGTGTACGGCGAGTATATCAGTGTGTGCCATACCAGTGTACAGCGAGTATACCAGTGTACGTCATACCAGTGTACAGAGAGTATACCAGTGTACGCCATACCAGTGTAGATAGAGTATACCAGTGTACGTCATACAAGTGTACAGTGAGTATACTGTGTAATATATATATGGTACACCAACAGGATTTGGTGCAAGAGGATGGAGACCACAGGATACGGTGTAAGAGAATAGGGCTACAGGATACGGTGTAAGTGTATGGGGGCCCCAGAATTTTGCGTAAGAGAATGGGGGCTCTGGGATTTTGGCATAAGAGAATTGTGGCCCCAAGATTCGGTGAAAGAGAATAAGGACAGGATACAGCATAAGAGGATGGAGGCTACAGGATACGGAGTAAGAGGACGGAGGGCACAGGATACGGTGTAAGTCTATGGGGGCCCCAGGATTCAGTGTAAGAGGATAAAGACTACAGGATACAGCATAAGAGGATGGGGACCACAGGACACAGTATAAAAGCATGGGAACCACAGGATTCAGCGGAAGAGGAGGGAGACCACAGGATACGGAGTAAGAGGATGGAGGCCACAGGATACGGTGCAAGAGGATGGAGGGCACAGGATATGGTGCAAGAGGATGGAGGCCACAGGATAAGGCGTAAGAGGATGGAGGCCACAGAATACGGTGCAAGAGGATGGAGGCCACAGGATACGGTGCAAGAGGATGGAGGCCACAGGATACGGTGCAAGAGGATGGAGGTCACAGGATACAGTGCAAGAGGATGGAGGCCACAGGATAAGGCGTAAGAGGATGGAGGGCACAGGATATGGTGCAAGAGGATGGAGGCCACAGTATTCAGCATAAGAGCATAAGGACCACAGGATACAGCATAAGAGGATGGAGGGCACAGGATATGGTGTAAGAAGGTGGTGGCCACAGGATACGGCAACAGAGGATGTAGGGCACAGGATATGGTGTAAGAGGATGGAGGCCACAGGATATGGTGTAAGAGGATGGGGCAACAGGATTCGGCATAAGAGGATGAGGACCACCACAGGATTCGGCATAAGAGGATGGGGCCACATGATACAGCATAAGAGGATGGGGCCACAGGATTTGGCATAAGAGGATGGGGCCACAGGATTTGGCATAAGAGGATAAGGACCACAGGATATGGTATAAGAGGATGGGAGCAACAGGATTTGGCATAACAGGATGGGGGCCACAGGATTAGGCATAAGAGGATGGGGGCTCCAGGATTCCGCATAAGAGGGTGGAGGCCACAGGATACGGCAACAAAGGATGGGACCACAGGATTCAGCATAAGAGGATAAGCACCACAGTATATGGTGGAGGCCACATGATACAGCATAAGAGGGCGGTGGCCACATGATACAGCATAAGAGGGCGGTGGCCACATGATACAGCATAAGAGGGCGGTGGCCACATGATACAGCATAAGAGGGTGGAGGCCACATGATACAGCATAAGAGGGTGGAGGCCACATGATACAGCATAAGAGGGCGGAGGCCACATGATACAGCATAAGAGGGTGGAGGCCACATGATACAGCATAAGAGGGCGGTGAACACATGATACAGCATAAGAGGGCGGTGACCACATGATACAGCAAAAGAGGGTGGAGGCCACATGATACAGCATAAGAGGGCGGTGGCCACATGATACAGCATATGAGGGCGGTGGCCACATGATACAGCATAAGAGGGTGGTGGCCACATGATACAGCATAAGAGGGTGGAGGCCACATGATACAGCATAAGAGGGTGGAGGCCACATGATACAGCATAAGAGGGCGGTGGCCACATGATACAGCATAAGAGGGTGGTGGCCACATGATACAGCATAAGAGGGTGGAGGCCACATGATACAGCATAAGAGGGTGGAGGCCACATGATACAGCATAAGAGGGCGGTGGCCACATGATACAGCATAAGAGGGCGGTGGCCACATGATACAGCATAAGAGGGCGGTGGCCACATGATACAGCATAAGAGGGCGGTGGCCACATGATACAGCATAAGAGGGTGGTGGCCACATGATACAGCATAAGAGGGCGGAGGCCACATGATACAGCATAAGAGGGCGGTGGCCACATGATACAGCATAAGAGGGCGGTGGCCACATGATACAGCATAAGAGGGCGGTGGCCACATGATACAGCATAAGAGGGCGGTGGCCACATGATACAGCATAAGAGGGCGGTGACCACATGATACAGCATAAGAGGGCGGTGGCCACATGATACAGCATAAGAGGGCGGTGGCCACATGATACAGCATAAGAGGGCGGTGGCCACATGATACAGCATAAGAGGGCGGTGGCCACATGATACAGCATAAGAGGGCGGTGGCCACATGATACAGCATAAGAGGGCGGTGGCCACATGATACAGCATAAGAGGGCGGAGGCCACATGATACAGCATAAGAGGGCGGTGGCCACGATACAGCATAAGAGGGCGGTGGCCACATGATACAGCATAAGAGGGCGGTGGCCACATGATACAGCATAAGAGGGCGGAGGCCACATGATACAGCATAAGAGGGCGGTGGCCACATGATACAGCATAAGAGGGCGGTGGCCACATAATACAGCATAAGAGGGCGGTGGCCACATGATACAGCATATGAGGGTGGTGGCCACATGATACAGCATATGAGGGCGGTGGCCACATGATACAGCATAAGAGGGCGGAGGCCACATGATACAGCATAAGAGGGCGGTGGCCACATGATACAGCATAAGAGGGCGGTAACCACATGACACAGCATAAGAGGGCGGTGGCCACATGACACAGCATAAGAGGGCGGTGACCACATGATACAGCATAAGAGGGTGGAGGCCACATGATACAGCATAAGAGGGTGGAGGCCACATGATACAGCATAAGAGGGTGGTGGCCACATGATACAGCATAAGAGGGCGGTGGCCACATGATACAGCATAAGAGGGCGGTGGCCACATGATACAGCATAAGAGGGCGGTGGGCACATGATACAGCATAAGAGGGTGGAGGCCACATGATACAGCATAAGAGGGCGGTGGCCACATGATACAGCATAAGAGGGCGGTGGCCACATGATACAGCATAAGAGGGCGGTGGCCACATGATACAGCATAAGAGGGCGGTGGCCACATGATACAGCATAAGAGGGCGGTGGCCACATAATACAGCATATGAGGGCGGTGGCCACATGATACAGCATAAGAGGGCGGTGGCCACATGATACAGCATAAGAGGGCGGTGGCCACATGATACAGCATAAGAGGGCGGTGGCCACATAATACAGCATATGAGGGCGGTGGCCACATGATACAGCATAAGAGGGCGGTGGCCACATGAAACAGCATAAGAGGGTGGAGGCCACATGATACAGCATAAGAGGGTGGAGGCCACATGATACAGCATAAGAGGGCGGTGGCCACATGATACAGCATAAGAGGGTGGTGGCCACATGATACAGCATAAGAGGGTGGAGGCCACATGATACAGCATAAGAGGGTGGAGGCCACATGATACAGCATAAGAGGGCGGTGGCCACATGATACAGCATAAGAGGGCGGTGGCCACATGATACAGCATAAGAGGGCGGTGGCCACATGATACAGCATAAGAGGGCGGTGGCCACATGATACAGCATAAGAGGGTGGTGGCCACATGATACAGCATAAGAGGGTGGAGGCCACATGATACAGCATAAGAGGGCGGTGGCCACATAATACAGCATAAGAGGGCGGTGGCCACATGATACAGCATAAGAGGGTGGAGGCCACATGATACAGCATAAGAGGGCGGTGGCCACGATACAGCATAAGAGGGCGGTGGCCACATGATACAGCATAAGAGGGCGGTGGCCACATGATACAGCATAAGAGGGCGGAGGCCACATGATACAGCATAAGAGGGCGGTGGCCACATGATACAGCATAAGAGGGCGGTGGCCACATAATACAGCATAAGAGGGCGGTGGCCACATGATACAGCATATGAGGGCGGTGGCCACATGATACAGCATATGAGGGCGGTGGCCACATGATACAGCATAAGAGGGTGGAGGCCACATGATACAGCATAAGAGGGCGGTGGCCACATGATACAGCATAAGAGGGCGGTGGCCACATGACACAGCATAAGAGGGCGGTGGCCACATGACACAGCATAAGAGGGCGGAGGCCACATGATACAGCATAAGAGGGCGGTGGCCACATGATACAGCATAAGAGGGCGGTGGCCACATGACACAGCATAAGAGGGCGGTGGCCACATGATACAGCATAAGAGGGCGGTGGCCACATGATACAGCATAAGAGGGCGGTGGCCACATGATACAGCATAAGAGGGCGGTGGCCACATGATACAGCATAAGAGGGCGGTGGCCACATGATACAGCATAAGAGGGCGGTGGCCACATGATACAGCATAAGAGGACGGAGGCCACATGATACAGCATATGAGGGCGGTGGCCACATGATACAGCATAAGAGGACGGTGGCCACATGATACAGCATAAGAGGGCGGTGGCCACATGATACAGCATAAGAGGGCGGTGGCCACATGATACAGCATAAGAGGGCGGAGGCCACATGATACAGCATAAGAGGGCGGTGGCCACATGATACAGCATAAGAGGGCGGAGGCCACATGATACAGCATAAGAGGGCGGAGGCCACATGATACAGCATAAGAGGGCGGAGGCCACATGATACAGCATAAGAGGGCGGTGGCCACATGATACAGCATAAGAGGGTGGAGGCCACATGATACAGCATAAGAGGGTGGAGGCCACATGATACAGCATAAGAGGGCGGTGGCCACATGATACAGCATAAGAGGGTGGAGGCCACATGATACAGCATAAGAGGGCGGAGGCCACATGATACAGCATAAGAGGGCGGAGGCCACATGATACAGCATAAGAGGGCGGTGGCCACATGATACAGCATATGAGGGCGGAGGCCACATGATACAGCATAAGAGGGCGGTGGCCACATGATACAGCATATGAAGGCGGTGGCCACATGATACAGCATAAGAGGACGGAGGCCACATGATACAGCATAAGAGGGCGGAGGCCACATGATACAGCATAAGAGAGCGGTGGCCACATGATACAGCATAAGAGGGCGGAGGCCACATGATACAGCATAAGAGGGCGGAGGCCACATGATACAGCATAAGAGGGCGGTGTCCACATGATACAGCATAAGAGTGCGGAGGCCACATGATACAGCATAAGAGGGCGGAGGCCACATGATACAGCATAAGAGGGCGGTGGCCACATGATACAGCATATGAGGGCGTTGGCCACATGATACAGCATAAGAGGACGGAGGCCACATGATACAGCATAAGAGGGCGGAGGCCACATGATACAGCATAAGAGGGCGGAGGCCACATGATACAGCATATGAGGGCGGTGGCCACATGATACAGCATAAGAGGGCGGTGGCCACATGATACAGCATAAGAGGGCGGTGGCCACATGATACAGCATAAGAGGGTGGAGGCCACATGATACAGCATAAGAGGGTGGAGGCCACATGATACAGCATAAGAGGGTGGAGGCCACATGATACAGCATAAGAGGGCGGTGGCCACATGATACAGCATAAGAGGGCGGAGGCCACATGATACAGCATAAGAGGGCGGAGGCCACATGATACAGCATAAGAGGGCGGTGGCCACATGATACAGCATAAGAGGGCGGTGGCCACATGATACAGCATAAGAGGGCGGTGGCCACATGATACAGCATAAGAGGGCGGTGGCCACATGATACAGCATAAGAGGGCGGTGGCCACATGATACAGCATAAGAGGGTGGTGGCCACATGATACAGCATAAGAGGGCGGTGGCCACATGATACAGCATAAGAGGGCGGAGGCCACATGATACAGCATAAGAGGACGGAGGCCACATGATACAGCATATGAGGGCGGAGGCCACATGATACAGCATAAGAGGGCGGTGGCCACATGATACAGCATATGAAGGCGGTGGCCACATGATACAGCATAAGAGGGCGGAGGCCACATGATACAGCATAAGAGGGCGGAGGCCACATGATACAGCATAAGAGGGCGGAGGCCACATGATACAGCATAAGAGGGCGGAGGCCACATGATACAGCATAAGAGGGCGGAGGCCACATGATACAGCATAAGAGGGTGGAGGCCACATGATACAGCATAAGAGGGCGGAGGCCACATGATACAGCATAAGAGGGCGGTGGCCACATGATACAGCATAAGAGGGCGGTGGCCACATGATACAGCATAAGAGGGCAGTGGCCACATGATACAGCATAAGAGGGTGGTGGCCACATGATACAGCATAAGAGAGCGGTGGCCACATGATACAGCATAAGAGAGCGGTGGCCACATGATACAGCATAAGAGGGCGGAGGCCACATGATACAGCATAAGAGGGCGGTGGCCACATGATACAGCATAAGAGGGCGGAGGCCACATGATACAGCATAAGAGGGCGGAGGCCACATGATACAGCATAAGAGGGCGGTGGCCACATGATACAGCATAAGAGGGCGGTGGCCACATGATACAGCATAAGAGGGTGGAGGCCACATGATACAGCATAAGAGGGCGGAGGCCACATGATACAGCATAAGAGGGCGGAGGCCACATGATACAGCATAAGAGGGCGGTGGCCACATGATACAGCATAAGAGGGCGGAGGCCACATGATACAGCATAAGAGGGCGGTGGCCACATGATACAGCATATGAGGGCGGTGGCCACATGATACAGCATAAGAGGACGGAGGCCACATGATACAGCATAAGAGGGCGGTGGCCACATGATACAGCATAAGAGGGCGGAGGCCACATGATACAGCATAAGAGGGCGGAGGCCACATGATACAGCATAAGAGGGCGGAGGCCACATGATACAGCATAAGAGGGCGGAGGCCACATGATACAGCATAAGAGGGCGGAGGCCACATGATACAGCATAAGAGGGTGGAGGCCACATGATACAGCATAAGAGGGCGGAGGCCACATGATACAGCATAAGAGGGCGGAGGCCACATGATACAGCATAAGAGAGCGGTGGCCACATGATACAGCATAAGAGGGCGGAGGCCACATGATACAGCATAAGAGGGTGGAGGCCACATGATACAGCATAAGAGGGCGGAGGCCACATGATACAGC
Source organism: Crinia signifera (assembly GCF_055691185.1). Taxonomy (NCBI): domain Eukaryota; kingdom Metazoa; phylum Chordata; class Amphibia; order Anura; family Myobatrachidae; genus Crinia; species Crinia signifera. Next base: position 6,005,329 of record NC_139226.1, read on the forward strand.
ATATGAGGGCGGTGGCCACATGATACAGCATAAGAGGGCGGTGGCCACATGATACAGCATAAGAGGGCGGTGGCCACATGATACAGCATAAGAGGGCGGTGGCCACATGATACAGCATAAGAGGGCGGTGGCCACATGATACAGCATAAGAGGGCGGTGGCCACATGATACAGCATAAGAGGGTGGTGGCCACATGATACAGCATAAGAGGGCGGTGGCCACATGATACAGCATAAGAGGGCGGAGGCCACATGATACAGCATAAGAGGACGGAGGCCACATGATACAGCATATGAGGGCGGAGGCCACATGATACAGCATAAGAGGGCGGTGGCCACATGATACAGCATATGAAGGCGGTGGCCACATGATACAGCATAAGAGGGCGGAGGCCACATGATACAGCATAAGAGGGCGGAGGCCACATGATACAGCATAAGAGGGCGGAGGCCACATGATACAGCATAAGAGGGCGGAGGCCACATGATACAGCATAAGAGGGCGGAGGCCACATGATACAGCATAAGAGGGTGGAGGCCACATGATACAGCATAAGAGGGCGGTGGCCACATGATACAGCATAAGAGGGCGGAGGCCACATGATACAGCATAAGAGGACGGAGGCCACATGATACAGCATATGAGGGCGGAGGCCACATGATACAGCATAAGAGGGCGGTGGCCACATGATACAGCATATGAAGGCGGTGGCCACATGATACAGCATAAGAGGGCGGAGGCCACATGATACAGCATAAGAGGGCGGAGGCCACATGATACAGCATAAGAGGGCGGAGGCCACATGATACAGCATAAGAGGGCGGAGGCCACATGATACAGCATAAGAGGGCGGAGGCCACATGATACAGCATAAGAGGGCGGAGGCCACATGATACAGCATAAGAGGGCGGAGGCCACATGATACAGCATAAGAGGGCGGAGGCCACATGATACAGCATAAGAGGGCGGAGGCCACATGATACAGCATAAGAGGACGGAGGCCACATGATACAGCATAAGAGGGCGGTGGCCACATGATACAGCATAAGAGGGCGGTGGCCACATGATACAGCATAAGAGGACGGAGGCCACATGATACAGCATAAGAGGGCGGAGGCCACATGATACAGCATAAGAGAGCGGTGGCCACATGATACAGCATAAGAGGGCAGTGGCCACATGATACAGCATAAGAGGGTGGTGGCCACATGATACAGCATAAGAGAGCGGTGGCCACATGATACAGCATAAGAGAGCGGTGGCCACATGATACAGCATAAGAGGGCGGAGGCCACATGATACAGCATAAGAGGGTGGTGGCCACATGATACAGCATAAGAGGGCGGAGGCCACATGATACAGCATAAGAGGGCGGAGGCCACATGATACAGCATAAGAGGGCGGAGGCCACATGATACAGCATAAGAGGGCGGTGGCCACATGATACAGCATAAGAGGGCGGTGGCCACATGATACAGCATAAGAGGGCAGTGGCCACATGATACAGCATAAGAGGGTGGTGGCCACATGATACAGCATAAGAGAGCGGTGGCCACATGATACAGCATAAGAGAGCGGTGGCCACATGATACAGCATAAGAGGGCGGAGGCCACATGATACAGCATAAGAGGGTGGTGGCCACATGATACAGCATAAGAGGGCGTACAGTATCTTCCCACCACACAGCATAGTGACTGGGGAGGAGATTGCAGCGCTGGAACATCAGAGCTGGAACCATTGCACTCGTCACCAGCATATCATCATCATCATCATTATCATCATCATTATCATCATCATTATCATCATTATTATTAACGTCTTTGAACCAAAATAAAAACAAGAAGATATAAAGTTGTCCCTATTTCTGTAGTGTAAGACCCCGCGGATGTGGCAGATTCCGGGATGTATGGGCCCCAGCGCTGATTGTCCGCTGCGCAGGTGTCAGCACATTCTGCACATACAGTATATATCGCCCTCACAATTAGCGCGGTAATCATCTAGGCTGGCACAGAGATATATATATAGAATTGTGGAAAATGTATTCTCTCATAACGGGACATTTTTACGGCTCGTTTCTGCTGATGTTATAATTCACTTCCCTTAATTAACAGGAATAAAATCGCTGTATTGTCAGAATGTTCCCGGGCGGGACGGAAATAAACACTTCTGCCGATTCGGAGAAAGTCACATCTTCAACTCCATCTAAATAGAAAGGACTGAAATCTGTAGGGGAGCTGCAGCCCCCCCGGATCTACGTCTGGTACCCGAGGGGTCTGGCTCCTATCCGCACCAACAGCGATGTCGCCTCTGCGCCAAACATCACAGCAGCCCAAACCGTGATCGGAGGGTCATGTCGCAGGTCTGTTATCTGTCCTTACATTAGGTATAGGTGGTATAATATACATTGTTATTATCCTTTACTTATACGGCGCCACAGGGGCTCTGCAGCCCCTAACAATGGTGGTGATTCTGGTTCACCCACCCCATTGCGAATTCACAACGGGGACCGATGTTGAAGATCTGTGCATAAACGCAGGTCTTCTCTGTGGGCAGCCTTGGAGACTTGCATAGTCCCCGAGGAGCGCGCAGCGGGGAGCAGTGGCAAACGCAGGATTTTTAGAGGGGGGTTTCCAAATGTAATCCATAATCTCCTACTGGAGTAAGTACGGGAGTCCGGGGGATCTGGGAGTCCGGGGGAGCGGGAACAGCGCTGAAAATTAGTCTTTTTATGCACTGGATACTGTAAGGAACACAGGGGTAGATTTATTAAGTTCGGTGAAGTGATAAAGTGCCTGATTTTTATCACCGGCCAATCAGCTCCTACCTGTCATTTTTTAAACCAAGCCTGTACCTTCACAAGTAGGAGCTGACTGGCCGGTGATAAAAACCAGACACTTCGGGGGAAATTTACTAAAGGAAATTTGTAAAAAATAGGTGTATTTGTATCCAGAAATACACTTATATTTGACATTTAGGGGGACATTTACCAAAATGGATTCGTAGAAAAAAGGTGTATTCGTAGGGAGAAATACACCTTTTTTTTACGAATTTGTATTTTCGGGATTTACAATCCCGAAAATACAACAATTCGTATTCCTAAAGATGGAACATTCCTATTTGTATTCACAAATACGAATGTCTACACCATCGATAGAATACGACAGAAATCACCATTCAAAAGAATGGTGGTTCCTGATGTACTAAGCAGCCGTACTGATAATACGGCTGCTAAGTGGTGTGAAACACACACGCAAATACGACAGGAAAATACACCTTGCTTTCCCTGTCGTATTTGCTTTAAGCTTTAGTGTAAAAAAATAGAAAAAATAAATAAAAAAAAACCCGGCGTGGGGTCCCCCCCACAGCTGTAACCAGCACCAGGCTGACAGAGCCGGGGCCGGTAATTAAAAATCAGGGAACCCGACAAATAGGGGTTTCCCGATTTTTAACAACCAGCCCCAGGCTCCAGGTCCGGGGCTGGTTCCCAAAATACGGGGGACAAAATGACTAGGGGTCCCCCGTATTTTAAGAACCAGCCCCAGGCCAAACCAGCCAGCAGGGTAATGTCACAGCCGGGGGACACTAAGGCGCCCAAGGGATTATATTGGTTACCCTTTGTTATTACCCTTACAATAATTTCCTAGAAATAATTCACGCGGACACCTTATCTAAAAATAAGACTCAGACAACCATGGCATAAGTTTAAAATGGTCAAGTTATTTATTTAGGTGGTATGACCCTTGTTAGTCTATCAAAGGGATGGCCAAGACAGCACTTGAGACCAGCACCAGTCAGAGGTGTATGTCAATGGCAGCGACTGCCTCGCTCCAATCTAACAAACACACCCCTTACGTAAGGTACAGCCTGCACCGTGACGGCTCCCCGCCCCCTCTAAGGTAAGGCGCGGACACCTCAAGGAAGTGCCCACCGTCCCCGCTCATTTCGGGACTCGCCCACCGTCCTGGCAAGGGGGGGGTAATACCGCACGGTGACCACCTGACACCTCACCCGACTGCTGGTCGAGAGCGCCTTCTCGCCGATTTTTAAACTAAATTAAATTTAACCGAATTGTTTGGACAGCCCGAAGGCAATGCGCACCAGAGAGAGGAAAGAAAAGAAGGGATGGGAGGGTGGGAATCCGGATTCCAAGAGGAAGTTCCTCCCCCTAAGCTGGACCCTATATACCCCACTTAAGCTACCTCCCCTCTGGGTGCTGATTGGCCCCTAAGCACCACATGCTAAACTGCCTAAGAATTACACACTGCTCTATACTGCATGTGTATCTGCGTTTAACCCCTAAATCCCCGGGCTCTTAACTGCACTCTGGCCTATGCAGCCCTCGTTTTGCCTAAGGCGCCCAAGGGATTATATTGGTTACCCTTTGTTATTACCCTTACAATAATTTCCTAGAAATAATTCACGCGGACACCTTATCTAAAAATAAGACTCAGACAACCATGGCATAAGTTTAAAATGGTCAAGTTATTTATTTAGGTGGTATGACCCTTGTTAGTCTATCAAAGGGATGGCCAAGACAGCACTTGAGACCAGCACCAGTCAGAGGTGTATGTCAATGGCAGCGACTGCCTCGCTCCAATCTAACAAACACACCCCTCACGTAAGGTACAGCCTGCACCGTGACGGCTCCCCGCCCCCTCTAAGGTAAGGCGCGGACACCTCAAGGAAGTGCCCACCGTCCCCGCTCATTTCGGGACTCGCCCACCGTCCTGGCAAGGGGGGGGTAATACCGCACGGTGACCACCTGACACCTCACCCGACTGCTGGTCGAGAGCGCCTTCTCGCCACTGCCAAGGCTCCCCAGACCTAACAAGGTCGCCCGGGACCAGGCCCGCCACCCCTCAACTAGACCTAATGCCCTCCTATTGCCGAGTCACACCAGAAAAGATGTCGCCCAGGAAAATTTCCATGCCCGCGTCAGACAGGTGGACCCCGTCTGACCTATAAAGGTGGGCCGACTCCCTAACTATCGTGGGGTGCCGCACTGCCCTACCCCCCATGGCGCTTACCCTCCTGGAAACAGCGTGGTTCACCTTTCGCCTTGCCCTGTCTATGGCAACTGCATTCCTGCAGCCCCGCCACTGAAGCCGGGGGACAATATCAGACCACACTAACCGCACACCTGGCCAAAGGGCCGCAATGCGTTCCAGGTCAGCCGTTATGCTACATATGAGTGAGAGCCCCGTATTTTTGACCAGGTCGTTGCCCCCTAGATGTATAATCAATGTGTTGGGGGGACCTGAACCGCGGGCCTTGGAAACCAGCAGGCTATAAAGCCCACCCCACTGAAGTCCCCTAACCCCAAACCACTGCACTGAGTCAGCTCGTAGCAAGCCTAAAGCTCTGGAGGCCATGGGATGCCTGGCCGCCCAAAAAATATATGAGTGGCCCACTACCCAAACTCTCCCCTGATGTGATGAGGAAAGGGAAAAGGCTGAAAGAGAAAAAACCTAACTTTAACATCAATATATTATACACTGTAACACAACCAGGATACAGTAAACAGCCCAAGTGAAGGTGAAAAACTTAAAAAACCTCTGGTGAACTTTGGTGACAGCCGAATTGAATTAGTTCTATCTCGGAGGAAAAAGTAAAAAATTCACTCCACACCGTCGATTCCCGAACGCTAGCCGTTCCAGAACCGATTGTAAACTTACGTTTTTGGGCTGGCGCAACAGGCGCATTCTACAACTTATCTACTTTATCTAACTTATCTAATCTTATATATTTCCTATAAGCCGATGACTTCCACCTCCCTACCTTCTGTATGGCAGAGGGTGGAAGCCCCGCCGCTGCTGCGCATGTTGCGGCCCCTATGCGAAAGGAGTGTGTCCCATAATCCTGAGCCCTCAGGCCTATGCCGGTCAAGCACCGTCTAAACACAGCCCCGAACTGAAAACGGGTGAGGGGCACACCATCTGTGTGCACCAAAAACTGCATGGCTCCAACCGGCCTAAGAGACATGTAGTCCCTGCACAATGCTACAGGACAAATGGCTTGGTTCACACTGGATCGCAGGGTGGCCCAACTACCCCTCCCCAGCTGGTCTGTTTTGGATCTCTGTATCCTGCACAGGACGTGGTCCTCATGGAGAACCACGTCCTCCAACCTAAGACCAGACTGGGCCTTCTTGCTCGCAGCAACCAGTTCCCCAATCCTGAATGCTCCGAAAAAGGCGAATGCAAAGGCCACCTTCAGGAGCGCAGCCTCAAAGGGGTTATCAGCCACCTTATCCAGATTTGCTACTAGCTCCCCTAGCATGCGCTCGTCTATAGGCCGCCGAGTGTCAGGAGGCACTGGCCGCTGCTTAGCCCAGCCCCTCAAAGCCTTACTTAATACAAAAGAGGCTGTGGGATCTTGCTCCCCTCTCAGCCTGCTGTGGAAAGCTATACCAGCCAAAGCCGCCGCCATAGCCGACTTTGATCTGCCCCTTACATAATGGCCCCATACGAATGCGAGTAACTGGTCCTCGACCGACTTACCGCTAGTGTCAGGCGCAGACTGAAACTCTTCCCAATCCCTCCAGGCCGCCTCGTAAGCCCTGCGGGTTGAGGGCGCCAGTGACAGCAGTGCCAAACCCTTCATGCCGATTCTATGATCTGCCATACAAGATTTGGACACCTAAGCCCCAGGGGTGACGCTTCAGGAGCGAGCTCCCGAAACTTAGTAAACTGAAACCTAGACAGGGCGTCAGCTATAGTGTTTTCTATGCCTGGGACATGTCTAGCCCTAAAATGTATATTGTACTTCAGACAATGAAGCACCAGGTAACGCAGCAACCTGAGGGCCTCTGGGGAAGCCGCCCTCTGATTGTTAATTGCGTGTACCACCCCCAGGTTGTCACACCAGAACACTATGTTCCGATTTGCCAATTCCGTTGCCCACAGCTGCACTGATACTATGATGGGGAACAGTTCCAGCAGCAAAAGATTGACCGTGAAACCCCTGTCAATCCAAGACTGTGGCCACCGTGCGACGCACCATTCCCCTTGGAAATAAGCCCCAAATCCCGTGGAGCCAGCCGCATCAGTGAAGAGCTGCAGTTCCTTGCTGGATTCTGGCTCCGTGGGCCATATAAGCTCCCTATTAAATTGCCCCAGGAATGTGGACCACACTTCCATGTCGTCTCGCATTTCCCGTGACAGCCTGACCGTGTGGTGGGGGTCCCGAACCCCCGCCGTGGCCCTCTCGAGCTTGCGGCAGAATACCCGCCCCATGGGAATGATGCGGCAAGCAAAATTAAAGGACCCCAGCAGGGACTGCAATAGTCTCAGCTGTATCCTCTTCTTCTGCAAGCACTCGACTATTAGCCCTTGAAGCTTCGTCACCTTATCCTCGGGCAAGCGGCAGCACCCGGCAGCCGAGTCTATTTCTATGCCAAGGTAAGACAGGACCCTGGTGGGTCCCTCCGTCTTATCCGCAGCTATAGGGACCCCCAGCTCCTCTAGCAGGGAAACCGCCCGGGACAATATATGGGCGCACGTGCCGTCGTCTCCTGGTCCCACAAAGAGAAAGTCATCCTGGTAGTGGGCTACGCCCGCACAGCCTGTACTGCTCTGTATGCACCAGTGCAGGAACGTGCTGAATTTCTCGAAGTAGGAGCAGGAGACAGAACAGCCCATCGGTAAGCACTTGTCTATGTAACAGCCCCCATCTAGCCTAAAGCCCATGAACCTGAAGGACTTAGGGTGTAATGGGAGGAGCCTAAACGCGGATTCAATATCCAGTTTGGCCATAAGTGCTCCATGGCCGAAACCCCGGACTATGCCCAGCACCTCGTCAAATAGCTGGTACTGCACACTACAGAACTCATCCGGGATGGCGTCGTTTATGGACGCGCCGTGGGGGTGTGACAGGTGCTGAATCAACCTGTATTTACCCGGGGTCTTCTTAGGGACCACCCCGAGAGGGGAAAAACACATGTCAGGGAGGGGGTTCCCTTGGAAGGGGCCCGCCATCCTGCCCAGGGCTACTTCAGCCTGGACCTTCTGGCGGACCACATCCGGAAAATCCCTGGCCGACTTGAGGTTCCTAATGCAGGAAACTCTGATTCCGTCAGGGATGGGGAGGGGGAAACCAAAACTAAACCCGTCCAACAAAAACCGAGCGTCAGCCCTGTTAGGGTACGCCATTAACCTACGGGCCAGGGCGTCTACCACAATTGGGGAAGGGGCCTTAATTTCCGCCAGTGCCGGCGTCCCCGTGATCCCCACCTTTGGCTGCTGACCTGCAGGATTTAGAGGGGTGCCCCGCCCCCCCGCAGTTACTGCAGTCGTGACGGAAGCGGCACTTGGCTCCCCTGTCACATTTGCCATCGTTGTATGCAAAGCACTTCCCTTTGCCGCCGGCTTTGGACCCGGGTTTGGCCGCAGGAAATGGCTTCCTACCCGATGTATCTGAGCTATGCTGCCCTTTGCCTATGACCTCGAGCCATATCTCCACGTGCTTGCAGCCCATGGGCATGACCCTTGACCCGGCGTGGGCGAGGCGGAACTTCTCATCGTAGTTCCGCCACGCCTGCCCCTTATAATCCGTGTACGTCTCGTTCACAAGGAACAGGTAGCGTAAGACGTTCACGTGCTCCCCAGGCCTTGTGCTCAGGTAACAAGAGGAGAATATTAAAAAACCCTTCAGCCAATTGTGGAAGCCTTTAAAGGCCGCCTCGCTACCACTTCCCGCTTTCTTGGCTGCCTCAAAGTCTTTTTTCATGTCGACTGTCAGTGTAAAGAAGTCGACAAACTTTCCCCTTTTTATTTTGTCCTTTACACCCTTACGCAGGCCCCTGGCCATGGCGGTGTTGGTGCAATGGACCATATCGCCCGCTGTGGCAGCTACTTCAGGATCCGCCTCTTTCCTAGCCCGCTTAGTGCCGCCCACTTTTTTCGCAACCGCGCGTGCAACCATTTTAGCAAACTTGCGCGGGCGCTTGGGGGACCCAGACTCGTCACTACTGGCTGAGGAGTGAGAGGAAGAGGATGCACACTCTGAAGTATTGTCATTCTCACCATCTCCAGAAGCTTCGCCTTGGACCACGGGATCCGCCCGTGCTGTGGCCCCTGTCCCTGCGTAAGTGGATGCTTCTGCCCTTGACGTGGATGCAGGGGTCTCGGTCGACCTGGGGGCCGGAGCCAGGACCCTGGGTATGGCTGGAGCCGTCACCGGTGTTGGCGGTCTGGATTCCGGGACCCTCCAGGACCTTTCTGCGTCCTCTTCCTGGGACGATCCCCCGAACATGCCGCTCCTGCCACCGACAGAGGATACCTCGGGAGATAAAGGTGCAGTGTTAGGACCATATCCTGAGCCCGTCACCCTCACTGACCCTCCCGCTGCTGTACCAGAGCTCCCCAGGCCCCCAGTCGCATAAACCTGGTTGACCTGTTGAGCCTGGGCATACATGTTGGGGTGCGTGTAAGCCGCCCCCTGAAAAACCTGCTGCGGCACCCCCGGGCCCTGCGGTTGTGGTGCACCAGCACCCTGCCATGCCCCCCCCGAAATACCCCCCGGGAAACCCTCCACCTGTCCCCGCTGCTTGGGGAAAGTACGGGAAAGGGGGCTGCTGGGTCCCTGTGTATGGCCCGTATTGTGGGTTGGGCATGGGGTACCCCGGGTAACCACCCGCATTCTGACCGGGAAAAGCCCACTGCTGCTGCTGCTGCACGGGGGGTTGCATGTATGCCTGCTGACCCGCACCAAAACCCGTGTGGCCAAACCCCTGGTGTCCCCCCTGCCCCGCCGGGGCCCCGGCGAAGCCCTGAGGGGCCGCGGGGAATGGCTGCTGGCCTTGATGCCATTGCTGCTGCGGGGCCTGCCAACCCTGGAAGGGGGGGGCACCGCCATCCATCCGGCCGCCGACGAAAGCGTCCCCACGGCCACCGTCCCAGCCCAAGGGGATGAGAGAGCCCCTCCCCGGGGCTAAGATGTTTGTCAGGGGAGCCAGAGGGCCCTGACCCGCACCGCGCTGCCCACCTGCATTCATCCGCAGAGGGCTCCATGTGGGGCCCCCTGTTATGACCTGCAGAGGACTCCCTGGACCCTGCGCTAATGGGGTGCTAGTCCTGGGGGGCACCCCCCCATCCCCCCCGCTGAGTGACACCCCCCCACCACTCACCCCGCTGCCTGAGGCGCGCTGGGTGCCCATGGTGGTCTGCATACCCTGCGCTGGCGTTAAAACGCCAGCAGATGGCGCCAGAGCACTGTCCCCAGCAGCGCTACTCGCTGCTGGGTGCCCACCATGTGCTGCTGGCGCAGCGCGCTCCCCGCTCCCAGCAGAGCCCTGCTGAGCCGGGGAAACGCTTCCCTGCGGTGGGGACACATGTCCCCCAGAGGCAGAATGTGCAGGAGACGGCGCGCTCACCCGCGATGACGCGGTCGCGGCCGTCCTGCTGCCTCCCCTGCCTCCTCCGCGCGCTGGTACAGTCGCCAGCGGGCGGGCTGCGTCTGCCAACCACCTAGGTGGTGGAGCAGATCTCTTGGGGCGGCCGGACATAATTGCAGCTGCGCGAATGACAACAGGCCTAAAAACAAGGTAAAATGTACTTAGCTTCGCGTGCTGCACTGTGTGAATCCGGATTCCAAGAGGAAGTTCCTCCCCCTAAGCTGGACCCTATATACCCCACTTAAGCTACCTCCCCTCTGGGTGCTGATTGGCCCCTAAGCACCACGTGCTAAACTGCCTAAGAATTACACACTGCTCTATACTGCATGTGTATCTGCGTTTAACCCCTAAATCCCCGGGCTCTTAACTGCACTCTGGCCTATGCAGCCCTCGTTTTGCCTTATGATATAAGGTATATATATGATATATGATATGCGGCCAAAACATTAACCCTACCGACCAGTCAGCCTGGCCAGGGGCCCTGGGGGAGTGGGGACCCCCCCAATAAAGGGGTCCCCCCCCTCCAGGACTTACCTGACCAGGCTGAAGCCTGGTGCTGTCCTCGATGCCCCTGGGCGGTGGGCATCGAGCTGATAGTGGTGTAAAAAAATAGAATAATCTACTGTCTAATACTGGGGCACTATGAGTCCCAGCAAGCCTCCCCCGCAAGCTGGGACTTGGAGAACCACAAGTCCCAGCCTGCGGGGCATTAAAGGGCCCGCTGGGTCTTGTAGTGCCACAGTATTAAAAATAGTAAAATAAAACACACTGACACACACTTAAAATAAAACTTTAATACATACAAAGCCCACACATACTAATACTTACCTATCTTCTTTCCGTAGGTAGCCCTGGTCCTGATGTCCTACAGTCCTGTGTCGGCGTTCTTCTTCATGTCGACGTCGCTGTCGGTGATGGCGTCGGCGTCCGGAGTCCGACGAAATCCATGTGGGAACCTATGGAAGGAAACCATACTCACCTGTCCCATTGCGACGTAGTCCAGGTAAGGGTCTTTGCAAAAAAACAAACCGAGAACGCAAAACCAGCCGGACAGCTGAGCCGCACGGTGTTTGTGTACATCGTGCGGCTCCGCCTCCCGAATGCCGCTATTGGCCGCCTTGCGGCCTAGCGGCCAATCAGGAGCCGCTAGGCCCTGAGCTTCCTCCATGGATTTCGTCGGACTCCGGACGCCATCGCCGACAGCGACGTCGACATGAAGAAGAACGCCGACACAGGACTGCAGGACATCAGGACCAGGGCTACCTACGGGAAGAAGATAGGTAAGTATTAGTATGTGTGGGCTTTGTATGTATTAAAGTTTTATTTTAAGTGTGTGTCAGTGTGTTTTATTTTACTATTTTTAATACTGTGGCACTACAAGACCCAGCGGGCCCTTTAATGCCCCACAGGCTGGGACTTGTGGTTCTCCAAGTCCCAGCTTGCGGGGGAGGCTTGCTGGGACTCATAGTGCCCCAGTATTAGACAATAGATCAGGGTTGCCGACTTTGAAAAAATCCTCTCCGGGAGAAGCCCGGAGAGGAATCTTGCGTTACTCGTTTTGGGGGCGGGGCTTAACTGTGACGTCATTAAGCCCCACCCCCATTACAACAAATAGCCGAAATAACAGTTGTCCATTGAGGGGGCGGGGCTAAAACGTCACGATTGTGCCGTTTTAGCTCCGCCCCCTCCCCTGAGACCTGCGGATTGCGGCATATAAATGCCGCGATCGGGGGGCTCAGTGGGGGTCCCCCTGATTCCGGGAGGGTTGCCCACCCTTCCGGGGGCCGGGAGGAAGGACCCGATTTTCGGGAGACTCCCGCAAATTCCGGGAGGGTCGGCAACCCTGCAATAGATTATCCTATTTTTTACACCACTATCAGCTCGATGCCCACCGCCCAGGGGCATCGAGGACAGCACCAGGCTTCAGCCTGGTCAGGTAAGTCCTGGAGGGGGGGACCCCTTCATTGGGGGGCTCCCCACTCCCCCAGGGCCCCTGGCCAGGCTGACTGGTCGGTAGGGTTAATGTTTTGGCCGCGGGACCTTATATAATAAGTGTCCCCTGGCTGTGACATTACCCTGCTGACTGGTTTGGCCTGGGGCTGGTTCTTAAAATACGGGGGACCCCTAGACATTTTGTCCCCCGTATTTTGGGAACCAGCCCCGGACCTGGAGCCTGGGGCTGGTTGTTAAAAATCGGGGAACCCCTATTTGTCGGGTTCCCTGATTTTTAATTACCGGCCCCAGCTCCTTTAGCCTGGTGCTGGTTACAGCTGTGGGGGGGACCCCACGCCGATTTTTTTTTAATATTTATTTATTTTTATATTTTTTTACACTAAAGCCTGCACGGATCTGACTAATCCGTGCAGGCTAAAGGCAAATACGACAGGGAAAGCAAGGTGTATTTTCCTGTCGTATTTGCGTGGGTGTTTTACACCACTTAGCAGCCGTATTATCAGTACGGCTGCTTAGTACATCAGGAACCACCATTCTTTTGAATGGTGATTTCTGTCGTATTCTATCGATGGTGTAGACATTCGTATTTGTAAATACAAATACGAATGTTCTATCTTTAGGAATACAAATTTTTGTATTTTCGGGATTGTAAATCCCGAAAATACAAATTCGTAAAAAAAAGGTGTATTTCTCCCGACGAATACACCTTTTTTCTACGAATCCATTTTGGTAAATTTCCCCCTTACATTTTAGTTATACGCGAGCGCGGAGTGACACCTCCCCACGGTGTACCGCAACTTTTTCCATTTGACTGTAAGGCCTATTGCACACTCCGCAGCTGTAGAACTAGAACAGTCCGTGGCGCAGCATCCGAACACCCAACCCCCAAATAATTACCTCCACCTGTGGATCTTTTAAAATGTGTCAATGAGTAATGAGTGCACCTGTGCGCCTGCTGGGTGACCTGGGAAATGTGAGCTGTGTGGGGTCCTGAGGACTGAGGCTGAGAACCACTGTCTATACTATAGTATAGGCGGTTTCAATAAGATAAGTGGCCAGAAAAAGTTTAACATATAATAAATAAATGAATAAATAAATACACAAACATAATACAACCAGTACTGCACTTTCTAAGCTTGCAAACTCCCATCTCATGGTAAGGCTCCTGTCTCTTCCTCCTGGTAGCTGCTCTCTAGTCCAGTGCGATGTTTGAGGGCTCAGAAAACACACATACAGTAAATGTGGTAGAAGAAGCTGGTACACTGGGCATGTGCAGCAGCTCCGCTCTGTCCCTTACACTGCATGATGTGGTGACAGCTCCGCTCTGTCCCTTACACTGCATGATGTGGTGACAGCTCCGCTCTGTCCCTTACACTGCATGGTGTGGTGGCAGCTCCGCTCTGTCCCTTACACTGCATGATGTGGTGACAGCTCCGCTCTGTCCCTTACACTGCATGATGTGGCGGCAGCTCCGCTCTGTCCCTTACACTGCATGATGTGGTGGCAGCTCCGCTCTGTCCCTTACACTGCATGATGTGGTGACAGCTCCGCTCTGTCCCTTACACTGCATGATGTGGTGACAGCTCCGCTCTGTCCCTTACACTGCATGATGTGGTGGCAGCTCTGCTCTGTCCCTTACACTGTATGATCAGAATCAGAATCATCTTTATTGGCCAGGTATACTTGCGTATGCTTGGAATTTTTTGTGGTAACAGTGCAGCATCAATCAGGGAACACAAAGGGGAGTGGGAAGAGAGGCATAAACATACATCACATACATTTCACATGTATCTAGAAAAGTTCGAGTTAGTATTTGGTATGTTCAATACGGTTTAGTTGGTGGACAGCTATTGGGAAGAAGCCTTTTGTAGTTCTTGTCGTCTTTGCTGGGATGGACCTAAAACGTCTGCCTGACGGAAGGGGTTCAAACAGGTTGTGGCCAGGGTGTAGCTTGTCCGCCAAGATCTTTCCTGCACGCTTATTGACCCTGGCTAGGTATAGTTCTTGGACAGTGGGGAGCTCCGCCCCAATGATCTTTTCTGCCATCCTCACCACTCTTTGCAACCTTCGTCTGTCATTCTCGTTTGCTCCTCCGAACCAGATTGTGATCGAGGAGCAAAGGACAGACTCTACTATGGCAGTGTAGAAGATGAGCAGCAGCTCCTGCGGGATGTCGAATTTCTTGAGTTGCCTCAGGAAGAACAACCGCTGCTGAGCCTTCTTGACAGTTGTAATGATGTTGAGACCCCATTTGAGGTCGCAGGAAATCTTTGTTCCTAGGAATTTGAAGGAGTCGACCCTCGACACTACTCTGTCAGATATTATGAGTGGGTGCATGGCATTTGGTTTCCTTCTGAAGTCCACCACCATCTCCACCGTTTTGAGGGGGTTGAGGTCAAGGTTGTTTCCGCTACACCATTTAGTTAGCCGATCCACCTCCCGTCTGTATGCCGACTCGTTTCCATCCATGATTAGGCCGATAACCGTTATGTCGTCTGCAAATTTTATAATTTTTACTGACTGTTCTGCTGAGGTGCAGTCGTTTGTGTAGAGGGAGAAGAGCAGGGGGGAGAGGACACATCCTTGAGGGGCACCGGTGCTAATTGTGCATGTGTTTGAAATGAATGCGCCTGCTTTCACCGCCTGTTTCCTTTCAGTCAGGAAGTCAGTGATCCAGGAGCATGTAGGTTCTGGGACTCCTAGTGAACGGAGTTTTGGCTCCAGGATGTGAGGGATGATGTGGTGGCAGCTCCGCTCTGTCCCTTACACTGCATGATGTGGCGGCAGCTCCGCTCTGTCCCTTACACTGCATGATGTGGCGGCAGCTCCGCTCTGTCCCTTACACTGCATGATGTGGTGGCAGCTCCGCTCTGTCCCTTACACTGTATGATGTGGTGGCAGCTCTGCTCTGTCCCTTACACTGCATGATGTGGTGGCAGCTCTGCTCTGTCCCTTACACTGCATGGTGTGGCGGCAGCTCCGCTCTGTCCCTTACACTGCATGGTGTGGTGGCAGCTCCCCTCTGTCCCTTACACTGCATGATGTGGTGGCAGCTCCGCTCTGTCCCTTACACTGCATGGTGTGGCGGCAGCTCCGCTCTGTCCCTTACACTGCATGATGTGGTGGCAGCTCCGCTCTGTCCCTTACACTGCATGTTGTGGTGGCAGCTCCGCTCTGTCCCTAACACTGCATGGTGTGGCGGCAGCTCCGCTCTGTCCCTTACACTGCATGATGTGGCGGCAGCTCCGCTCTGTCCCTTACACTGCATGGTGTGGCGGCAGCTCCGCTCTGTCCCTTACACTGCATGATGTGGTGGCGGCTCTGCTCTGTCCCTTACACTGCATGATGTGGTGGCGGCTCCGCTCTGTCCCTTACACTGTATGATGTGGTGGCAGCTCTGCTCTGTCCCTTACACTGCATGATGTGGTGGCAGCTCCAATCTGTCCCTTACACTGCATGGTGTGGTGGCAGCTCCGCTCTGTCCCTTACACTGCATGATGTGGATGTAGCTCCCCTCTGTCCGTTACACAGCATGATGTGGTGGCAGCTCCGCTCTGTCCCTTACACTGCATGATGTGGTGGCAGCTCCGCTCTGTCCCTTACACTGCATGATGTGGTGGCAGCTCCCCTCTGTCCTTTACACTGCATGATGTGGTGGCAGCTCCGCCCTGTCCCTTACACTGCATGATGTGGTGGTGGTAGCTCTGCTCTGTCCCTTACACTGTATGATGTGGTGGCAGCTCTGCTCTGTCCCTTAAACTGCATGATGTGGTGGCAGCTCCCCTCTGTCCGTTACACTGCATGATGTGGTGGCAGCCCCGCTCTGTCCCTTACACTGTATGATGTGGTGGTGGTAGCTCTGCTCTGTCCCTTACACTGTATGATGTGGTGGCAGCTCTGCTCTGTCCCTTAAACTGCATGATGTGGTGGCAGCTCCCCTCTGTCCGTTACACTGCATGATGTGGTGGCAGCCCCGCTCTGCCCCTTACACTGCATGATGTGGTGGCAGCTCTGCTCTGTCCCTTACACTGCATGATGTGGTGGCAGCTCCGCTCTCTCCCTTACACTGCATGATGTGGCGGCAGCTCCGCTCTGGCCCTTACACTGCATGGTGTGGCGGCAGCTCCACTCTGTCCCTTACACTGCATGATGTGGTGGCAGCTCCGCTCTGTCCCTTACACTGCATGGTGTGGTGGCAGCTCTGCTCTGTCCCTTACACTGCATGAAGTGCTGGCAGCTCCCCTCTGTCCGTTACACTGCATGATGTGGCGGCGACCCCGCTCTGTCCCTTACACTGTATGATGTGGCGGCAGCTCTGCTCTGTCCCTTACACTGCATAATGTGGCGGCAGCTCCGCTCTGTCCCTTACACTGCATGATGTGGTGGCAGCTCCGCTCTGTCCGTTAAACTGCATGATGTGGTGGCAGCTCCGCTCTGTCCCTTACACTGCATGATGTGGTGGCAGTTCCGCTCTGTCCCTTACACTGCATGATGTGGTGGCCACTCTGTCCCTTACACTGCATGATGTGGTGGCAGCTCCCCTCTGTCCTTTACACTGTATGATGTGGTGGCAGCTCAGCTCTGTCCCTTACACTGCATGATGTGGTGGCAGCTCTGCTCTGTCCCTTACACTGCATGATGTGGCGGCAGCTCTGCTCTGCCCCTTACACTGCATGATGTGGTGGCAGCTCCCCTCTGTCCATTACACTGCATGATGTGGTGGCAGCTCTGCTCTGTCCCTTACACTGCAGGATGTGGCGGCAGCTCTGCTCTGCCCCTTACACTGCATGATGTGGTGGCAGCTCCCCTCTGTCCGTTACACTGCATGATGTGGTAGCAGCTCTGCTCTGTCCGTTACACTGCATGATGTGGTGGCAGCCCCGCTCTGTCCCTTACACTGCATGATGTGGTGGCAGCTCTGCTCTGTCCCTTACACTGCATGATGTGGTGGCAGCTCCGCTCTCTCCCTTACACTGCATGATGTGGCGGCAGCTCCGCTCTGGCCCTTACACTGCATGGTGTGGCGGCAGCTCCACTCTGTCCCTTACACTGCATGATGTGGTGGCAGCTCCGCTCTGTCCCTTACACTGCATGGTGTGGCGGCAGCTCTGCTCTGTCCCTTACACTGCATGAAGTGCTGGCAGCTCCCCTCTGTCCGTTACACTGCATGATGTGGCGGCGACCCCGCTCTGTCCCTTACACTGTATGATGTGGCGGCAGCTCTGCTCTGTCCCTTACACTGCATGATGTGGTGGCAGCTCCCCTCTGTCCGTTACACTGCATGATGTGGTGGCAGCTCCGCTCTGTCCGTTACACTGCATGATGTGGTGGCAGCTCTGCTCTGTCCCTTACACTGCATGATGTGGTGGCAGCTCCGCTCTGTCCCTTACACTGCATGATGTGGTGGCCGCTCTGTCCGTTACACTGCATGATGTGGTGGCAGCTCCCCTCTGTCCTTTACACTGTATGATGTGGTGGCAGCTCTGCTCTGTCCCTTACACTGCATGATGTGGTGGCAGCTCCGCTCTGTCCCTTACACTGCATGATGTGGCGGCAGCTCTGCTCTGCCCCTTACACTGCATGATGTGGTGGCAGCTCCCCTCTGTCCATTACACTGCATGATGTGGTGGCAGCTCTGCTTTGTCCCTTACACTGCAGGATGTGGCGGCAGCTCTGCTCTGCCCCTTACACTGCATGATGTGGTGGCAGCTCCCCTCTGTCCGTTACACTGCATGATGTGGTAGCAGCTCTGCTCTGTCCGTTACACTGCATGATGTGGTGGCAGCCCCGCTCTGTCCCTTACACTGTATGATGTGGTGGCAGCTCTGCTCTGTCCCTTACACTGCATGATGTGGTGGCAGCTCCCCTCTGTCCGTTACACTGCATGATGTGGTGGCAGCTCTACTCTGTCCCTTACACTGCATGATGTGGTGGCAGTTCCGCTCTGTCCCTTACACTGCATGATGTGGTGGCCACTCTGTCCCTTACACTGCATGATGTGGTGGCAGCTCCCCTCTGTCCTTTACACTGTATGATTTGGTGGCAGCTCAGCTCTGTCCCTTACACTGCATGATGTGGTGGCAGCTCTGCTCTGTCCCTTACACTGCATGATGTGGCGGCAGCTCTGCTCTGCCCCTTACACTGCATGATGTGGTGGCAGCTCCCCTCTGTCCATTACACTGCATGATGTGGTGGCAGCTCTGCTCTGTCCCTTACACTGCAGGATGTGGCGGCAGCTCTGCTCTGCCCCTTACACTGCATGATGTGGTGGCAGCTCCCCTCTGTCCGTTACACTGCATGATGTGGTAGCAGCTCTGCTCTGTCCGTTACACTGCATGATGTGGTGGCAGCCCCGCTCTGTCCCTTACACTGCATGATGTGGTGGCAGCTCTGCTCTGTCCCTTACACTGCATGATGTGGTGGCAGCTCCGCTCTCTCCCTTACACTGCATGATGTGGCGGCAGCTCCGCTCTGGCCCTTACACTGCATGGTGTGGCGGCAGCTCCACTCTGTCCCTTACACTGCATGATGTGGTGGCAGCTCCGCTCTGTCCCTTACACTGCATGGTGTGGCGGCAGCTCTGCTCTGTCCCTTACACTGCATGAAGTGCTGGCAGCTCCCCTCTGTCCGTTACACTGCATGATGTGGCGGCGACCCCGCTCTGTCCCTTACACTGTATGATGTGGCGGCAGCTCTGCTCTGTCCCTTACACTGCATGATGTGGTGGCAGCTCCCCTCTGTCCGTTACACTGCATGATGTGGTGGCAGCTCCGCTCTGTCCGTTACACTGCATGATGTGGTGGCAGCTCTGCTCTGTCCCTTACACTGCATGATGTGGTGGCAGCTCCGCTCTGTCCCTTACACTGCATGATGTGGTGGCCGCTCTGTCCGTTACACTGCATGATGTGGTGGCAGCTCCCCTCTGTCCTTTACACTGTATGATGTGGTGGCAGCTCTGCTCTGTCCCTTACACTGCATGATGTGGTGGCAGCTCCGCTCTGTCCCTTACACTGCATGATGTGGCGGCAGCTCTGCTCTGCCCCTTACACTGCATGATGTGGTGGCAGCTCCCCTCTGTCCATTACACTGCATGATGTGGTGGCAGCTCTGCTTTGTCCCTTACACTGCAGGATGTGGCGGCAGCTCTGCTCTGCCCCTTACACTGCATGATGTGGTGGCAGCTCCCCTCTGTCCGTTACACTGCATGATGTGGTAGCAGCTCTGCTCTGTCCGTTACACTGCATGATGTGGTGGCAGCCCCGCTCTGTCCCTTACACTGTATGATGTGGTGGCAGCTCTGCTCTGTCCCTTACACTGCATGATGTGGTGGCAGCTCCCCTCTGTCCGTTACACTGCATGATGTGGTGGCAGCTCTACTCTGTCCGTTACACTGCATGATGTGGTGGCAGCTCCGCTCTATCCCTTATACTGCATTATGTGGTGGCAGCTCCGCTCTGTCCCTTACACTGCATGATGTGGTGGCAGCTCCCCTCTGTCCGTTACACTGCATGATGTGGTGGCATCTCCGCTCTGTCCCTTACACTGCATGATGTGGCGGCAGCTCCCCTCTGTCCCTTACACTGCATGGTGTGGCGGCAGGTCCGCTCTGTCCCTTACACTGCATGATGTGGCGGCAGCTCCGCTCTGTCCCTTACACTGCATGATGTTGTGGCAGCTCCGCTCTGTCCCTTACACTGCATGATGTGGTGGCAGCTCCGCTCTGTCCCTTACACTGCATGATGTGGTGGCAGCTCCGCTCTGTCCCTTACACTGCATGATATGGTGGCAGCTCCGCTCTGTCCCTTACACTGCATGTTGTGGTGGCAGCTCCGCTCTGTCCCTAACACTGCATGGTGTGGCGGCAGCTCCGCTCTGTCCCTTACACTGCATGATGTGGCGGCAGCTCCGCTCTGTCCCTTACACTGCATGGTGTGGCGGCAGCTCCGCTCTGTCCCTTACACTGTATGATGTGGTGGCAGCTCCGCTCTGTCCCTTACACTGCATGATATGGTGACAGCTCCGCTCTGTCCCTTACACTGTATGATGTGGTGGCAGCTCTGCTCTGTCCCTTACACTGCATGATGTGGTGGCAGCCCCGCTCTGTCCCTTACACTGCATGATGTGGTGGCAGCTCCGCTCTGTCCCTAACACTGCATGGTGTGGCGGCAGCTCCGCTCTGTCCCTTACACTGTATGATGTGGCGGTAGCTCCGCTCTGTCCCTTACACTACATGATGTGGCGGCAGCTCCGCTCTGTCCCTTACACTGCATGATGTGGTGGCAGCTCCGTTCTGTCCCTTACACTGCATGATGTGGCCGCAGCTCTGCTCTGTCCCTTACACTGCATGATGTGGCGGCAGCTCCGCTCTGTCCCTTACACTGTATGATGTGGTGGCAGCTCCGCTCTGTCCCTTACACTGCATGATGTGGTGGCAGCTCCGCTCTGTCCCTTACACTGCATGATATGGTGGCAGCTCCGCTCTGTCCCTTACACTGCATGGTGTGGTGGCAGCTCCGCTCTGTCCCTAACACTGCATGAGGTGGTGGCAGCTCCGCTCTGTCCCTTACACTGCATGATGTGGCGGCAGCTCCGCTCTGTCCCTAACACTGCATGATGTGGCGGCAGCTCCGCTCTGTCCCTTACACTGCATGATGTGGTGGCAGCTCCGCTCTGTCCCTTACACTGTATGATGTGGTGGCAGCTCTGCTCTGTCCCTTACACTGCATGATGTGGTGGCAGCTCTGCTCTGTCCCTTACACTGCATGGTGTGGCGGCAGCTCCGCTCTGTCCCTTACACTGCATGGTGTGGTGGCAGCTCCCCTCTGTCCCTTACACTGCATGATGTGGTGACAGCTCCGCTCTGTCCCTTACACTGCATGATGTGGTGACAGCTCCGCTCTGTCCCTTACACTGCATGGTGTGGTGGCAGCTCCGCTCTGTCCCTTACACTGCATGATGTGGTGACAGCTCCGCTCTGTCCCTTACACTGCATGATGTGGTGACAGCTCCGCTCTGTCCCTTACACTGCATGATGTGGTGGCAGCTCTGCTCTGTCCCTTACACTGTATGATCAGAATCAGAATCATCTTTATTGGCCAGGTATACTTGCGTATGCTTGGAATTTTTTGTGGTAACAGTGCAGCATCAATCAGGGAACACAAAGGGGAGTGGGAAGAGAGGCATAAACATACATCACATACATTTCACATGTATCTAGAAAAGTTCGAGTTAGTATTTGGTATGTTCAATACGGTTTAGTTGGTGGACAGCTATTGGGAAGAAGCCTTTTGTAGTTCTTGTCGTCTTTGCTGGGATGGACCTAAAACGTCTGCCTGACGGAAGGGGTTCAAACAGGTTGTGGCCAGGGTGTAGCTTGTCCGCCAAGATCTTTCCTGCACGCTTATTGACCCTGGCTAGGTATAGTTCTTGGACAGTGGGGAGCTCCGCCCCAATGATCTTTTCTGCCATCCTCACCACTCTTTGCAACCTTCGTCTGTCATTCTCGTTTGCTCCTCCGAACCAGATTGTGATCGAGGAGCAAAGGACAGACTCTACTATGGCAGTGTAGAAGATGAGCAGCAGCTCCTGCGGGATGTCGAATTTCTTGAGTTGCCTCAGGAAGAACAACCGCTGCTGAGCCTTCTTGACAGTTGTAATGATGTTGAGACCCCATTTGAGGTCGCAGGAAATCTTTGTTCCTAGGAATTTGAAGGAGTCGACCCTCGACACTACTCTGTCAGATATTATGAGTGGGTGCATGGCATTTGGTTTCCTTCTGAAGTCCACCACCATCTCCACCGTTTTGAGGGGGTTGAGGTCAAGGTTGTTTCCGCTACACCATTTAGTTAGCCGATCCACCTCCCGTCTGTATGCCGACTCGTTTCCATCCATGATTAGGCCGATAACCGTTATGTCGTCTGCAAATTTTATAATTTTTACTGACTGTTCTGCTGAGGTGCAGTCGTTTGTGTAGAGGGAGAAGAGCAGGGGGGAGAGGACACATCCTTGAGGGGCACCGGTGCTAATTGTGCATGTGTTTGAAATGAATGCGCCTGCTTTCACCGCCTGTTTCCTTTCAGTCAGGAAGTCAGTGATCCAGGAGCATGTAGGTTCTGGGACTCCTAGTGAACAGAGTTTTGGCTCCAGGATGTGAGGGATGATGTGGTGGCAGCTCCGCTCTGTCCCTTACACTGCATGATGTGGCGGCAGCTCCGCTCTGTCCCTTACACTGCATGATGTGGCGGCAGCTCCGCTCTGTCCCTTACACTGCATGATGTGGTGGCAGCTCCGCTCTGTCCCTTACACTGTATGATGTGGTGGCAGCTCTGCTCTGTCCCTTACACTGCATGATGTGGTGGCAGCTCTGCTCTGTCCCTTACACTGCATGGTGTGGCGGCAGCTCCGCTCTGTCCCTTACACTGCATGGTGTGGTGGCAGCTCCCCTCTGTCCCTTACACTGCATGATGTGGTGGCAGCTCCGCTCTGTCCCTTACACTGCATGGTGTGGCGGCAGCTCCGCTCTGTCCCTTACACTGCATGATGTGGTGGCAGCTCCGCTCTGTCCCTTACACTGCATGTTGTGGTGGCAGCTCCGCTCTGTCCCTAACACTGCATGGTGTGGCGGCAGCTCCGCTCTGTCCCTTACACTGCATGATGTGGCGGCAGCTCCGCTCTGTCCCTTACACTGCATGGTGTGGCGGCAGCTCCGCTCTGTCCCTTACACTGCATGATGTGGTGGCGGCTCTGCTCTGTCCCTTACACTGCATGATGTGGTGGCGGCTCCGCTCTGTCCCTTACACTGTATGATGTGGTGGCAGCTCTGCTCTGTCCCTTACACTGCATGATGTGGTGGCAGCTCCAATCTGTCCCTTACACTGCATGGTGTGGTGGCAGCTCCGCTCTGTCCCTTACACTGCATGATGTGGATGTAGCTCCCCTCTGTCCGTTACACAGCATGATGTGGTGGCAGCTCCGCTCTGTCCCTTACACTGCATGATGTGGTGGCAGCTCCGCTCTGTCCCTTACACTGCATGATGTGGTGGCAGCTCCCCTCTGTCCTTTACACTGCATGATGTGGTGGCAGCTCCGCCCTGTCCCTTACACTGCATGATGTGGTGGTGGTAGCTCTGCTCTGTCCCTTACACTGTATGATGTGGTGGCAGCTCTGCTCTGTCCCTTAAACTGCATGATGTGGTGGCAGCTCCCCTCTGTCCGTTACACTGCATGATGTGGTGGCAGCCCCGCTCTGTCCCTTACACTGTATGATGTGGTGGTGGTAGCTCTGCTCTGTCCCTTACACTGTATGATGTGGTGGCAGCTCTGCTCTGTCCCTTAAACTGCATGATGTGGTGGCAGCTCCCCTCTGTCCGTTACACTGCATGATGTGGTGGCAGCCCCGCTCTGCCCCTTACACTGCATGATGTGGTGGCAGCTCTGCTCTGTCCCTTACACTGCATGATGTGGTGGCAGCTCCGCTCTCTCCCTTACACTGCATGATGTGGCGGCAGCTCCGCTCTGGCCCTTACACTGCATGGTGTGGCGGCAGCTCCACTCTGTCCCTTACACTGCATGATGTGGTGGCAGCTCCGCTCTGTCCCTTACACTGCATGGTGTGGTGGCAGCTCTGCTCTGTCCCTTACACTGCATGAAGTGCTGGCAGCTCCCCTCTGTCCGTTACACTGCATGATGTGGCGGCGACCCCGCTCTGTCCCTTACACTGTATGATGTGGCGGCAGCTCTGCTCTGTCCCTTACACTGCATAATGTGGCGGCAGCTCCGCTCTGTCCCTTACACTGCATGATGTGGTGGCAGCTCCGCTCTGTCCGTTAAACTGCATGATGTGGTGGCAGCTCCGCTCTGTCCCTTACACTGCATGATGTGGTGGCAGTTCCGCTCTGTCCCTTACACTGCATGATGTGGTGGCCACTCTGTCCCTTACACTGCATGATGTGGTGGCAGCTCCCCTCTGTCCTTTACACTGTATGATGTGGTGGCAGCTCAGCTCTGTCCCTTACACTGCATGATGTGGTGGCAGCTCTGCTCTGTCCCTTACACTGCATGATGTGGCGGCAGCTCTGCTCTGCCCCTTACACTGCATGATGTGGTGGCAGCTCCCCTCTGTCCATTACACTGCATGATGTGGTGGCAGCTCTGCTCTGTCCCTTACACTGCAGGATGTGGCGGCAGCTCTGCTCTGCCCCTTACACTGCATGATGTGGTGGCAGCTCCCCTCTGTCCGTTACACTGCATGATGTGGTAGCAGCTCTGCTCTGTCCGTTACACTGCATGATGTGGTGGCAGCCCCGCTCTGTCCCTTACACTGCATGATGTGGTGGCAGCTCTGCTCTGTCCCTTACACTGCATGATGTGGTGGCAGCTCCGCTCTCTCCCTTACACTGCATGATGTGGCGGCAGCTCCGCTCTGGCCCTTACACTGCATGGTGTGGCGGCAGCTCCACTCTGTCCCTTACACTGCATGATGTGGTGGCAGCTCCGCTCTGTCCCTTACACTGCATGGTGTGGCGGCAGCTCTGCTCTGTCCCTTACACTGCATGAAGTGCTGGCAGCTCCCCTCTGTCCGTTACACTGCATGATGTGGCGGCGACCCCGCTCTGTCCCTTACACTGTATGATGTGGCGGCAGCTCTGCTCTGTCCCTTACACTGCATGATGTGGTGGCAGCTCCCCTCTGTCCGTTACACTGCATGATGTGGTGGCAGCTCCGCTCTGTCCGTTACACTGCATGATGTGGTGGCAGCTCTGCTCTGTCCCTTACACTGCATGATGTGGTGGCAGCTCCGCTCTGTCCCTTACACTGCATGATGTGGTGGCCGCTCTGTCCGTTACACTGCATGATGTGGTGGCAGCTCCCCTCTGTCCTTTACACTGTATGATGTGGTGGCAGCTCTGCTCTGTCCCTTACACTGCATGATGTGGTGGCAGCTCCGC
Source organism: Crinia signifera (assembly GCF_055691185.1). Lineage (NCBI taxonomy): Eukaryota > Metazoa > Chordata > Amphibia > Anura > Myobatrachidae > Crinia > Crinia signifera. The sequence goes on from NC_139226.1 coordinate 6,030,623, forward strand.
TCTGTCCCTTACACTGCATGATGTGGCGGCAGCTCTGCTCTGCCCCTTACACTGCATGATGTGGTGGCAGCTCCCCTCTGTCCATTACACTGCATGATGTGGTGGCAGCTCTGCTTTGTCCCTTACACTGCAGGATGTGGCGGCAGCTCTGCTCTGCCCCTTACACTGCATGATGTGGTGGCAGCTCCCCTCTGTCCGTTACACTGCATGATGTGGTAGCAGCTCTGCTCTGTCCGTTACACTGCATGATGTGGTGGCAGCCCCGCTCTGTCCCTTACACTGTATGATGTGGTGGCAGCTCTGCTCTGTCCCTTACACTGCATGATGTGGTGGCAGCTCCCCTCTGTCCGTTACACTGCATGATGTGGTGGCAGCTCTACTCTGTCCGTTACACTGCATGATGTGGTGGCAGCTCCGCTCTATCCCTTATACTGCATTATGTGGTGGCAGCTCCGCTCTGTCCCTTACACTGCATGATGTGGTGGCAGCTCCCCTCTGTCCGTTACACTGCATGATGTGGTGGCATCTCCGCTCTGTCCCTTACACTGCATGATGTGGCGGCAGCTCCCCTCTGTCCCTTACACTGCATGGTGTGGCGGCAGGTCCGCTCTGTCCCTTACACTGCATGATGTGGCGGCAGCTCCGCTCTGTCCCTTACACTGCATGATGTTGTGGCAGCTCCGCTCTGTCCCTTACACTGCATGATGTGGTGGCAGCTCCGCTCTGTCCCTTACACTGCATGATGTGGTGGCAGCTCCGCTCTGTCCCTTACACTGCATGATATGGTGGCAGCTCCGCTCTGTCCCTTACACTGCATGTTGTGGTGGCAGCTCCGCTCTGTCCCTAACACTGCATGGTGTGGCGGCAGCTCCGCTCTGTCCCTTACACTGCATGATGTGGCGGCAGCTCCGCTCTGTCCCTTACACTGCATGGTGTGGCGGCAGCTCCGCTCTGTCCCTTACACTGTATGATGTGGTGGCAGCTCCGCTCTGTCCCTTACACTGCATGATATGGTGACAGCTCCGCTCTGTCCCTTACACTGTATGATGTGGTGGCAGCTCTGCTCTGTCCCTTACACTGCATGATGTGGTGGCAGCCCCGCTCTGTCCCTTACACTGCATGATGTGGTGGCAGCTCCGCTCTGTCCCTAACACTGCATGGTGTGGCGGCAGCTCCGCTCTGTCCCTTACACTGTATGATGTGGCGGCAGCTCCGCTCTGTCCCTTACACTACATGATGTGGCGGCAGCTCCGCTCTGTCCCTTACACTGCATGATGTGGTGGCAGCTCCGTTCTGTCCCTTACACTGCATGATGTGGCCGCAGCTCTGCTCTGTCCCTTACACTGCATGATGTGGCGGCAGCTCCGCTCTGTCCCTTACACTGTATGATGTGGTGGCAGCTCCGCTCTGTCCCTTACACTGCATGATGTGGTGGCAGCTCCGCTCTGTCCCTTACACTGCATGATATGGTGGCAGCTCCGCTCTGTCCCTTACACTGCATGGTGTGGTGGCAGCTCCGCTCTGTCCCTAACACTGCATGAGGTGGTGGCAGCTCCGCTCTGTCCCTTACACTGCATGATGTGGCGGCAGCTCCGCTCTGTCCCTAACACTGCATGATGTGGCGGCAGCTCCGCTCTGTCCCTTACACTGCATGATGTGGCGGCAGTTCTGCTCTGTCCCTTACACTGCATGATGTGGTGGCAGCCCTGCTCTGTCCCTTACTCTGCATGATGTGGTGGCAGCTCCGCTCTGTCCCTTACACTGTATGATGTGGTGGCAGCTCCGCTCTGTCCCTTACACTGTATGATGTGGTGGCAGCTCTGCTCTGTCCCTTACACTGCATGATGTGGTGGCAGCTCCGCTCTGTCCCTTACACTGCATGATGTGGTGGCAGCTCCGCTCTGTCCCTTATACTGCATGATGTGGCGGCAGCTCTGCTCTGTCCCTTACACTGCATGATGTGGTGGCAGCTCCGCTCTGTCCCTTACACTGTATGATGTGGTGGCAGCTCTGCTCTGTCCCTTACACTGCATGATGTGGCGGCAGCTCCGCTCTGTCCCTTACACTGCATGGTGTGGTGGCAGGTCCGCTCTGTCCCTTATACTGCATGATGTGGCGGCAGCTCTGCTCTGTCCCTTACACTGCATGATGTGGTGGCAGCTCCGCTCTGTCCCTTACACTGCATGATGTGGCGGCAGCTCCGCTCTGTCCCTTACACTGCATGGTGTGGCGGCAGCTCCGCTCTGTCCCTTACACTGTATGATGTGGTGGCAGCTCCGCTCTGTCCCTTACACTGCATGATATGGTGGCAGCTCTGCTCTGTCCCTTACACTGTATGATGTGGTGGCAGCTCTGCTCTGTCCCTTACACTGCATGATGTGGTGGCAGCCCCGCTCTGTCCCTTACACTGCATGATGTGGTGGCAGCTCCGCTCTGTCCCTAACACTGCATGGTGTGGCGGCAGCTCCGCTCTGTCCCTTACACTGCATGGTGTGGTGGCAGCTCCACTCTGTCCCTTACACTGTATGATGTGGTGGCAGCTCCGCTCTGTCCCTTACACTGCATGATGTGGTGGTAGCTCTACTGATCATATTATATACCAGTGCTATTGTTGTAATAACTTAAAGCACTTGCCATGAGGAGGGGGGTTTCCAGCTAACCAGAACCCATGGGGCAGATGTATTAAGCCTGAAGAAGAGATAAACTGGAGATAAGGTAAAAGGAGATAAAGCACCAGCCAATCAGCTCTCAACTGTCATTTTCAAACATAGCTGATTGGCTGGTGCTTTATCTCCTTTCACTTTATCTCCAGTTTATCACTTCTCCAGGCTTAGTACATCTGCCCCAATGTGCGTAAACTTTGGGTGGTGCTGTGAGAGCACCTGTGGGGTAATGGCGCCAGATGGCGTAGGCAGATGCTGAACAACATGTACTGCAGCTGTAATAGACAACCTCCAGCCAAACCTGCACCAATACAGTTTCATTTATCTTTGTACATTTTTTGTACAGCCTGATGGGATAGCGTCGCGGACTCGCTCAGCCTAAGTGCATTCTGGGCACGCACCTCTGCCGCAGCCCCGTACAACGTTACGCCGAGAGTCTTATGTAAACCCTAATTACACGTCTTTGAACCGTATAAGAAATTAATCACTATATTATGTCGTTGAAAAACATACAGGAAATAATGAGTGTGGATTAACGCTCCTCATTTGACTTGTGCTATATTGATGCTTTCCAGATGTTGGTATAAGCGAGCTTAAATAATTAGCATTCCAAACATTTACAGCCCGCAGTCATTTACAGATTTACTGACACTGGATTTCCATTCTATACTTAATAATCCTATAAAAGAATTTATTACACAGGAATAAAGTCATAGTACTGCAATGATTGTAATGTACGCCAATCAGAATGATTATACGCACACATATATATATATTAGAGATGAGCGGGTTCGGATCCCCGGGATCCGACAGATCCAAATATCGCGATCCGAGTCTGGATCCGAGCCGGCTCGGGAGTTCCCGCCTAAATTCCGGACCGAAAACGAGGCAAAACGTCATCATCGCGCTGTTGTATTCTCACGGGATCTGGATTCTATATAAGACGCACGTGCGCCCCTGTGTCTAGGGTGACGGGCTGTGTCCATTGTCCAGGGGCTGTGTCCAGTGTGACGGCTGTGTCCAGTGTACAGGAGCTGTGTCCAGGGGGGGTGTCCAGGGTGACGGGCTGTGTCCATTGTCCAGGGGCTGTGTCCAGGGTGACGGGCTGTGTCCATTGTCCAGGGGCTGTGTCCCGGGTGACGGGCTGTGTCCAGTGTCCAGGTGCAGTGTCCAGTGTGACGGCGGTGTCTAGTGTACAGGAGCTGTGTCCAGGGGCGGTGTCCAGAGGCAGTGTCCAGTGTGACGGCTGTGTCCAGTATACAGGAGCTGTGTCCAGAGGCTGTGTCCATTGTCCAGGGGCTGTGTCCAGTGTCCAGGGGCTGTGTCCAGTGTGACGGCGGTGTCCAGTGTACAGGAGCTGTGTCCAGAGGCTGTGTCCATTGTCATGGGGCTGTGTCCAGTGTGACGGCTGTGTCCAGTGTACAGGAGCTGTGTCCAGAAGCTGTGTCCATTGTCCAGGGGCTGTGTCCAGGGTGACAGGCTGTGTCCAGTGTCCAGGGGCAGTGTCCAGGGGCTGTGTCCAGGGGCAGTGTCCAGTGTCCAAGGGGCTGTGTCCAGTGTGACAGGCTGTGTCCAGTGTAAAGTAAGAAAACTAAATAAAAGTAATAAATAAAATAAAAACACATTTTTGGAGGATGATGGAGGAGGAAATAGTGGGAGATCAGCAACCTGATAGAAGTGCTGAAGCTTCTACCACCAGTCATGACAAGGCCGATACCTCTTTGTATTTGCTGTTTGGAGCATTTCTCTTTTTTTGGGATAGTTTATTAAACTGCCACCTTGTCTGCCCCTGCAGTGCCGCTCTGCCAGGTTGGAAGTGTAAGACCACATGTATGTGATGCCCACTGCTGTCGCTTAGCTTAGTCATCCAGCTACCTCGGTATACCCTTTTGGCCCAACTACAGTAAATGAAAACAATTTTGTAAGCTGTGAAGTGATCAAAATTGACTATAATGAGTGGAAACTAATGTTATTGAGGTTAATAATACTTTAGGGGCAAAAACAGGCCCAAATTCTGTCATTTTTAGCATTTTTTCATAAAAATCCAGATCCAAAACCAAAACCCATAAGGGTGGTTTTGCCAAAACCAATCCAGATCCACAACACGAAGGGAGATCCAGATCCAAAACCAAAACCCGAAAAAGTGGCCGCCGCACATATATATATAATATATATAGAGAGGGCATGGGCTAGGCACTCCCGGTGATTGGCAATAACTTGTGGCCGGTGCCTTCACAGTGGTAGTAACAGACGGCTTACGGGTGCGGCACTCAGTCGGCTTCAGGATACCGGAAAAATCACACAACACTCACACAACCGAGAAGCAACCATAGCGGCAGCATGTGTCGCCATATTTATCACCAAGGAACAGGTATGGGTCTCCGCGCTGCTTACAATCAGCGCCACGTCTCTCCGTTACGTCCGATAGCCGCTCTCTTTATTCAGTAACCTGGGCCTTGCGTTCCCTGCGCTCAATCTTTGCTGGAAAATTACAAAGGACGTCAATTAAAGCTCAGCGCTTCGGCCTTTTGAAGACCTGGCCGTGAATAATGCAGGAGGCTACTGGGCTACAACCTGCCTGGATGCCTCCATTATGGATGAGCGCCGGAACCTCCTTCGCTGACAATCTGCCTTGCAGATCTGATTCAGCTGGTAAAAAATTAATCATTGTTCTTTGGGCAAATGCTAAAAATCCATCTACACCCCCCTCCCCCCTCACCCTCAGGAACTTGGCTTGGAGAATGCGGAGATTTGAGCCTGGGCTGATAGGAAACTTTGAAGGCGCAATTACATTCAATTATCATCAGGGCTGGGAGACGTCAGGGCTGGGCGCTAGGTGGGGAGTCGGAGATATGGCAGCTCAGCAATTCCCCCGGCACTCAGCTTAGTATCCTATCGTTTCTGCTCCAGGCGCTCAGAGTCCAGCAGCGGTCAGATCCGCTATTCCCGGATACAGGGACCTGTTCGTGTTGGCGTACGGACTGTCTACCTAGACACTGTACACATGGGATCTGTGTCAGCATGTGCTTGTGATATACAATTCTTTCATGAAGCTCACTGATAAATCAGCAGACCGAGCGGATGAAAGATCAAAATAGGCCAAAATCTGATTGGCTCGTTAAGCTGGGTGATAGGTCAACAATATCTAGGTCTAAATGCCCTAGGTAAAATCTCAGCATAGCAATGGTCTACACATCAAAATGTTGACAGGAGGGTTTAATGGTTTTTTCCCTCTTGTTGGAGTTTTTCATGGTTTACGATCCATGTAGGCTACAATTGGGAAAGTGCCCGAAGCATGGTCAGCAAGGGGTCTGTGTCAACATTCACCAAAAATGTGAAAAAGCGCATGTCGACTTTTGGTACTTGTTTCCTAGTACGGCGCCCCGTCGTGGGTCATCGCATAACTTAACTTAAGGTATGCGATGGACGCGACCGACGCGATATTTGGCTATTTTTAGCCTTTATTGCCGGCAATGAGAAAATCGCGTAAATCGCGTCCATCACATGCCATTATATATGATTGTATAGGCACCCTAATGGGTAATGTGTATGTTAAATGCCCCCCCATTATTAACGGCAACCCACGATTAACGCCAACCCGAAGCGTGGCGAGCGTGGAGTTGATCTTATATAGTGTGGCGAGCGCAGTGAGTCCCGCGAGGGGACGTGTAATACCTGTGAAGTACTGTAGGGCTCGCGGGGCTCGCTGCGCTTGGCTCACTTCGGGCTCGGTGGCTCGCTGCGCTCGTCACACTATATAGAGTCAACTCCACGCCAACGTGGATAGTGGGGGTATGAAAAGGTTGAAGGACGTGTACCGCCGCCCCTCGTGGGCTCGCTGCGCTCGCCACGCTTCGGGTTGGCGTTGATCGTGGGGTGGCGTGAGTTTTTTGGGTCCCAATAAATGCAATTAGAATCGCTGGCGCCGTGCTAGGAAACAAGTACCCGACTTTTTCAGGCATCTACCTTTTTCCCTGTTTTTGCTTGTGTCACCCTTTTGTCCATGCCGACCTAAACACTGTCGTCCCTTCGAGTGCTTATTAAATACCCTGACCAACCTGCCCGGTGCGGGGCCCCTGCTCTCATGGACTAATCCAGTGGTTCCCAAACTCGTTCTTCAAGGCACCTGCGTATTAGGGTTAGCTCAGGATTTAAGGATTTCCATGATTGGCAGTGGCGGATTATACTCAGTGCGTCAGGAGCAGTCGCCCCAGGGCTCCCACACAAACGGGGCCGCAACACCAGTCCCCCCTGGTACCTGGCCAGTGCGGGGATCCAGGCAGTGGGGTCGTCCATGCAGTGCTGGGGAGGCAGCGGGGTCCCTGGGACAGATGGGAATTAGTAGCGCTACTAGTTCCACTTCTTACCTGCCGCAGGGACCCCACTGCCCGGATCCCCACACTGGCCAGGTGCCATGGGGGGGGGTTGTAGACCTGCTGCCTCTGTCGGGGGGGGGGGGGGGGGGGCGTTTTCCCCTGCAAAGTGCACAAATTTGAAGACGTGATAACACAGCCACCGCCCATGGCGGCCCCCTGGTGTATATATCTGGCGACAGCTCCCAGCTGTACAGGTGGTGCAGCTTTCCAATGATTACATTGTAAAGCCCAGCAATAAAAAGTTACTTATCACTTTACCTGATGGAAATGTGTGAGTGCGAGGCCGCTTGTGTGTGCGTGTGAGTGCAAGGCCGTTTGTGTGTGTGTGTGTGTGTGAGTGCGAGGCCGCTTGTATGTGTGTGTGAGTGCGAGGCCGTTTGTATGTGTGTGTGAGTGCGAGGCCGCTTGTGTGTGTGTGTGAGTGCGAGGCCGTTTGTATGTGTGTGTGAGTGCGAGGCCGCTTGTGTGTGTGTGTGTGTATGTGAGTGCGAGGCCGTTTGTGTGTGTGTGTGTGTATGTGAGTGCGAGGCCGCTTGTGTGTGTGTGTGAGTGCGAGGCCGTTTGTGTGTGTGTGTGTGTATGTGAGTGCGAGGCCGCTTGTGTGTGTGTGTGAGTGCGAGGCCGCTTGTGTGTGTGTGTGAGTGCGAGGCCGTTTGTGTGTGTGTGTGTGTATGTGAGTGCGAGGCCGCTTGTGTGTGTGTATGTGAGTGCGAGGCCGCTTGTGTGTGTGTGTGAGTGCGAGGCCGTTTGTGTGTGTGTGTGTGTATGTGAGTGCGAGGCCGTTTGTGTGTGTGTGTGTGTATGTGAGTGCGAGGCCGCTTGTGTGTGTGTGTATGTGAGTGCGAGGTCGTTTGTGTGTGTGTGTGTGAGTGCAAGGCCGCTTGTGTGTGTGTGAGTGCGAGGCCGCTTGTGTGTGTGTGTGAGTGCGAGGCCGCTTGTGTGTGAGTGCGAGGTCGCTTGTGTGTGTGTATTTGAGTGCGAGTGCGAGGCCGCATGTGTGCTTGCGAGGCCGCTTGTGTGTGTGTATGTGAGTGCGAGGCCGTTTGTGTGTGTGTGTATGTGAGTGCGAGGCCGTTTGTGTGTGTGTGTGTGTGAGTGCGAGGCCGCTTGTGTGTGTGTGAGTGCGAGGCCGCTTGTGTGTGTGTGAGTGCGAGGCCGCTTGTGTGTGTGTGTGTGTGAGTGCGAGGCCGCTTGTGTGTGTGTGAGTGCGAGGCCGCTTGTGTGTGATGCCGCTTGTGTGTGAGTGCGAGGTCACTTGTGTGTGTGTATGTGAGTGCGAGGCCGCTTGTGTGTGCGAGTGCGAGGCCGCATGTGTGCGAGTGAGAGGCTGCTTGTGTGCGTGTGTGACTGGTGATATCGCCCTAATAATAAATTAGATCAGATATATGCGCAGTATTGTCATATCCTGAGGGGAGAACATTCTAGCAAATAAATGTAACACCTGGGGCGAGATTTAGTGAAGTGCAATTTTTTGGCACTTTCAGAAATCGCCGCAAATCGCATTATTGGCCCGATTTTCGCATATTTAATGAGATGCGAATTTCGCCAAAAAAAAAGCGCAATAAAGTGTGATTTTTAGTCATAAAAATGTGCAAATTTGTGAACATGTGCGATTTATTATTATTTTTTTTAAATGGAAAAAAAATGGTGTGGGGTCCCCCCTCCTGACCATAACCAGCCCCGGAGCTCATTGAGCCGGACCTGGTTCCAAAAATACACGGGACAAAAAGCGTAGGGGTCCCCCGTATTTCTGAAATCAGCCCCAGACTCTTGGACCGGTCCTGGTTCCAAAAATACGGGGGACAAAAAATCTGCAGGTCCCCCGCATTTTGAAACCAGCGCAGGGCTCCAACAGCCAGGGGACACTTCTTACATAAGGTCCCCCGGCCATACCATGAGCACCGTGGCTGGTCAGCCTTGGACGGGGTACCTGGAGGAGTGGGGGCCCCCCAATATAGGGGTCCCCCCAGGCTTTACCCGTCCAGTGTGGAAACCCGGGGCTGTCACCGGCGTCCCTGGCCTTTGGAAGGTGTCTCCATGGAGACGCATAGCTCAGCCCTGATTGGCTGGGACAGCGCTATAGAAGCTGGTAGCAGCGCCGCAGGAAGCCGGCTCAATGAGCCGGGGCTAGTTATGCTCAGGAGGGGGGTCCCCACGCCGTTTTTCATAACTCTTTTTTTTTACACCAGAACCATGCACAGATCACAATGATCTGTGCATGTTTCAGAAAAATTCGCCAGTCAGAACCTGGTCTATTTGTTTTGTGATTTTTAGTAACCTTTATTAAAAAAAATAGCCGATTTGTATACTTTTAATGGGAACACATGTGGATGCGATTTTTAGTTCTACTAAAAATCGCACCTTTAAAATGTGCGAATTCGCTGCAAAAAGTGTGATTTTTTTACTGCAAATCGCACCTTATAAAATATGTAATTTTCGGAATATGAACAAAAACAGAAGTTTTTTGCGAGAAAAAAAAACAAATTGCACCCTATTAAATCTCACTTATTACAGTTCCTGTAATACAGAGCAGCGGATAGGGCGCCAGCCCACTGTAACACAATAATTAGTCATGAAGAGCTTACACTCTACCCACAGGGACGTGGCACTTGCTGACAATTACCCGCGCACCCGAAACTGGCTTCGCTGTGAGGAATCCCGCTCCTCCCAACCTTTCTTCTCTGCGCCGCTCCACACAAAAAGTACATAGGCTGCAAGTTGGGGGTCAGGTAGAGCTGCATGGCGCCTTTCATGTGACTCCGCTACTGAACTTATTATTGCACGGAAGCTACTTCCACGCAGAATGTGACCTAGAAAACGAAGCTTTTATCGTGCAAGCACAATATTCCGCATCCTCAGGTAATGCCAGACGCTGACACCTGGGCCGCTGGGAGAGGATTCCTCGTAATCAGAATCGTTGCCGTGCTGCGAGGACGCGGAGGCCGCGGCGCTGCACATTTCTCAGCACAAAAGAAAAGCTTTCCATGCTGTATAGTTCCTCAGTAAAGTAGAGAGTTTGGGTCTATTTTCTACATACCATTGCTTTTATTAATCGGATACATTATAATGCATGCACTTGCAGTATTTACTGTATATATTTATCAAGGGCCCAGACCCAACCTCTGTGGTGTCTGGCCGCATCTCTACAAATGGGCCCATACCACTGCATTCCCACAGCGTGCCCTTCCTGCTCCAGTCCCACACTGCTACTGTAGCTGCGATGGGAGGAGCCAGTGATGGGACCCCCCCCCTGGACACTGGCGTATTTATAACAGGTACAGAGGGGGCCCACATCCAACACCCATTTTTTGAATAAATAGTCTCAGGCGTCGGCTGCAGATTTCACCAGAAAAATGGCGCCATTTTCACGGAGACCTACACACGCACAGAAGACTCTAAAACCGCTCTAGGGTCCCCCTAGTGACCCTAGTACCCAGCTAGAGAGGAAGGGGTCTGGTACCTGACACAGGCCTCCTTCTCTCTGGAAGATAAATTGGCCCCTGATAGGACACAAGCTAGTGTTCCCGCTAGGCTGTTTTAGCGGGGAGCTGCGCCCTGCCCGATTTTTAAAAGGCCAAATGCGCCCTGCCCCGCTAAAACAGCCTTACGGGGAATCCCAGCGCCGCCATAGACGGCGATGCACGGCACTTCCCAGGCAGCACAGCAACTTCGGAGTAGAGATGTGTCGTTCGCGAACGATCCGGTTCTTTTGAACGGATCCATCAAAAGAACGAGCGAGCCGCCGATCCCAAAATGGTGATCCGGATCGGTTTCGCTTAGCATTACATACAATACAATGCACATTGCATTGCTTGAGCTCAGCACTGCCCCCTTTGGCAGCTGAGATATTTTCTTCTAATTGGCTGCTTGTGCTGCTGCTGCTGTTGCTGTGTCACGTGCAGATCTAGATTCTTCTGAATCTGGAAGCCCTGAGGGAGGTCTGGTGACTACACATCAACAGCAGACTAAGCAGAGCAGAGGCATTGGCACTGGCAGGCATTTCAAGATTGCTTCACCTGAGTTCACCAGTAGTATCACAGAAAGGTGTGTAGTAGAAGTATGAACACACAGACACACAGACATAAATTAGGCAGTGCACATGTGTTTTTTTTTTTTTACTAGATCTGTGTTTGCTGGGCTGTGTAGTACATTTAACTTTAATTTGGAGGGGGAGGGGGCCTTCTTTTAACTTTCATTTGGGGGGGGGGGAGGGGGGGCTCGGCAATGAGCAAATTTAGTCTCCCTTGGCAACGAGCAAATTAATACCCCTTTTACACCGCTGCAAAACCCCGGGTCTTCAGCGGGTCAGACCCCTGTCAGCGGCAGTGTAAATGGGACACGCCGTGTCCCTTTATACGGGACTTCTACCCAGGTCCTGGGAACTGGATTGTTCGTCAGACAAGCGTTGGTCAGACAGTCACTAGGTCGACATGCAGAAAGGTCGACATGGGAAAAGGTAGACATGGACGTTAGGATGACATGAGGAAGGTCATAAGGTCGACATGGGGTTTTCGCTGTTTTTTGACCCGAATGTCAACACAGTTGACATGGACACAGTTGGAAGTGAGAATCGGACCCTCGCATCGCTTGCAATGCTTTGGGCACAGTGTCTCACTTCGCTCGCCACACTATTATAATCTCACTCCATGCCCTAGTGGAAGGTAGGGCATGAAATACCGCCTGTCGGCACATGTCGGCTCAAAAAACAGTGAAAATCCCCATGTCGACCTTATGACCTGTCGACCTTCCTCATGTTGACCTATAACCATGTCGATCTTGTTCCACGTCGACCTTTCAGCATGTCGATCTAGTGTTGTTGACCTAATGTCGACCTAGATCAGTCGACCAAACGACCGTTTCCCCAGGTCCTGACCTGGGTAGAACATGACTATGACCTGGGTAGAGGGCAGTGTAAATGGGTACACTGGGTCATCCCTCTTAACGAATGATTGCTATTACCTGTTCGGTACTTGTTTCCTAGAACGGCCACAACGATTTAGATCGTTGTGGTCGTAAGATAAAAAATCGGATCGATCGCATCGCATGCGATTTGGTCGCATACGATGCGACCGATCCGATCGACCGATTTTTCACCCGATTTTTTTTTTTCACCTGATTATTTTCAATTGCCCCCAAAAATGTTACTAAGTGGGCTAGACCCCACGATAGACGTCAACCCGAAGCGTGGCGAGCGCAGCGAGCCCGCGAGGGGCGGCGGTGCGCGTCCTCCGACCTTTTCATTCCCCTACTATCCACTAGGGCGTGGAGTGAGAATAGAATAGTGTGGCGAGCGCAGCGAGCCACCGAGCCCGAAGCGTGGCGAGCGCAGCGAGCCCCGCGAGGGGACGCGTCTAACTTCACAGGTATACGCGTCCCCTCGCGGGGCTCGCTGCGCTCGCCACGCTTCGGGCTCGGTGGCTCGCTGCGCTCGCCACACTATTCTATTCTCACTCCACGCCCTAGTGGATAGTAGGGGAATGAAAAGGTCGGAGGACGCGCACCGCCGCCCCTCGCGGGCTCGCTGCGCTCGCCACGCTTCGGGTTGACGTCTATCGTGGGGTCATGGCGGGCACATAAAAAATGTGAAATGGGTCATATTGGCCCATTTCACCTTTTTTAACATTTTTCCCTATGTGAGATGGACTTAATCAAGTCCATCTCATCTTGTGCCATTATAATGGCACAAGACCGACAAGATCCTCCCGATTTCAATGTTAAAAGATTTTTTAACATTGAAGTCTATGGAAAAATCGGGTCAATCGGTCGGTCGCATCGCGGCCGATTTTAATTGGTCGCGACCGACCGATTGACCCGATTTCTGTCAATCAAAGTGAAAAAAGTGTAAAAAATCGGCCACATCGTGAGGATCGTGTCCCTTAATTAAGAGCCACGATCACTCACGATTGTGGCCGTTCTAGGAAACAAGTACCACCTGTTCTAAACAGGTAAATGGGCAAGAAAGGTGTTTCCACACAGGTAATAACAATCAAACATGAAGAGGGAAGTCCAGAAACAGAGCATTGTGTCCCTCCTGGAAAGGGTCATGTTGGGAGGTATGGTACACTAACTCAAACCATAAATAACTGTCTTTTTTACACAAATTGATCTGCAGAGCCGCCCAAAGGATCTAGATCTTTTCAGTGACCGACCCGGGTCGAGTCGGGTCGGCGAAAAGATCCGTTTTGCCCATCTCTACTTCGGAGGGGCCAGGCCCGCCCCCTTTGGTGACGGCAGTGGCCGGGCCCGCCCCCTTGGATGATGTTGCAGCCTGGGCATGCCCCTTCTGTGACGTTGGCGGCCCGGGACCGCCCCCAGCTGTGACATCGGTGGGCCCGGTCCGCCCCGGCGCCCTGCCCACTCTAAATGCTACAGTGAACACTACAAGCGATTTGTCTGTACTACGCTATTTTAGTAAATAGCACCAATATCGTATTAGGCAACAAAAGGCTTCATTTAAAACATTTATTTTTTTAAATCTAAAGCTACAGTTTATCGGCCATCCAGATAGAGTTCAACCTTTCACAGGAACAAAGGACACCTGGATGAGGGTCTTTGTTGCAAATCTCACAAATGAATGTGAATAGTCGTCGCGATGACAGAAAGAACACGTTGTACCCTGTAAGTATATAAGCACCTTTATAAAATTAATAATCAGTCATTTTTCTATGAAAAAAAGAAAGAACATGAAGATTGGCACCTTGGCGGCACAAGCTGGGAAAGACTTTCACACAAATGAATGCCCCCGGCTGGCAAGCTACAAGGACTGCCAGGTACGAGGCGGGCCCCGGTGACCTTGCTAAGGATCAGCTTAACAGAAGTCAGGTCCTGAAACCACAGAGACCTACACACGCACAGAAGACTCTAGGGTCCCCCTGGTGACCCTAGTACCCAGCTAGAGAGGAGGGGTCTGGATGGAATCTGACAGAGGCCTCCTTCTCTCTGGAAGATAAATTGGCCCCTGATAGGACACAAGCGATTTGTCTGTACTACGCTATATTAGTAATACCCCTTTCAGACAGAAAAGTCTGAAAATCCCGGCAAAATACACAGCATTTCAAATGCCGGGTCGTTTTGCCGGGAACAGCCTGACCCCCCTTCACACAGAAGAACAAATTACCGGGTTGAAAATTTCTACCCGGTAATTTGCTGAATAACACGGGTATTTCTTCTGTGTGAAAGGGTCAACCCGGGTCATAAATCCCGTGTTCTCGACCCTGGTCAATTCCAGGGTCGGAGACACGGGATTTACAACACGGGTGTGCCCTTTCACACAGAAAAAGGACCCGTGTTATTCATGAAATTCCCGGGTAGAACTGCTTCAGCCGGTAATTTCGTTTTCTGTCTGAAAGGGGTATAAATAGCACCAAGATCGTATAAGGCAACGAAAGGCTTCATTTAAAACATTATTTTTTTTATCTAAAGCTTCAGTTTATCGGGCATCCAGATACACTGGGCCTTATTCTGATTCACTCTTACAGGCAAATTCCTTCTTAGATGGACAAAACCATGTGCACTGCAGGTGGGGCAGATGTAACTTGTGCAGAGAGAATTAGATTTGGGTGGGGTTTTACTTCAGTGAGATCTTTATTGCAGTGTAAAAATGAAGCAGTCAGTATTTTCCCTGCACAGAAACAAAATAACTGCCCCAAATCTAATTCTCTCTGCACATTTGACATCTGCCCCCCTGCAGTGCACATGGTTTTGTCCATCTAAGAAGGAATTTGCCAGAAGGAGTGAACTAGAATAACCCCCAGAGTTCAACCTTTCCCAGGAACAAAGGACACCTGGATGAGGGTCTTTGTTGCAAATCTCACAAATGAAAGAGAAATAAAGTATAAAAACCCGCAAAACACTGCACACATGAATGTGAGTAGTCCTCGCGGTGACAGAAAGAACACGTTGTACCCTGTAAGTATATAAGCACCTTTATTAAATTAATAATCAGTCATTTTTCTATGAAAAAAAAGAAAGAACATGAAGATTGGCACCTTGGCGGCACAAGCTGGGAAACACTTTCACACAAATGAATGCCCCTGGCTGGCAAGCTACAAGGACTGCCAGGTACGAGCTGGGCCCCGGTGACCGGCGACCTTGCTAACGATCAACTTAACAGAAGTCACGTCCTGATACCACAAGCTCTGCAAATACCAACATTAAAGGGTAATCTGTGTCGCCGCATTGCAAAAAATAAAAAAGTTATTTTATGTTCCTTTCCCCGATATGTGTCCCTGGTGGAAGATTTAATGGCACCGGAATTTAATGTAGCGATATAACTTATAATTTCATCTATTTGCTGGCCGGATTTCTTGCTCAGGGCGCCTCCTGCTGGTCCCGATCGGAGCTGCGTTTTCCTGAACACAAGGCTCAGTGAGATCACAGATCTGAGATATGGGCTGATTCTATTTATACATCCAAACACTCATCTCTCCGGCACCGCTCCTAAATCTGTCTGTGCGCCTCATTATACAGATAATATAGAAGTCGTTAGGTGTCCCTTAGTGTCTATAACAGGGATGTCCGGCTCAGCCCACCAGGATCTGCTTCCTGCCAAAGCCTGCCTAATTAATAGTCTGTCAATCACTGGCTAAGGCCAATGCAATCAGTATGACAGAATCAGCTCTCCTGGCCGCAGTGTGTCATTGCTGCAAACTCATCTCTGGGATATTAAGGAGACACGTCGTTAGCCATTGGTGAATGGGAAAACATCCATGCATGAGAATGGGGATGAGCAATTCACTAGGTACGGGTGCAATTACCGAGGAATGAGGCAAAAACATCACCCCATGCCTCAAGAGTATACTGGCACAGAATACAAACTGGCTGCATCCACTACCTGTGGCAGGTGTGTCCACAAACAAGTGTTCGCTGGTGGGCATCATCACAGGCGGTGAAGACTGGTGCCCGGCCACTGGAACCGAGTAATGATACCCTGGCAGAGGGGGCAAAGCTCTGCCATGCCCCTATGATTACAGACTGTTGCCCACTCAGCGTAAATGCCAACACACCAGCTTATTCTCTTGCTTCTGGAGTGTGAGGATGCCGGCGGGAAATGACACCATAACACTGAGCATAAAGAACTGCTTAACTCAAACTGTCCAGCAGGCAGACAGGGTGCGTTCATCAACTGACACATTTTCCAGAGGACAATGGTGATGCCTTATAAATGGCAGGAGGCCATTTTGACACATAACACCGAAAAGTAGCCACCAATCACAACTTGGATATAAGTCTGCAAATCTATGGCCCTTGGCCTTAGATCTGGTATATGATGTGCCTCGCTCAGGCACCAGCATCACTCATAAAAGTCGTCCTCCTTAATATATAGATTTGCACGTGCGATGGGTTTCCTGGGAGACGCTGGCGGTCGTTCCATTGTTACTATAAGCACTTTCTGTTGTAAGAAGGATTTTACTGCAACACTAAATTACAATACACACTTGTGGTTTGTTTCCAAAGTGCTGCTTCTTCTTCTTTTTTTTTTTTTTTTTTTTGTATTTAGAGCATCACAAGCACCCAGGGAAGGAGTAGAAATGTTCACTGTTTATGTCCTTGTTTTATTGGGAGGACATAATCCCCCCCCCCCCCCCCCCCGCGCCACTCATGTCGTACTCCATTTGTGGGGGGGAGGGGGTATATTCAGCACAAATGAGAACAGCGTAGAGGAGACGGTTCTGTGTCATTGGGTAGAAGTACCCAGGGTTGTCTCCTGCTGGTAGCAATACTCTGATTGGTGGATGCTGTTTTTATTGTGTTATGATGGTTTAACCAAGAATTACAGAAAATCCTGCGGCCTTCTCCCCTTACAGACCATCACTGACACTCCCCCCCCCCCCCCTTCCTGTTTATGACCCCCATGATAGCATTTCCTTTTAAGACCTATTCTTTCCCAGCCAATTACTCGCACAATGATGGGGCATTATCCGGCTGTGTTCTACTCCGGCGTTTACGACAATGGCTGCTTCTTAAAGTCGCGGCTGAAGTACGGCACGCAGGAAGTCCCTCAGCTGTCGTTCCTCCATTCTGGACTTAGGCGGGCATTGCGAGCACTGGAACTCGCCGACCTATCCCAGGAATTAATTTATACATGCTGAAGATTGGTTCTGTATTACTATCAGAGATGTGTGAATCGTCTTCCAGGATTTGGTCATTTTAAAAATGATTTATAGAAAAGGGGGATTATTGCTAACAGTGTCACAATATACAATACCAGTCTTACGGCCCGTCCGACGGACGGAGGGGTGATAGTTTGTGCTTATGCAGTTCTCAAAAGTTTTGTTAATTGAAAATGTTTTTCATCTAATGGACCCTTATAAGCCTTTATCCCCTTCGGGTGTATGGCCGGAGACTTCTCAGGCTAAACTGCGCTGCAGAAGGGGCTCTCCCGAGAAATTCCTGGGCATACCACTGTAAAGAAAGGGTGCACCAGTGGTGCCTCAAGCGGTGAACCTCCTATCGCTGATCCCCCCCCTCAAGGAGGTTCCGCCACACCCGGCCATTTGTGTGTTCGAGCGCTCCTGAGCACCCAACCAAGCAGCCCGAACTTCTCCAAGCGGCTGCAAATGTGAGGAGGGGCTGCTGTAAGAGGCAGCGGGTTAAGGGCCCACTTTAGGGAGTCTGTTTATTCTGTTGTATTCCGTGCCATCGGGAGGGAGGGGACGCACACCGCCCAACCACGCCGCTGCATTATAATTTCTTATGTTCGCAGATTACTGGATTTCTTTTCCAATTAAAACAAAGTTAATGATGTGATCATTTCAATTCTCTGTTCTGTATTAATGGAACCTCATCAGCCGGAGCGGGGAAGCTGGGCCTGCACACAGCCTGGGGGGGTCACATGGAAGACATAGGCTGTGTGACATGTGACGTGGATGGAACCTACAGTGGGTCACACACGTTACACGCACACCCCTAGAGAGGTCCTGAGTACGGTAGAGCGGACTATGTGGCACTAGTGCACGAATGCCTAATACACCTCTCCTGGTGCGATAATCAGCTCCGCCATCAGCGCTGTGTTCAGGTAACAGTCATTTAAATGCATGTATTCAGCAAGCATTCAGATGTGCAATTTGTATTAATTCTATGGTAATTATCTGATTAAGCTAAATCCACACCAGTTACTTAGCCAGCATTCAGATGTAATTCTCTGCTAGCTGACTGATGTGCACAGCTGCTTTTTTTAGGGGCTCCACCGCCGGCCGTGGCCATGCGAGGTGCGGACGAGTTGGAGTCCGGCCATAGATCACAGTTAGTAAGGCAGTCCGTGTATGCAGCAAGCACAGAGGTGGGTCTGTCTCCGGTGTGAAGGGGCACTATTTGCCCCAGGCGACAATGCCAGGTAGCGATGGAGCTGTGAGAAGCCCAACTCAGGTGGGATCAGCGTGGGATCGGATTTTTGCCTATTTTTGCCTATTTATCAAACAAAACCAGCACCGGTGCTAGTGCCCAATATTGCCGGCGGCAGCCATTGCTGCATAGGTGTCTTCCCTCCCGCGTGCTGCAGGAGGCTCCTGTTTCAGATATAAATCTCCTGCTGTCCTGTATTGTACTTATAATCTCCAAGATTCTTCACATTCTGCAAGGATAGGAATTTACTGGGATTTACTTAGCTTCTCAGTAGTCCCTGCGGTACTTGTGTAGTTTCACGGCGCCACAACTATCTAAAATAAAGTAACTTAACTCCATGCCAACATGGATAGTTCATACCCCCACTATCCATGTTGGCATGGAGTTGATTTTAGATAGCGTGGCGAGCGTAGCGAGCCACCGAGCCCGTTGCATGGGCGAGCGCAGCGAGCCCCACAAGGGGACTCAGACGCACGGCACCATGCTGGCGCCGTGAAACTACACAAGTACCGTCCCTGCTAATGACTCATCATCCCCCTTGTGGGAACCCCTGACATGGGCCTACTTCAGACCTCATCACAGAATAAATTTGTTCTCAAAATGTGCAAAACCATACTGCACTGTAGGTGGGGCAGATGTAACGGGTGCAGAGAAAGTTAGATTTGAGACTGAAATCTAAATTTCAATGTAAAAATAAAGCAGTCAGTATTTACTCTACACAGAAACATAACTCACCCAAATCTAACTCTCCATGCCCGTTATATCTGCCCCACCTGTGGTGCAGCATGGTTTTGCCCTTTGGCATTTAGCACAGTATATCACGGAGCAGAGAACATACTGTAGCCTCCTGTGTGTGAGGTTTGATGGCACTAGCCCTCAGCACGTTCTCCTCTTATACATATGTAAAGTACTCGCTCATTGCCAGAGGCAGATACAAATAACCAAGGTGGCAACAAGAACATAGAAGGATGCAGGGGAATTACAGTCTCCTTCCATTCAGCAGACCGTTGACTTTGGCCCTTATTCTGGTTGACTCGCTGAGGCATAAATTTGCACCCTTGCGAGTCAAACAGAATAAGCCCTGCGAATGGTGGTATGCCCGCCCCCCTTCGCACACCGGGTTCGTTTGTCCGGCATGCCAATGGATGTTTTAAATAAACATCCATTCGCATGCCAGTGGGAACCTCCCCAATTTTTCGATGGGTGCCGACCATCGAATGATGTAAAGGCGCACGCATATGTAAGGGTGGTCCAGACCATTCGTACGTAGAATTCCAGGGAATTGGGCGGGCAGCTGATATCCGGTTCGGCCCCGGCACGTGTGTCACGAACGCATTAGCATGTGTACACCCAGCGTTTCCATCGGAACACCACGCCCCTCCCCACTCGAAAAGCAGGGAGCGTGCACTCGCCCAACAGATTTTGTGCAAAATTCTGCTGGCCTTCTCTGGAGAGACCAGATGCAGCGTTGGAGTTCTTTTACCATATCCCGGATGATTGACCTACCATTCACATTATAGGTAAAATTAATTTGTGGTTGAGGAGGCCAACTGGATTATTTTTATCCATTAATCTTTTAGGCATCATATTGCCAACTTTTTAATTGCACAGTAAGAATTGGACATATTAATTAGGACATATCAAGCCTCAAACAGATAGAGGCACTGGAGAAAAATAAGGAGTTAATCACTTCACCCAGTCGCTATAATCTTACACAAAAAAAATTATGTTTTCCCTGATGAAGTCTCTGTGAGACGAAACGCGTAGGAAACTGTCTACTCGTTGATTTTACTCAGATAATTCTCTGAAGACCAATAAATAAGTGCTGGAAGATTCCTCTTATGTGCTTCATTGGATACGATTGTGTTATTTGGACATTTACATTCTAATTGTTGGCGAAATACCACTATTGGGTAAAAGTGTTGTGGTCTGTTTGTTCCCTACCCCTCAGGGAGCATAGTGGTGAGGCTGCCTAATATCTATTAATAAGTGTGTTAAACAGGCTATTAGCGCAATTTGGAATCTTGGGGATACATATATATATATATATATATATATTTATAATTAATAATAATTTATATATATATAATTTTAAAAATTGCTTATGGATTTCTGAATAATTTGTTGGCGAGAGCACAGATGTTTGGAAGGTGCATTAACCGCTCGCTCAAAGTCCTTTCCAGAACATTCCAATTTCCCCCCGTGTTGAGATTTTTTATTTCTGTAAATACGGAGTAGATGATAAAAGGGGAATTTACTGTATCCAGCGTCCCTTGATTTTCACAAATAATCTCTTGAAACATAACGCCATTGCCACTAGCAACCCTGCTTAATACTATAGACGTAGCAACGCTAATGTAATATTCCAGAGGGGTTTTTTTAACTCACAAACCAAAATATAAAACTTCATAAAACATTAATACCTAATCTAATCTTTTTTTTATTATTTTTCGTATACTCCGGAAGCCTATAAACTGTATAAAACACTAACTCCTAATCTCGTTTCTTTTAACTGCCCTGAAAACCAAACTATGAAATAGAAATGTGACATAAATCGATAAAGCTCTAATACAGATAAAAATAAAGGGGTAGAGGCCAAATCGGGACTTTCCTGAGCAGAAGGCCCATCTGCCGATTGTGCCAGACCATGCTAAAGGGACTGCAGGAAGCAGGGGAGGCAGCCGTAGGGTTCTGGTGGACAATAGTGACTATACAGTATCACCACCATGGAAGTTACTCCTGGTTAATGGCTACAAGATGAGGGGGAGGGGCCCTCAGGTAGTAATGCCCACCAAGGAATTATCCGTTACACCAGCGGGTCAATCTGACTGTGCCTGTGCCACCTACGTTCTATGATTCAGCTACAGTGGCAGATAGTCAAATATGAGAATCAGGCACAAACTGTAGGGCAAGGAAGGTTGGCCACAGCAACATTGGCCACACCAAGACACAAAGTGATCAGAATACTCAGATGATCATTCTAGACCCAATGTTCAGAGAGGGACAGTACCACAATGAGACACAACAAGGTCCAAATACTCCCATGGCTATTGGAGACCCAACAGGGTGCGGAGATAGCCAGTGTCACATGGAGACCGGTCCGGAGATAGCCAGTGTCACATGGAGACCCAACAGGGTCCTGAGATAGCCAGTGTCACATGGAGACCCAACAGGGTCCTGAGATAGCCAGTATCACATGGAGATCCAACAGGGTCCTGAGATAGCCAGTGTCACACGGAGACCCAACAGGGTCCTGAGATAGCCAGTGTCACATGGAGACCCAACAGGGTCCTGAGATAGCCAGTGTCACACGGAGACCCAACAGGGTCCTGAGATGGCCAGTGTCACACGGAGACCCAACAGGGTCCTGAGATGGCCAGTGTCACACGGAGACCCAACAGGGTCCTGAGATAGCCAGTGTCACATGGAGACACAACAGGGTCCTGAGATAGCCAGTGTCACATGGAGAGTCAACAGGGTCCTGAGATAGCCAGTGTCACACGGGGACTGGTCCTGAGATAGCCAGTGCCACACGGAGACACAACAGGGTCCTGAGATAGCCAGTGTCACATGGAGAGTCAACAGGGTCCTGAGATAGCCAGTGTCACACGGGGACCGGTCCTGAGATAGCCAGTGCCACACGGAGACACAACAGGGTCCTGAGATAGCCAGTGTCACATGGAGAGTCAACAGGGTCCTGAGATAGCCAGTGTCACACGGGGACTGGTCCTGAGATAGCCAGTGCCACACGGAGATCCAACAGGGTCCTGAGATAGCCAGTGTCACACGGAGACCCAACATAGTCCTGAGATAGCCAGTGTCACATGGAGACCCAACAGGGTGCTGAGATAGCCAGTGTCACATGGAGACCCAACAGGGTCCTGAGATAGCCAGTGTCACATGGAGACCCAACAGGGTGCTGAGATAGCCAGTGTCACATGGAGACCCAACAGGGTGCTGAGATAGCCAGTGTCACATGGAGACCCAACAGGGTCCTGAGATAGCCAGTGTCACATGGAGACCCAACAGGGTCCTGAGATAGCCAGTGTCACATGGTCCTGAGATAGCCAGTGTCACACGGGGACACAGCAGCCTCTGAATATATCCTTGCTCACGTGTAGCGCTGACAGAGGCCGCCAGCTATATGAATATGTGCTGCCAGACATGTACGGAAGCACTCGCACAACTGACAGACATTACAAGTGGTATTAGGCGTACAGAAGAGCGGAGTGAAGTGCGGCGAGCAAACACGCAACAAAACAGGAGACAAGTCCGGCTAAGGACACTTCATTGTCGCTGTTAACATAATAAATCAGGCTGTAGGCTCTTCAGGCTGGAATTCCTTTGTCTCATTACTGCACAAAACAGCAGCCCCGGAGACAAAGCCACCACATTGTAATGCACCCAGCATCAGAGTTTTGCCGGATTATAATGTCTGTTTGTATGGCTGCATCTGCTGCAAGGCCTCTACATCCGACAGCGAGTTCTACCCCGCCCGGTGCTGCCCCAGGAACAGGGCAGGAAGGGGGACTGTAGTAAAAGGGAGGGTTTGTGTAAGGTCAAAATTGCAATGCTATCACACCTCCATAACAATTCAATGGCAAAAAACCCACACTGGAAGGGGGCGTGGCCATGTGGCGAGGTCTCACACATCCTGTAAATGCCACGTGTAATGGTCTGTGTGGTGAAGTGTCTGGCCCAATCAAGGCAGAACCCCCAAATACGAACATCGCTGCCGGCAATATTTGGTTTCTTGTTTGCGACTATATATTCGCTGTGATATTTCTTCTCATTCAGCACAGTATACATGATTTATGTAATCCATATGCAGCAATTCCAAATGCAATTTGACCTTGTGTGAATTCATCCCTAAGCATATAAGTATGTTTTTGGTGTATTAAATTCTATTTTATTGTGAACACTAACTGCCTGCAACTTGTAGGCACTATAATTACTGGGTGTTATGTTTTTCATACCATTATACCATTAGCCAAAACAGTAGAGTCACCAATTTACTAGCAGCAGCAGCAGCATGCTATGGATGAGTTCACACCAGATAAGAATGTGAATTACCAGCTGTCAGAGGTGCCCACAAGGGGAGAGAGGGGAGTAATTAGCGTGGACTTACAAATGATCACCTTTGCATCTGATGAATCATGGAGATTAGGAGTACAATGCAGGGTAGTAGGAGATTTTGACTAAAACAAGAGCCTCCTGCAGGATGCAGAAGGGTAGCAAACTAAGATATAGAGGTCTATAGTGTTCTCATAATACCACTGCCACCGCATATGAGCTACAGTATAAGGCCTCCTCTGGAATATACTCACTACAGCCCCAACACAACAATCTCTGTACAGCAGGTGAGTAAGGGGGCTAGGATTCCGTTGATGCACGTGGGGCAGAACTTTGACCCGGGCACCCTGGAAGTGGATGAAAACTTCAGAGTGGTACCTTGGGCATAGGCGTTGAGAGGAGGGCGGGTACTTTTTATCTGGGAATGGGTCTGCTGGAGGGGACCGGTTGCTTCTCTACCCCTCCCCCATTGCAGGGAGCCAGGCACTAGGTAGAGAGATGACAGCACAGCCTCTCTCCTCAGCTCAGCACACACTGCTCAGTGCCATGTGCTGAGCTGGGCAGAGAGACAGCTGCAGCAGAAACCTTCTCTCTCCTTCCATTTTACCGGAGTCCGGCCTAACTGTTGGCGTCCTTGAAGACAGGGAAGGATGGATTTGGGTGAAAACCTTAAATAACAGACAGAAATGGAAGAGGGCAGAAGCCTGGGCAGCACCGGGTACTTCAGCAAGTTTAAAATATATTTTCACCCAAAAAGTAAAATTTCAGTCACGTCTTACCCTCCCCTGGCAGCAGCGTGGGGGGTGAGGTTACCGCCCGGCCATGGTTGGCGCTGTTAGTGATCATGGCACTGATCTGCTGTCCCAGCAGCGCGGGGGGTGAGGTTACCGCCCGGCTGCGGTTGGCGCTGTTAGTGATCATGGCTCGGATCTGCTGTCCCAGCAGCGTGGGGGGTGAGGTTACCGCCCGGCTGTGGATGGTGCAGTTAGTGATCATGGCTCCGATCTGCTGTCCCAGCAGTGTGGGGGGTGAGGTTACCGCACGGCTGCGGTTGGCACAGTTAGTGATCATGGCTCCGATCTGCTGTCCCAGCAGTGTGGGGGGTGAGGTTACCGTCTGGCTGCGGTTGGCGCAGTTAGTGATCATGGCTCCGATCTGCTGTCCCAGCAGCGTAGGGGGTGAGGTTACCGCCCGGCTGCGGTTGGCGCAGTTAGTGATCATGGCTCCGATCTGCTGTCCCAGCAGTGTGTGGGGTGAGGTTACCACCCAGCTGCGGTTGGAGCTGTTAGTGACCATGGCTCCGATCTGCTGTCCCAGCAGCGTGGGGTGTGAGGTTACTGCCCGGCTGCGGTTGGCGCAGTTAGTGATCATGGCTCCGATCTGCTGTCCCAGCAGCGTGGGGGGTGAGGTTACCGCCCGGCTGCGGTTGGCGCAGTTAGTGATCATGGCTCCAATCTGCTGTCCCAGCAGCGTGGGGTGTGAGGTTACCACCCGGCTGCGGTTGGTGCAGTTAGTGATCATGGCTCCAATCTGCTGTCCCAGCAGCGTGGGGGGTGAGGTTACCGCCCGGCTGCGGTTGGCGCAGTTAGTGATCATGGCTCCGATCTGCTGTCCCAGCAGCGTGGGGGGTGAGGTTACCGACCAGGTGCGGTTGGCGCTGTTAGTGATCATGGCTCCGATCTGCTGTCCCAGCAGCGTTGTGAGATTTCTAGACCAACAGCTATTGCGTGACTGGTTCTTTAACAAATACCAGTAATGGTCTTGCTCTGCGGCAGAAGAGCATTCACTCGCTTCTCGGAAAACGTTAGAAATTCAAATTACCCCGTATCTATTTCTCACTTTTTTGTTTATTATTTCAACTTCCGTCTGATTGAAGCCTGCGGAGGAATAGTAGGTGCTGCGGAGGTGATAAGCAGGTGGAAGTGTTCTCCTAATTACCTCAATGTCGCGGAGCACGGGGGTGAGAGCCAAAATATCTGCAACTAAACAGGCAGCCTGAAAGCACGAAGTGCCGTCTTATCGCGCCAGCCTGCCATTTCCCGCGCCAGCCTGCCATTCCCCGCGCCTGGGTAATGCAGCAAGGTATTTTATTTTTATGTTTATTTGTATTTTAAAATTAACAGAAATTCCTGCTGGGGAAAGAAAACGATTATCGCTATTATTATTCATTTCAGTTTTTTCTTAATTAGGATTGCCTGGAGTCGCTCATCTGGAGCCGCGGTACTGATAACGTCCCACACAGACACGTCCCAGGCTGATTGTACCGCTCGCTCCCCGGACGCTGTGATTACAGGCGGGTGGCTGAGGGTCTGGGTGGGGAAAGCGTATAGGAGCAGAGCCAAAATGCTAGCAGAGAGGCGCGCGGTGTATTAGGCAGGTACGGTACTGTATATAGGCACTTATTCTGAATGAGTCGGACAACTACGTTTGCGGGCTCATTACCATATGCGTACGCCCCGCGTTTCATGGACGTTCCCATGGAAAGCACACCTGACCACGCCCCCCGCAGGCGCCATCACTGACACGCCCCCCACACTCCCATAACACACCCACTGAACAGACCAGTCATGTGTACCACCGCCCAGGAACGCCCATCCTCATACCGTCTGTCCCGGTCACACCTGCGCCATTGTGCGTACGCGCCAGCACCGTATAAGATTTCAGATTTCACGCACATACACAGTTGCAAACAATCGTCAACAGCGCCGTTTCAATCAGGCACTGGAGCCAGAAGTATATACGTCAGGTTCGCTGCAGTTGTCAGAGAGAATTACAATAAGCCGATGGCTCTATTGGCGAAGGAACCTCAGCGCCCAGAGACGCAGATAAAAGTGACAAGAACCAAACTCCTTTCTAACGATCTGATATTTCAGAAAAGGCTAATTGTGCCAGGTCAATAAGTGCAGAAGAGATCTGTCAGGACCCTGAGAGCGCAGTTATAGGATCACCGTCTGCAGCCTGACAGGGCCCCAGCTAACGGGAGAACATCGACTAATGAGATGTCACTATTCCCTGCGCAGGCTCCATTCTCTCTGTACGGCTGTCACCTACCACCCAGGAGATCGCCTCCCAGAGGGCACTCTATATAGATATACTGTTATTAATATTGTTAATTTATATGGCACTATAAGGGTTCCGCAGCGCCAAACAATACATAACTGACTAGTGAGTGGATGATGGTCTTTGTAGCATCCAGGGGGCAAGATTCTCTA
This sequence comes from Crinia signifera, assembly GCF_055691185.1. NCBI lineage: Eukaryota > Metazoa > Chordata > Amphibia > Anura > Myobatrachidae > Crinia > Crinia signifera. Next base: position 6,057,290 of record NC_139226.1, read on the forward strand.
AGCTTCTAAGCAGCAAAAGTGATAAAATTGAGAGAGATAAACAGCCAGTCAATCAGCTCCTACCTGCCATGTTACAGGCTGTGTTTGAAAAATGTCAGACAGGAGCTGATTGGCTGGCTGTTTGTCACTCTCCATTTTATCACTTTTGAAGCTTAGAGAATCTGGTCCTGGGTGATATAGGGTCTCAGAGCCGGCATTAGGCATAGGCAAACTAGGCAATTGCCTAGGGCATTTGGAATGCCTAGGGGCAGCAGCAGCTTCTGCTGATTAAAATGATATGCAGCATGCCTATATTCTGTGTGTGAGTGAGGCTGTATCTGCATATGAAATAGTGTATTCATGGAAATCACTGTAACATAGCATTCTGTATACAGGTACAGCAACAGTCGCACACAGAATATAGGCATGCTGCATATCATTTTAATCATCGGAAGCTCCTTGTGTGTGCTGGTCATAACCATGCAAATAAGACGAATTTTCAGCAAAAAAGGCACCCAACATTTGCAGAGCTGGCCGGGAGCTGCATGGCCTATTGAGGCAAGATGTATGAGGAAACATCTGTATCCAAGCAGAGGCAGAGGTCACAGTGTCACTGTGCGAGTGCTGTCTGCGGGTGGGTTGGTTGTGCAATAGTGTTCGGCATATGTGTAAGGGGCATTATGTGTGTCATGTATAAATGCATTAATAATGTGCGGCATATGTGTAACAGGCATTATGTGTGTCATGTGTATAAGGGCATTAATAATGTGCGACATATGTGTAAGGGGCATTATGTGTGTCATGTGTATAAGGGCATTAATAATGTGCAACATATGTGTAAGGGGCATTATGTGTGTCATGTGTATAAGGGCATTAATAATGTGCAACATGTGTAAGGGGCATTATGTGTGTCTTTATGTGTATGAAGGACATTAATAAAGGTTGGCATAATGTGTAAGGGGCATTATGGTTATAAGGACATTAATAATGTGTGTCATGTGTAAGGGGCATTACTGTGTGGTATTATCAGGGGTGCCGTGAGAAAGGGGTAGGGGGTATAAATTACCCAGGCCAAAGTCTGATGGAAGGGCCCAGTGGGGGCCCCCTCCCCTTAAGTGACAGCAGCAGCTGCAGCTCTTCTCCTCTGCCCAGCACACACTGCTTTGTGCTGGGTTGCAGTGTGGCCATGGAGGTGCTTAAAATACAAAATTTTCTCAGGATTTTTTTCTAAGGGTATAATGTGAATAATGTGAGGAGTAATGTACATAAGGTAAAGTGGTACTACTGTGTGATGTACCGTGAATAAGGGACACCATCGCATGATATAATGTGAATAAAGTTGCACTACTGTGTGGTATAATTTGAATTGGGGGTACTATTGTGTGGCCATGCCCCTTCCCAGCAAGAACACACCCCTGTTTGGGCTGCACACCGAATGTGTGCACTGTTTCTATTTCAAATATTGTGGGTAGGAGCACCAAAATGATGACTGCTATGATGAGGGTTGATGGTGCTGGGACAGGGGAGCAGGGTCACAGGCGGAACTAGTGGCGGTGCTAGGGGGCACCAGCCAAAATCTTGCCTAGGGCGTCATTTAGGCTAGGGCCGGCTCTGTAGGGTCTGATCCTGGAAATATCTCTGAGGTGGAAACGACAGGACTGTGAGAGATGCTGAATGTGTGGTTTACAGGAGAGAGACGAATCAAGAGTAACGCCAAGGCAGCATACTTGGTGGCTGGAGGAGATTGTTGTTCCATCAATAGAAAGTGACATTGTGGAAGGTGAGGTTATGTGGGAGGGCGGGAAGATGATCAGCTCAGTCTAAAGGGGCATACACACGTAGAGATGTGTGCTAAGCAATCTTGCTAAGCTAGTTAGGGTAGGCGATTTCCTGGTGCCCAGATCTCCCACGGGGAGCACAGGGGCATACCTAGAACATTGTGGGCCCCATAGCAAAATTTTAAAATGGGCCCCCCTCGACCATGTCACTAAAATGCCTCTTAGAGGGGCACAAAAAATGGTGGAGAGACAAAGGCTGGGATATATTAAAATAGAAAGGCATTAAAAAACCCTGCAAATGTGCTAAAGCCAACTCTAGCGGGGCTCCGCTGTGGAGGATAACGCCAGCTTTATCTGGCTTTACCCCATAGAAGCCCATGGGATTCACTCCACAGCGCTGTCAGTAGAATCCATCACGGATCCCTCCCAGCATGCTTCGTGGCTGGCGCCGTCCCTCTGCAAATACGCAGAGGGACTCCTGGTCTCAGTCCTGGAAGTCCAGGGACGTCGCTGCATCGCAAGAGCTGTCCTTTGTGTTACTCATCGCATATGTTAGAGCATATGTGATTAGTATAGATGCGGTAGGGTGGCGGAGCGGCGGATGTTAGGAAATTCCGCCCAGAGTGTTGAGCAGGGGTGGGTCAGGGGTAGAAGAGAGAAAAGGGGATGATTTGACATTTGAGAGTAAAAAAGAGGGGGAGAGAGCTGTGAGAGAGAGACTAAAAGAGGAGGTATGGGGGGGGAGGAGGTATGATTAGAGAGGAGAGGCAAGGCAAGGGGGGGACCGGGGTTTTAAAGGGTTAACATGCACCTCTTTGTCATAAACCCCCTTCCTAGTACAAGAGGGGTTGTAGCACATCTTGCTCTCACCTCTACAGCAATGACAGGTGCCCCCTTTTGCCCTCTGTGCCCCCTTTTCCTGCAGCGGCAGGTGACCTCCTGCCTCCTACGCCCTGGGTCCCACAGGCTCTCTGGCTCCTTCCACTCCCGCAGCAGTGATTCACAGGCGCGGCCGGGGTGGCAGCGGCTGGTCATCTTGGTCCTGGTGCAGTGGAGCATTTTCAACAATGCTGGAGCCGCTGAAAGGGGGCGTCACGGCCCGGGACAGCGTGAATCCATTCATAATCTCTTTTTGCAATCTCTCCATATATGTAACTAGACACGCCCTTTGGGCGGAGCATGACACGCCCCCTCAATGAGGCGCTTAGAAAAATTCTATTACTAACTATAATGTCCCTGAAACTAGTTTTCAAAAGTAGGCAAGTATGCAAGTGTATGGGCACCTTATGAGTCAAACGTAAAACAAATAAATGGGCTTCTTAGGGGATTGAATACTTTTGCAAGCCACTGTAAACACATGCACATAGATACAGGCCTGCCAGGCCCAACCAGCAAACAAGGCAACCCATAGGAACCCACTGGGGACACAAGGAGATCCCAATCCTGGCTGCAATGTTTATTTACACTGTGCACTATTTGTCCAAGGTATTAGAGTCTCCCTTTGAGCAGGGAAGGAAGACAAAGCAGGCGTATAATGCAGTGTATATACACACACACACACACATACGCACACACACACACACACGGGCTACAGCAACCCGCAATTATCTTTTCATTCTACCGCCATCTTCATTTGTTCCCTTCATCTTCTTGTTCTCTCTTAAAATTATTAATTTCGGCGAGGACGCCTCAGCCCTCGGGACCGCATCCAGCTTCGCATACTTAAATCTGCGGCGCTGCCAGATGCCGCCCGTCACAGAGAGAGTCGATGCCAGTGGCTTACAATTAGATCTGGGTACTAAACAAATATCTGTTTTTAGATCAATATCACATTTTCCATGGCGCAGACAGAGAGGTTCGTTAGCGGCCGACCCCGCTGTGAATTTCACAATTCGGTTTTTGTTGTGGTTGAAGCTATTTATAAATGAGGCTGAGAATCTCCAGACCCTCGCAGCCCCCTAACACCTGATAAAGTACCTTTACGTGGAGGTAGCGGAGCTGCTGGATGGTTCTGCAAATCCTTCTGACGCGGCCTGAGCACGAGGAATGTATGAAGTATAGGGCCTTATTTTGGTTCATTCTTTCTGACAAAATCCTTCTTAGATGGGCAAAACCATGTGCACTGCAGGTGGGGCAGGTGTTACTTGTGCAGAGAGAATTAGATTTGGGTGGGGGTTTTACTTCAAAGTGAGATCTATATTGCAGTGTAAAAATAAAGCAGCCAGTATTTTACCTGCACAGAAACAAAATTACTCACCCAAATCTAATTCTCTCTGCACATGTTACATCTGCCCCCCCTGCAGTGCACATGGTTTTGTCCATCTAAGAAGGATTTTGTCAGAAAGAATGAACCAAAATAAGGCCCATAGTCCGCTAGCCAGAATGATAACTGCGGAGCTGTAGCTAGCGCTACCCTATAGAAGCCTATAGACTGGGTGAGCGATAAGACGCGGATCCCTCCCAGCATGCTACAGGGCGCCGGTGGTTGGCTGGTACTTTATCTCCACCATAACCCTGACCAATTTGTGGCTCTGCAGCGGTTGTAAAAACTACACATCCCAGCATGCCTTGCTACAGTCTTCGCATTCCCTTATAGAAAAACTGTGGCAGGGCATGCTGGGGCTTCTCCCGGAGAGGAGTTTTTAAAAGTCGTCAGGTATGCTGCATTTTATGCAGAGGCAGGGCCGGATTATAATGGGGGTCAGTATAATGGGGGTCAGTACCCCTGGGCCCCCCACTAGCTAGGGGCCCCCTGTGGTTGGCATGTATTTTTTTTTTTAAAAAGCTAAAGGTTTTGTGCATGGGATTGGGGTAATGCTTCACCTATCTGCCAATGTGACAATGATTAATGGTGCTGAGCATCGGGAGCCAAGTGTGCAGTGCATTACTGGGGGTTGACTAAGTCCCATGATACTTTGCACCAGAGGGCAGAGGCTGAGACGTTTGTGCCGAGCTCTGATTGGTGGAGCTCATTACATGCTTCTCAGGCCCATAGAGAACAGCAGCAGCAGCCTAGTCATGGGAGGGTTTTAAATCAGAGGCAGCACTGGGACTGTAAGGTCTCCTACAGAGTAAGGTGCAGAGGGACAAACACAGGCTTTTCCTGTGGTGTGTATATATATATATATATATATATATATATATATATATATCCCCTGCAGTTACCCATTGACAAAGTTTATACTGCCTTTACTCTGTGTTTTGACCGTGTAATATTCCCCCATGCAGTTTGCGGCCAGTAATGACAAGTGCAAGGGGGGCCCCCCTGTCTAAAGTGCCCCGGCCCCCCAAAGGCTTAATCTGGCACTGTGTAGAGGGCACTACAGGTGGTCCCCAGCGCCATACAAACATCTAACCAATCAACATATACGGTTATTACCGGCATGCCGGGCAGTGTAACATGCAGGATGATACTAGGTACAAGTACAACTGTCTGCTTCTATCGCAGATAAAGTACAGGCCAGTGCCGTGTGTTAGCCAGAGGGTGCACAGCACCGGGCACACGGATGTATCATACATGTAACATACAGAAAAGGGTTTCCACTTGTACATGCACATGTTTGAGAGTAACATAAGATAGAACGAGGGCTGCATAGGCTCAAGTGCATTTAAAAGTCTGTGAATTTAGTGATTGTTTAAATAAAGTTATTGAATAAAGCAGATTACTCAGGAAAAACTCAGGTAGTGAGTGGCAGGAGTACAAGCCAATCAGGTATCTTAGGGGCGTTAGTTTAGAGAGGGGTATATTAGGAGACATCTGGAACTCCACCCTCCCTATTCCCTTTATCTGTTCTTCCTGGCCATTGGGCTATCACCAAATTCAGCTTCTATAAAATTTTCATTAAAATTGTCGAGAAGGCGCTCTCGACCAGCGGTCAGGTTAGGTGTGAGGTGATCGCTCTGCGGTATTGCCCCCCCTTTGCCAGGGCGGCTGGTGTGTCCTGCCTCTGCCGGGGGACGTTGGACACTTCCTGGAAGTGTCCTCGCCATGCCATAGAAGGGGGTGAGTCCGTCAGAGCGCGGGCTGTACTTTACGATAGGGGTGCTATAGATTGGGGCGTTCAGTCGCCGCCATGATTAGCACCCCGGACTGGAGCTGGTCTCAAGTGCTTTCTTTGCCATCCCTTTTACAAATAAGGGTCATACCATTTAAATAAATATATATGACCATTTAAACTTATGCAGTTGTCTGTCATTATTTTTAGGATAAGGCGTCCGTGTGAGTTATTTCTAGGAGTTATAGAGTTGAGTAAAGGTTAAGGGTCATTCAGTATAATTCAATAGGTGCCTTAATGACATTGACAGCACAACAATGCATACTCAATTCAACATGGTAATATATCCCATGACAATATATATATATATATATATATATATATATATATATATATATATATATATATAACATACATACAGGCTTACTCTACTTTCCCTTTAAACCGCACGCATTATGCAGGTTCTCAGACTACAAGCCTACATGTCACCCTGGGAAACGGTCATCTGTCAGATCAGACTTAGGTCGACAGTCATTAGGTTGACCCCGGAAGGTCGACTGGCCCCAAGGTCGACAGGGTTAAAGGTCGACATGGGTCAAGGTCGACATGACTTAAGGTCGACATGGGCCAAGGTCGACATGGGCCAAGGTCGACATGGGTTTAGGTCGACAGTCATTAGGTCGACATGGGTTTTTCACTGTTTTTTGAGCCGACATGTGCCGACAGGCGGTATTTCATGCCCTACCATCCACTAGGGCGTGGTGGGAGAATAAAATATTGTCCGAGCGCAGTGAGGCACCGTGCCCGAAGCATCGCGAGCGAAACGAGCGAAGCGAGGGGCTGCGGTTCAACTCCAACTGTGTCCATGTCGACTGTGTCGACATGTGGGTCAAAAAACAGTGGAAAATGCATGTCGACCTAATGACTGTCGACCTTGACCCATGTCGACCTTGGGTACAGTCGACCTTCCGGGGTCGACCTTATGACCCATGTCGACCTTGTCGACCTTCCGGGGTCGACCTTATGACCCATGTTGACCTTGGGGCCAGTCGACCTTCCGGGGTCGAACTTATGACTGTAGACCTAAGTCTGTTCTGACAGATGTACCGATTCCGTCACCCTGTATAAATCAGCCACGTGTGTTATTCATGTGTGTCCCGGTTTGAAGGGATGATACATTAATCCTACATACATGTATAGAATCGGACCCTGCATGTGCTCTGTGGCGGGTTCCTGCACACATCATACCTCCCAACTTTTTGAACATTAGAATAGGGACACTCGCGCGGCATCCAAAAAGGGGGTGTGGCGTATGTAAATGAGGGCGCGGCTTATGCAAATTAGTCAGCGCCCTCATTTTCGGCCGCGAACAGACGCTGTGCGCATGCGCACAGCTTCTATTCTGTGAGATTGGGGGGGACTCCCAACTGCCCCACTTGCAGCGAGACACTGCCAGCCGCGGGAGGGATGCGGGAATGTCCCAAAGAATCGGGACGTTCCCGCGTTTAGCGGGACAGTTGGGGGGTATGCGCACGTATTTCTGCATAACACCAGTGGTACTGTACAGAATAGTTATCTACCACCGATGGTTTATACCACCATTGGTAACCATCGATGGCAGACATCCCATTGGCCATCCCTGCTTTGCAGGAGGCAAGTGGGTAGGTGGAAGGGCTCTGATTGGCCGGGAGAGCACACACCAGGCCCTTCTCATCCGGCGGTGCCGCACAGTGCTGGATAAGGGGCTCGTGCATACTGCAACACGTGGGCAGGGGGCGGGATGTTGCTGGTGGACATACACAAGGTCGACAGACAAAAGGTCGACACAAGCAAACGGTCGACATAAGAATGTTGACACGTGAGCACATGGATGGGATGGGGGTCCATCGCATGACACGTTACATTTGACACGCTTCCGACCAGGATTAACGTTCCCAATCTGTGTCCATGTGGATGGAGCATAAAAAAAGTCAAAAAATAAAGAACCTTCCACTTTATCTCTCACCGGGCGTAATACATCTGCACCATTGGCGGATACTTATTTGGCGACTAGGATATATTAATCTGCTACGGGTTAGATCCGCGGTCTGTGACCAGTAAGATGCCTGCAGTATAGTGGTGCTCACGATGATACCAGGATTGTGTGCACCTGCAGTAACAATGGAAAAGCTGCATCAGATGTCAGGGGCCCAGCGAGACCCTTTGCAGCACAGGTTCGGGAGAACCTTGCCATTACTATTCAGCAATAGGGAACCTCAGATCGTCTTGTTTATTTGCGGTGACATTATCCTGCCCTTCCTACACTATTTGCTTAAGCATACAAAGTTGTGGTGAGCAGATGGAGAAGGGCTGCGCAGCCACCTGTGGTGCCGGATCCTGTCCGCCTGTGCTCACCTTGTCACAGGCTGCACAGGTGAGCAGCAGCAGGGGACGCAGAGGACACCGCCTGGAGCAGAACCGACTGGTTCCCAAGTGCAGGTTAATTACAGGAATTCCTGGCATTCTTCAGTGCACACAGAACAATGATTAACGCAGCGTCGGAGAGCAGATCCTGGCAGTTGGACATGCAGCTGGTGGGGAAAGTGGCTCTCTCGGCTACCGCCTTCTTCCTACTGGCGTTAGCCTACAGGTTCTACAAATTCCGAAGCCATGAGAGCTCTGATCGAACAGGAAAACATGGCCCTGCCAAAGGGGAGAGGGGAGTTGCGGATGCCCCCCAGCGAGATTACCTGAATGAGGAAACTGGTTCTCTCAGATTCAGGTGTGTAAACAGTAACCTGCAGGACAGCTTAGTGACAGATCCTGGAAACAGGCACCTTGCTGATGTATCCGCCAGCACACACAGACCTCACGTCACAGATCTACAGAGATCTGTGACCGGTGATGCAATCTGCAGAGACCAAAGCAAGCGCTCAGCAGGGTGGCAGAGCAAGACCGATCCCCTGCAAAGCCCCTGTGCGTCAGGAGAGGACGCAGGCTGCCAGCAAGATGAGTGCGATGGAGAGGACACATTCGGCAAGAAAGAGGGAGAGAGTTCCAGGCAAGACCCAGAGGGAAGAGAAATGTTCGAGAGGTTGGAGCTGCAGAGAGAGCCCGCGGGGAGGTCCACCGCCATAAACGTCTCTGCCATCAGCACTATCGACTTGTCTTTAAGACACGAAAATGACTCCAAGCACGAATCGCACACGTTCTCCTCGATTGCGGAGGTGCGGATGCAGGAGAACATACTCCCAGAAGATGGGCTTTCTCCGCAAGCACATGGCGGGCTTCGGGGGAAGGTTTACCACTACCACGTAGAGTCCACCTCTGAGTCGGTGACAGCGGAAAAAACGAGTGACCCTGGGGTTCGCCCTCCACAGTCGCCCTTCACGCATATAAAATATGATTTCCCATTGCCAGAGGAGGGTGGAAAAGAGGAGAAAGGTATGCTTAATCAAGAGGAGACTACTGATAGCGGTGGTACATGGCGCAAGGGCTCGGAACAAATAAACCCATCTCCAACACAAGACCAAGCCAGAAGCAGCAGTAATGCGGAAGAGGGTGCAGAGACAACCGCAGAAACCAACGGGATTGGGCCGAGCGATATTCCATTCCTCACATCAACCACCTCGCTCTCCAACGTGGCGGTCCAGGGCAATGGCGCAGCTGTAGGATCTGATACTTACCATGTTTCATTGGCCCCAGACTCCACCTTTGATATACACCTCAATTTGGAAAACTGCTATGAGGTTTTGTGCTTGGCCAAGAGACACAAACTGGATACGCTCAAGACAGCCGCCTTCAAGATGATGAGTGAGAACTACCTACAGGTGCTTCAGAACCCCTCCGTCTTTGGGCACCTCAATGCCACCGAGAGAGACCTCATCTTGGAAAGTAGAATGAAGGGGAGGCGGTTTGTAGCCGTCGCAGACATTGATACTCAAGCCGCCACTGCCTCGGAAAACGAAAGCAGCCTAAGTTACTACGACAGTGATAAGGATCGCTGGCACCATCTATCGCACATCCCTATGGAAGCCGTCAGCAGAGGGTGTGCAATGGCCACCATGTTCAACTATCTCTTTGTCGTTCTAGGATGTGACGGTCCTGGCAGACAAATGAAACCGACCAGACGTGTCCTCTGCTATAACCCCATGACGGACCGCTGGAAGGAAGTCGGCTCGCTCAATGAGGCAAGGCCTCACTGCAAACTTGTGGCGTTGGATGGGTACCTGTACGCTATTGGAGGCGAATGCCTTCACACAGTCGAGAGGTATGACCCACGCCAAGATAGATGGAGCTACGTGGCACCTCTTCCCAATGACACCTTCGCGGTTGCCCATATGGCAACTGCGTACGATGATGAGATCTTTGTGACTGGTGGAACCATCCGTTACCTTCTGTTGAGATACCGCCATCGAGACAACGCCTGGAAGAGCAGCCTAGTCAGCGGCAGCAAAGACCGCACAACAGAGATGGTGGCGGCCAAAAACTTTCTATACCGGTTTGACCTGAACCGCAGCATGGGGATCAGCGTCTACCGCTGTAACATAAGAGCCCGGATTTGGTACGAGTGTGCAAATTACGCCATGCCGTATCCAGCGCCCTTCCAATGCGTGGTGATCGACAACAGCATCTACTGCATCAGCAGAAGCTTCCACCTACGCTTCCTCACCGATGACATTTCACCCAGGTTTATGGACCCGGACTTACAGCCAGTCCCATCGCCAAAAGGACTTCTGTTCCCGCTCGTCCTTGTCCTTCCAGTCGGGGACACGCACTGAACTGATTCAGGTACATAACTGACAAACGAGACTGAATGAATAACTTTAAGCTTGGAACAGATTATACGCTGCAGAGCGAAACGCGTAGTGTGTTGTACTTCATCCTGTTCTCTAATACACAGACTCTAATACACACCAGGCAGCAATGCCCAGATGCCCGGTAATGCTTCTATATTGCTCAGTAAGTCACAGCTAAGGCGGAAGGGGTAAATTACTGTGCGTCACTCGTCACAGCCGCTGCGTCTCCTGCAGTCTCAAAGTGCACAGAACACGCACCTGGTTTTATAGATTCCATGGCTGAAACTGTGGCAACTTTCATTAGTACCTCATAGTAACTGTACCCCTGAATGTGTGATTGGGTTTATATGTTATATACTATGTTATGTCTGTCATGCGAATCCATGGTAGCAGTAAGATCAGAACATTTCAGTAGGCGCAGCAGAATTCAGCACTTCTAGGTGTGTGTATTATACATATACACACTTCATGCACCACACAGATATGTGTAACACACACACATCGGGTCAGATGTACTAAGCCGTGGAGAGCGATAAAGTACCAGCCAATCAGCTCCCAATTGTCATTTTTACACAGCCTGTAACATGGCAGTTAGGGGGTGATCGGCTGCATCTTGATCACTCTCCAATGCTTAGTATATCGGGCCCAATGTGGATAAATATATATATGTATTTTAGTTATATTTTTGTGTTGTTTTTATACTTGATCACCAGGAGAGAATATAAGACAGGGTCAGGTGCACTAAGCTTGAAAAGTGATAAAATGGAGAGAGATAAAGTACCAGCCAATTAGCTCCTAACTGTCATGTTACAGGGTGTGTTTGAAAAATGACACAAGCCGGTTGGTTGGTAGTTTATCACTCTCCACTTTATCGCAGGGCAAGACTGAGACACCTGGGGAGACTGTCAGACACCGGGGGGAGACTGTCAGACACCAGGGCGAGACTGTCAGACACCAGGGCGAGACTGTCAGACACCAGGGCGAGACTGTAAGGACACCAGGGGGAGACTGTAAGGACACCAGGGGGAGACTGTAAGACACCAGGGCGAGACTGTGAGACACCAGAGTGAGACTATAAGACACCAGGGCGAGACTGTCAGACACCAGGACGAGACTGTAAGGGCACCAGGGGGAGACTGTAAGACACCAGGGCGAGACTGTGAGACACCAGAGTGAGACTATAAGACACCAGGGCGAGACTGTCAGACACAGGGCGAGACTGTAAGGACACCAGGGGGAGACTGTAAGACACCAGGGCGAGACTGTGAGACACCAGAGTGAGACTATAAGACACCAGGGCAAGACTGTAAGACTATAAGACCCCAGGGCGAGACTGTGAGACACCAGAGTGAGACTATAAGACACCAGGGCGAGACTGTGAGACACCAGAGTGAGACTATAAGACACCAGGGCGAGACTGTAAGACACCAGGGGGACACTGTCAGACACCAGGGGGAGACTGTCAGACACCAGGGGGAGACTGTAAGACACCAGGGCGAGACTGTAAGACACCAGGGCGAGACTGTAAGACTATAAAACACCAGGGCGAGACTGTAAGACACCAGAGTGAGACTATAAGACACCAGGGTGAGACTGTAAGAGACACCAGGGTGAGACTGTAAGAGACACCAGGGTGAGACTGTGAGACACCAGGGTGAGACTGTAAGAGACACCAGGCTGAGACTATAAGACACCAGGGCGAGACTGTGAGACACCAGAGTGAGACTATAAGACACCAGGGTGAGACTGTGAGACACCAGGGTGAGACTGTAAGAGACACCAGGCTGAGGCTATAAGACACCAGGGCGAGACTGTAAGAGACACCAGGGTGAGACTGTAAGAGACACCAGGCTGAGACTATAAGACACCAGGGCGAGACTGTAAGAGACACCAGGGTGAGACTGTGAGACACCAGGGTGAGACTGTAAGAGACACCAGGCTGAGACTATAAGACACCAGGGCGAGACTGTAAGAGACACCAGGCTGAGACTATAAGACACCAGGGCGAGACTGTAAGAGACACCAGGGTGAGACTGTGAGACACCAGGGTGAGACTGTAAGAGACACCAGGGTGAGACTGTAAGGACACCAGGGGGAGACTGTAAGACACCAGGGCGAGACTGTAAGACACCAGGGCGAGACTGTAAGACTATAAGACACCAGGGCGAGACTGTGAGACACCAGGGTGAGACTATAAGACACCAGGGCGAGACTGTGAGACACCAGAGTGAGACTATAAGACACCAGGGCGAGACTGTGAGACACCAGAGTGAGACTATAAGACACCAGGGCAAGACTGTAAGACTATAAGACCCCAGGGCGAGACTGTGAGACACCAGAGTGAGACTATAAGACACCAGGGCGAGACTGTGAGACACCAGAGTGAGACTATAAGACACCAGGGCGAGACTGTAAGACTATAAGACCCCAGGGCGAGACTGTGAGACACCAGAGTGAGACTATAAGACACCAGGGCGAGACTGTGAGACACCAGGGTGAGACTATAAGACACCAGGGCGAGACTGTGAGACACCAGAGTGAGACTATAAGACACCAGGGCGAGACTGTAAGACTATAAGACCCCAGGGCGAGACTGTGAGACACCAGAGTGAGACTATAAGACACGAGGGCGAGACTGTGAGACACCAGAGTGAGACTATAAGACACCAGGGCGAGACTGTAAGACACCAGGGGGACACTGTCAGACACCAGGGGGAGACTGTCAGACACCAGGGGGAGACTGTAAGACACCAGGGCGAGACTGTAAGACACCAGGGCGAGACTGTAAGACTATAAAACACCAGGGCGAGACTGTAAGACACCAGAGTGAGACTATAAGACACCAGGGTGAGACTGTAAGAGACACCAGGGTGAGACTGTAAGAGACACCAGGGTGAGACTGTGAGACACCAGGGTGAGACTGTAAGAGACACCAGGCTGAGACTATAAGACACCAGGGCGAGACTGTGAGACACCAGAGTGAGACTATAAGACACCAGGGTGAGACTGTGAGACACCAGGGTGAGACTGTAAGAGACACCAGGCTGAGGCTATAAGACACCAGGGCGAGACTGTAAGAGACACCAGGGTGAGACTGTAAGAGACACCAGGCTGAGACTATAAGACACCAGGGCGAGACTGTAAGAGACACCAGGGTGAGACTGTGAGACACCAGGGTGAGACTGTAAGAGACACCAGGCTGAGACTATAAGACACCAGGGCGAGACTGTAAGAGACACCAGGCTGAGACTATAAGACACCAGGGCGAGACTGTAAGAGACACCAGGGTGAGACTGTGAGACACCAGGGTGAGACTGTAAGACACCAGGGTGAGACTGTAAGGACACCAGGGGGAGACTGTAAGACACCAGGGCGAGACTGTAAGAGACACCAGGGTGAGACTGTGAGACACCAGGGTGAGACTGTAAGACACCAGGGTGAGACTGTAAGGACACCAGGGGGAGACTGTAAGACACCAGGGTGAGACTGTAAGAGACACCAGGGTGAGACTGTAAGGACACCAGGGGGAGACTGTAAGACACCAGGGCGAGACTGTAAGACACCAGGGCGAGACTGTAAGACTATAAGACACCAGGGCGAGACTGTGAGACACCAGGGTGAGACTGTAAGAGACACCAGGGTGAGACTGTAAGAGACACCAGAGACTATAAGACACCAGGGTGAGACTGTAAGAGACACCAGGGTGAGACTGTAAGAGACACCAGGCTGAGGCTATAAGCTGCCTTCTGGGATACTGTACAGTAGGTGATTGTTACGTGGCAGCTAAGCGCTGGCAGGTAACACAGGGCACTCAGCCACCACGTCACATGCAAACTCAGATAGCAGCATTTGTTATGTAAATGGAAGATTCACAGGTAGAGTCAGTGACGGTGTCTCTGGAAGCTGCAGTTAAAGTGACAGCACTATGGTTCTCTAATAGGGGGATATGTACTAAGGTGCGGGTTTATAGAAGTGGAGATGTTGTCCAAATGTGTAACTTATTGTCTGTGACACGGAGAGAGCCAGACAGCCAATACGATGCCATAATCAGATCTGAATGTTAGAGACTGTTACTTAGGAGCAGGAAAATAGGAGCAGGGCAGCCCCCCCCCCCATGCCAGGGACCACACTGCCCACCCCGCCAGTGTAGGTCACTGGTCCCGGGGCACAGTTACAGGCTGGAAGCTAGAGCTGCTCTGAGGGCACCGATCAGTTCACCCCCCATGCCAGGGCCACACTGCCCACCTCCCCGGTGTAGGTCACTGGTCCCGGGGCATAGTTACAGGCTGGAAGCCGAGCGTTGCTACGATCATCCCTATCTGGAAGTGGCTTCATCTGTATGCAGCTCGTAAACCTGGATTTTTGATTTATTTACAGTAGAATTTATATGTAGCCTAAGGGAGAGAAAACGCTGCGCTGTGATTGCTGCCGTTCACAGGCCATAAACAGCTGTAATATACAGGGTATGCCAACACCATATCCTATCTGTCACCATATCATATCACAGGGCACCGCTAGGGGGGTATGCCAACGCCATGTCCTATCTGTCACCATATCCTATCTGTCACCATATCATATCACAGGGCACCGCTAGGGGGGTATGCCAACACCATATCCTATCTGTCACCATATCATATCACAGGGCACCGCTAGGGGGGGTCTTACAGCTAGAGGGGTGCTAGGAAAAGTAGGGATGACAGGGACAGAGCTAGGGGTGTCTTACAGCTAGAGGGGTGCAGAGAGAAATAGGGGTGACAGGGACAGAGCTAGGGGTGTCTTACAGCTAGAGGGGTGCTAGGACACGTAGGGGTGACAGGGACAGAGCTAGGGGTGTCTTACAGCTAGAGGGGTGCTAGGACACGTAGGGGTGACAGGGACAGAGCTAGGGGTGTCTTACAGCTAGAGGGGTGCTAGGACACGTAGGGGTGACAGGGACAGAGCTAGGGGTGTCTTACAGCTAGAGGGGTGCAGAGAGAAGTAGGGCGGCACAAGACAAAGCTAGGGGTGTCTTACAGCTAGAGGGGTGCAGAGAGAAATAGGGGTGACAGGGACAGAGCTAGAGGTGTCTTACAGCTAGAGGAGTGCAGAGAGAAGTAGGGGTGACAGGGACAGAGCTATGGGTGTATTACAGCTAGAGGAGTGCAGAGAGAAGTAGGGGTGACAGGGACAGAGCTAGGGGTGTCTTACAGCTAGGGGGTGCTAGGAGAAGAAGGGGTGACAGGGACAGAGCTATGGGTGTCTTACAGCTAGAGGGGTGCTAGGACACGTAGGGGTGACAGGGACAGAGCTATGGGTGTCTTACAGCTAGAGGGGTGCTAGGACACGTAGGGGTGACAGGGACAGAGCTAGAGGTGTCTTACAGCTAGAGGAGTGCAGAGAGAAGTAGGGGTGACAGGGACAGAGCTATGGGTGTATTACAGCTAGAGGAGTGCAGAGAGAAGTAGGGGTGACAGGGACAGAGCTAGGGGTGTCTTACAGCTAGAGGGGTGCAGAGAGAAATAGGGGTGACAGGGACAGAGCTAGGGGTGTCTTACAGCTAGAGGAGTGCAGAGAGAAGTAGGGGTGACAGGGACAGAGCTAGGGGTGTCTTACAGCTAGAGGGGTGCAGAGAGAAGTAGGGGGGCACAAGACAAAGCTAGGGGTGTCTTACAGCTAGAGGGGTGCAGAGAGAAATAGGGGTGACAGGGACAGAGCTAGGGGTGTCTTACATCTAGAGGGGTGCAGAGAGCAGTAGGGGATCACGGGGACAGAGGACAGGATGTGGGGTGTCTTGTAACTAAAGGGGTGCTGGGAGAAGTAGGGGTGACAGGGACAGAGAACAAGGTGTGGGTGCAATGGTATAAGGAGATTGGGGGTGCACAACCAACAGCAGCTGGTAAGGGGGTAGTCAGTCCCGCTAAATATACAGAAATAGGAAGATTATGCGAGCGCTGGCTGACAGGAATATGTATATAGACGGTTTCATGAATAATTGATTATTTATTAGTGGAACCGTCCATATACTGTACGTAATATTCCTCTCAGCCAGCGCTGGCATCATCTTTCTAGCAATGGTATAGCTCACAGGCAATAGGTCGATATGCACAAGGTTGAAACTGGAAAACTGTGGACACAAGCAAAAAGGTCAACACATAAAAAGGTTAGGCTTTTTCACATTTTTGTTAGTGTCAATGTTGACACCCGGGCACGTGGACCCCAGTGAGTGTACCGCCCCACTGGCAATGCTTCGGGCCCGGCGACTCGCTGCGTTTCCAAAAGGTAACCACGTGGATGATATAGTATGAAGAGTTAAAAAAATGAAACATAACAAGCATGTCCACCTTTTCACGTGTCGATCTTTTGGTCGTGTCGCCATATGTACAGGTATATCGGCCATATACTGTGTGGTCTGTCAGCCATGCAGACACCAGGGTGCACATTCCAGGAGCCAGCTGGGTAATCAGAGGTCGGTCAGACCTTGGCACATGAGCTTGCACTCTACGGGAATTCCTTGTTAAAGTGAATCCTTCTTCTTAGTATCTATAAGATAAATTCTGCATGTAACCGGTCCCCATGTCCTATCGTCACACAAGGGAAGATGTTATTCCGCACTCAAACATCATAGCGGGGATGGGGGCCGGTGCCAGACTCCTCCAGGAGGAAGAAAGCCCCAAAATGCAGCTTTCTGTATTTCTGAATGTCTGTATCTGATTTTGGGAGCTGATAATTATTTATAGATCACTGCGGCTATACCCTGCGCATATTCCGAATCACAATCCGCATAGACCTTAAATTATTAAATTTAAAATGTCTATATTTTCTTACTGCAAATGATAATATATAAATATATATTGTAAAACTGGTCGGAGCGTTCTGGTCTCTTTGTTGACACGTGTGGCTGAAATGTGATGGCTGTAACAACCCAGGTACCACCAGAGGAACCACAAAGGGCCAGAAAATCCATAGTTTTGTTAAAGTGACACAGTGGGGACTGCAGGCGGTGCATAACGAAACTGAGACAATTACATAGGAAAATGCAAGCACCTTAGGCCTCATCCACTGACCCCCACCACAACCATGCCACAATCTTGTCGGTAATGACGTGTCCAGGTGCCAATATTGCAGTTATACAGACACCAGCTGAGGCCTCACACAATGAACAAACAGTGGAGTTGGTTTATTGATTAATAGCAGGTACAGCCGTACTCACTGTTACATCCATGCTTGTGATCACTGTTACATGCACACTGGTGATGATGGGATTCTGGAGTGGGGTGTCAAACAGCTCACCCGCCCATGAGTGTATGCTGTCAATTACTAGCAGAGCAGGGATGCTGGAATAGATTTATAGTAGGTAATAAACCAAGATCCATCTGTTTTTCATCATGCCACTTGACACAGTAAAAACAAGAATACTCTGTTTATGCTCAGTAGTGATCTTGGTGGCCATCTTGGAGCAAGGCATGAAGCCTACCTGGAGAGCAAAGTACTCTTTCAACAATCTAACTTACCAAGCCCAAGTCTGGCAGTGCCAGAGGCATTTGCCAATAGCGGCCTCCCCTTTGGATCACTATGTGTACAGACATGTGATATAGGAGACCTTTATCAGGAAGAACCTAGTAAGAGAGCACTGCTCCTATACGGTTAGAGATCAGTTCTGACTTCACATGTGGAATACTGGCAATGTGCGGACATAAATTGCTTGTGCGAGGCAGTGGAATACTGGCAATGTGCGGACATAAAATGCTTGTGCGAGGCAGTGGAATACTGGCAATGTGCGGACATAAAATGCTTGTGCGAGGCAGTGGAATACTGGCAATGTGCGGACATAAAATGCTTGTGCGAGGCAGTGTAATACTGGAATGTGGGGACATAGAACGCTTGTGCGAGGCAGTGTAATACTGGCAATGTGCGGACATAGAACGCTTGTGCGAGGCAGTGTAATACTGGCAATGTGCGGACATAGAACGCTTGTGCGAGGCAGTGTAAATAAACTACAATTTTTTTTTTGATCAATAAATGTCTTATAGAAGAGTTTATTGATCAATCTCAGGCACAAAACAGGTATAAAAGCTGCTGTTTCCCAACTATAGGATAGCTGCAGGTTAAATCAATAAACATTTTGTTATTAGCGGATCTGTTTCGCTTTCATATCGAATCTAATGTAGACGCTCTTAGACTTAATTGCAGAAAAGATAAATCTCTGTATTCTGTGAGCTGAAACCATATTGCAGAACATAAATTTGCCAGGAGCCAGTGACATCACTGAGTGTGCCGCCAATCCAGTCACTAGGAACCAGTGACATCACTGAGAGTGCGGCCTATGCAGTCACTAGGAACCAGTGACATCACTGAGAGTGCCGCCAATCCTGTCACTAGGAATCAGTGACATCACTGAGAGTGCGGCCTATCCAGTCACTAGGAACCAGTGACATCACTGAGAGTGCGGCCTATCCAGTCACTAGAAGCCAGTGACATCACTGAGAGTGCAGCCTATCCAGTCACTAGGAGCCAGTGACATCACTGAGAGTGCCGCCAATCCAGTCACTAGGAACCAGTGACATCACTGAGAGTGCAGCCTATCCAGTCACTAGGAGCCAGTGACATCACTGAGAGTGCAGCCTATCCAGTCACTAGGAGCCAGTGACATCACTGAGAGCGCAGCCTATCCAATCACTAGGAGCCAGTGACATCACTGAGAGTGCAGCCTATCCAGTCACTAGGAGCCAGTGACATCACTGAGAGTGCTGCCAATCCAGTCACTAGGAACCAGTGACATCACTGAGAGTGCAGCCTATCCAGTCACTAGGAGCCAGTGACATCACTGAGAGTGCAGCCTATCCAGTCACTAGGAGCCAGTGACATCACTGAGAGTGCAGCCTATCCAATCACTAGGAGCCAGTGACATCACTGAGAGTGCAGCCTATCCAGTCACTAGGAGCCAGTGACATCACTGAGAGTGCAGCCTATCCAGTCACTAGGAGCCAGTGACATCACTGAGAGTGCCGCCAATCCAGTCACTAGGAACCAGTGACATCACTGAGAGTGCAGCCTATCCAGTCACTAGGAGCCAGTGACATCACTGAGAGTGCAGCCTATCCAGTCACTAGGAGCCAGTGACATCACTGAGAGTGCAGCCTATCCAATCACTAGGAGCCAGTGACATCACTGAGAGTGGCGCCTATCCAGTCACTAGGAGCCAGTGACATTACTGAGAGTGTGGTCTATCCAGTCACTAGGAACCAGTGACATCACTGAGAGTGTGGTCTATCCAGTCACTAGGAGCCAGTGACATCACTGAGAGTGCAGCCTATCCAGTCACTAGGAGCCAGTGACATCACTGAGAGTGCAGCCTATCCAGTCACTAGGAGCCAGTGACATCACTGAGAGTGTGGCCTATCCAGTCACTAGGAGCCTCTGGCATCAAGGAGGATGCTTGGTTTTGTAATTGAACATAAAATGGCTGTCTACCCTGTGTATACTGTACATTTAAGTAACAATCCCAAATAGAAGTCTATACAAACGGGTTGGGATCGTTTGGTCGAATGCATTATGGTCGAATGTCATTACATCGAATCCATTAGGTCGAATTGCTAAAAGGTCAACATGGGAAAAGGTCGAAATGATTCTAGGTATAAAGGTCATTAGTTCGACAGGTCATTAGGTCGACAAGGTCATTAGTTCGACATTGTCTAGGTCGACATTCACAAAGTCGACATGGGGTTTTTCACTGTTTTTTTACCTGAATGTCAACACAGTCGACATGGACACAGTTTAAAGTGCACTGCATCCCCTCGCATCGCTCGCTGCGCTCGCGATGCGTCGGGCACTATTTTATTCTCCCACCACGCCCTAGTGGATGGTAGGGCATGAAATACCGCCTGTCAGCACATGTCGGCTCAAAAAACAGTGAAAAACCCCATGTCGACTTTGTGAATGTCGACCTAGACAATGTCGAACTAATGACCTTGTCGACCTAATGACCTGTCGAACTAATGACCTTTCGACCTAGAATCATTTCGACCTTTTACCATGTCGACCTAGAATCATGTCGACCTTTTAGCAATTCGACCTAATGACATTCGACCATAATGCATTCGACCAAATGACCGCATCCCATACAAACAAACCTGAACTGTTAAATTGGTCACCTATAAAACGTTCTCCTTTCCAAAATCTCTCTGCAGGAAAGGCAAGTACCGATACACATAGCGCAGATCTCCCAAAGGGGCATCCGAAGTATTTGTGCTCAGTACACAATACCGCATACGCCTGTGATTGCAATGGCCCTTACGTAATACTGTGCATAATTATAAATCATTAATGGCAGCCCCAGGAAACAAGCCAAGGAGAATTACCATAAGTAAACTTATTGTCTGGCAGTGTAAAAAAACAAACCACACACAACACAACACAGAACAATACAACACAACACAGCCGAACCTAAAAGCAAATAGAATCAGGCAAAGGCCGTACACAGAGTGTAACCATTCAGCAATAATAAGCACAGAGACGTGAAAACGACATTTCATGCCCTGGGTTTATACTATTATTCTTCCCTTCATCTAATGAAAGTTATTTCAGCGTAAATTTCAATCCAGTAGCAGAATTGGCACAATTAATTCCCTGTAATGGAGGGACACCAGAGCGCACTTTACGGGAGGCACGAGAAGCGGCGACTGGAGAGCATTTGACCTCCGGAGTCAGTAGCTGGTTACCCAAGTGCTGACACGTTCAGCACCTGAGTACCTCTCATCAGCCACTTAGTGCTGGGCCACTGGCCCCCTCTGTAACAACCAGCCACAATTATCCTGGTAAACCACGCGGGGAACGCGGTTCTTCATCTGAGCGTTTCTGCACAATTACGCAGTACTAATGCACAAATCAGACCCATGGACAGGCTGGAGAGAGGGGATGGGAGGGAGAGAGATTCACAGGATGGAAAATCCCAGAGACAAGAAACACGCGGGCCACGTCACTCCACTAGAAACGCCTGCGCCAATGCACACGGCCCCCAACGTCAAACTGCAGGTGTTTACGCCTTGGCGCATATTCCGAGGCGGAAGGAGGAGTTTGTCGCTTTCCTGTGCAGATATACAAACAGCTGCCTGAGTATTTATCACGCGCACATCGCTGGTCGCTTCTCTCACCGCAGTTTGCCCCGGAGATGTCGGGAAAGAGACGGTTTTACAAATCATATTCAATAAGAATGCTTTGCAGATTAAATCATATTCTGTGAATAAGGAATCTATGTACTAACCCTTGGAAAGAGATAAAGTAAAAACCAATTTGCTTGTAACGGCCATGTTGCCGGCTGTGTTTGAAAAATTACCATTTATCTCTTAGTACATAGAACCCTTAAGACACTGTATAAACTGCGCAATAGCGGTGGATAGTTGCGGGACGGTTGACAATTTGAACCCCCCAGTACTGCAGTGGAATACAGAAGCTACGCGAAATACACACAAAACATAATATGATACACACAGTCATCACACCTCAACCGGGCTCTGGGAAAGTTACAATTTGCTCTATATAAAAGTAAACAACTAACCACACAGTACACACAAGGTGCGCTGTACAAATATGTCAGGAATGAGCGTAAATACAATGTCTTTATCTTTATTGTTGGCTGTTAAGGTGTTATACTGTATGCAGCTATAAATGACTCAGGGTGTTGGTTGCAGATAACGAAAAGGTAGAAGACAAATCTACAAATGTAACATTTCTTCTGACAACAGAATAGTGGAGAATGTCTGATTGACGTGTAACACGCCACGTGTCCTCTGCTACAGCACAGCACGAATGCCCACAGCCGTGTGTCACACACTGCACCTGGCACCTTTCCCTATACATTGCAACAAGAACAGGTAGTACAGGAGTAGTGGTACTGTGCGACAGCGGTACACACAGCATACAGACTAACAGAACCACTGGCCATAGAGTACTGCACATCTTATTACAGGTGCAGGTCTTACCTATACTGAACATTATATTACAGGTGCAGGTCTTAGCTACACTAGGCATGACCTATAGAACGGTACTGTACATTATATTACAGGTGCAGGACATACCTATATTGTACATTACATTACAGGTGCAAAACTTAGCTACACTAGGCATGACCTATAGAACGGTACTGTACATCTTATTACAGGCGCAGGACTTACCTACACCATGCATGACCTATAGAACGGTACTGTACATCTTATTACAGGTGCAGGACTTACCTACACCATTCATGACCTATAGAACGGTACTGTACATCTTATTACAGGCGCAGGACTTACCTACACCATGCATGACCTATAGAACGGTACTGTACATCTTATTACAGGCGCAGGACTTACCTACACCATGCATGACCTATAGAACGGTACTGTACATCTTATTACAGGCGCAGGACTTACCTACACCATGCATGACCTATAGAACGGTACTGTACACCTTATTACAGGTGCAGGACTTACCTACACCATGCATGACCTATAGAACGGTACTGTACATCTTATTACAGGTGCAGGACTTACCTACACCATGCATGACCTATAGAACGGTACTGTACATCTTATTACAGGCGCAGGACTTACCTACACCATGCATGACCTATAGAACGGTACTGTACATCTTATTACAGGTGCAGGGTTTACCTACACCATGCATGACCTATAGAACGGTACTGTACATCTTATTACAGGTGCAGGACTTACCTATACTGTGCATAACCTATAGAACGGTACTGTATATCATATTACAGGTGCAGGACTTACCTATACTGTGCATAACCTATAGAACGGTACTGTATATCATATTACAGGTGCAGGACTTACCTATACTGTGCATAACCTATAGAACGGTACTGTATATCATATAACAGGTGCAGGACTTACCTACACCGTGCATGACCGACCTATAGAACGGTACTGTACATCAGATTACAGGTGCAGGACTTACCTACACCGTGCATGACCTATAGAATGGTAGTGTGTACATCTTATTACAGGTGCAGGACTTACCTATACATTCATGACCTATAGAACGGTACTGTGTATCATATTTATTTAATAATAGATTTATTAATTAACAGTTTCTTATATAGCTCAGCATATTCCATTGCGCTTTACAAAAGGAGACAGTGATACAACAAACAGTCAAATGTAGGAGGGCCCTGCTCTCAAGCTATTACAGGTGCAGGATAAAGGCAAAGTATTGTTCCTTGGGAGGCATTGTCTAATGATAAAGGCGGAGTATTACTCCTTGGGAGGCATTGTCTAATGATAAATGCGGAGTATTACTCCTTGGAGGCATTGGACGGTATTCAATGAGGCAGAATCGCCAAGTTTTATGGCGATTCTGTGTTTTTTTCGTGTGTGCCGGCGATTTTTGGAGCTGAAAAAGCGAATCACCCTATTCAACGACCTCTATTCGCCGATGACGACCGGTGAATGAAGCACCAATCGCCAAATGTTATTCTCTACAAATCGCCGGTTTTTGTCTATAGGAATTTTCATGGGGATTCGCCGGTAGTCGACGGGAATCACCATGAATCGCCAAAAGTGTATTCAATGAGAAGTTGGCGATTCTTATTTCTTGTTTCATATCGCCGTTCCTCACCGAGTGTCCCTCGTCATCTTTTTGTGGTGAACTTTTATCGGAACCTGGGAAATAATTGGTTTTAAGTGTTCAATTTAACTCTGCAAGTGTAATGTATTATTATTTGCTGCCCTTGTGTGATGTGATGGTCGTAGAAGTGCTATACAAATATATATTTAATTTTTTCTGGTATTTTTTTTTTCTCCCACAAAGCAATGTTCTTACCCATGGTGCACCTCACTTACCCATGATTCTCCTCCCCACCTCACTCCTTCGTTTGGCGTTTGCGGAGATTACACAGCTTTTGCAGTCTGCTGTATTGGAATCGTTTTTTCAGGGTAATTTGCATTTTTCTTGCATTTCACTGCAATTTCTTACAGTACTGAAGCTGTTTAGGGAAACGCCGGATTGGCTGAGAATCGCCGTTGGGGGCGGCGATTCTCAGCCACGTTGAATAGGGTGACACAGCTAGTCCCGGCGACTCCAGACGCTTGGCGAATCGACGTAAAAAACCGGTGAATGGCTGGCGAATGTAAAATCTGAATCGCTGTGACCAACGATTCAGGTCATTGAATACCGCCCATTGTCTAATGATAAAGGCGGAGTATTGCTCCTTGGGAGGCACGGTCTAATGATAAAGGCGGAGTAGTACTCCTTGGGAGGCATTGTCTAATGATAAAGGCGGAGTATTACTCCTTGGGAGACACGGTCTAATGATAAAGGCGGAGTATTGCTCCTTGGAGGCACGATCTAATGATAAAGGCGGAGTATTACTCCTTGGAGGCACGGTCTAATGATAAAGGCGGAGTATTACTCCTTGGAGGCACGGTCTAATGATAAAGGCGGAGTATTACTCCTTGGAGGCATGGTCTAATGATAAAGGCGGAGTATTACTCCTTGGGAGGCACGGTCTAATGATAAAGGCGGAGTATTACTCCTTGGAGGCACGGTCTAATGATAAAGGCGGAATATTACTCCTTGGGAGGCACAGTCTAATGATAAAGGCAGAGTATTACTCCTTGGGAGGCACGGTCTAATGATAAAGGCGGAGTATTACTCCTTGGAGGCACGGTCTAATGATAAAGGCGGAGTATTGCTCCTTGCAGGCACGGTCTAATGATAAAGGCAGAGTATTGCTCCTTGGGAGGCACGGTCTAATGATAAAGGCAGAGTATTGCTCCTTGGGAGGCACAGTCTAATGATAAAGGCAGAGTATTACTCCTTGTAGGCACGGTCTAATGATAAAGGCAGAGTATTGCTCCTTGGGAGGCACGGTCTAATGATAAAGGCAGAGTATTGCTCCTTGGGAGGCACGGTCTAATGATAAAGGCAGAGTATTGCTCCTTGGGAGGCACGGTCTAATGATAAAGGCAGAGTATTGCTCCTTGGGAGGCATGGTCTAATGATAAAGGCAGAGTATTACTCCTTGGGAGGCACGGTCTAATGATAAAGGCGGAGTATTGCTCCTTGGGAGGCACAGTCTAATGATAAAGGCCGAGTATTACTCCTTGGAGGCACAGTCTAATGATAAAGGCAGAGTATTGCTCCTTGGAGGCACGGTCTAATGATAAAGGCGGAGTATTACTCCTTGGGAGGCACGGTCTAATGATAAAGGCGGAGTATTACTCCTTGTAGGCATTGTCTAATGATAAAGGCGGAGTATTACTCTTTGGGAGGCACAGTCTAATGATAAAGGCGGAGTATTGCTCCTTGGAGGCACGATCTAATGATAAAGGCGGAGTATTACTCCTTGGAGGCACGGTCTAATGATAAAGGCGGAGTATTACTCCTTGGAGGCACGGTCTAATGATAAAGGCGGAGTATTACTCCTTGGAGGCATGGTCTAATGATAAAGGCAGAGTATTACTCCTTGGGAGGCACGGTCTAATGATAAAGGCGGAGTATTACTCCTTGGGAGGCACGGTCTAATGATAAAGGCAGAGTATTACTCCTTGGGAGACACGGTCTAATGATAAAGGCGGAGTATTACTCCTTGGAGGCACGGTCTAATGATAAAGGCGGAGTATTGCTCCTTGCAGGCACGGTCTAATGATAAAGGCAGAGTATTGCTCCTTGGGAGGCACAGTCTAATGATAAAGGCAGAGTATTACTCCTTGTAGGCACGGTCTAATGATAAAGGCAGAGTATTACTCCTTGTAGGCACGGTCTAATGATAAAGGCAGAGTATTGCTCCTTGGGAGGCACGGTCTAATGATAAAGGCAGAGTATTGCTCCTTGGGAGGCACGGTCTAATGATAAAAGCAGAGTATTGCTCCTTGGGAGGCATGGTCTAATGATAAAGGCAGAGTATTACTCCTTGGGAGGCACGGTCTAATGATAAAGGCGGAGTATTGCTCCTTGGGAGGCACAGTCTAATGATAAAGGCAGAGTATTACTCCTTGGAGGCACAGTCTAATGATAAAGGCGGAGTATTACTCCTTGGGAGGCACAGTCTAATGATAAAGGCAGAGTATTGCTCCTTGGAGGCACGGTCTAATGATAAAGGCGGAGTATTACTCCTTGGGAGGCACGGTCTAATGATAAAGGCGGAGTATTACTCCTTGGGAGGCACGGTCTAATGATAAAGGCGGAGTATTACTCCTTGTAGGCATTGTCTAATGATAAAGGCGGAGTATTACTCTTTGGGAGGCACAGTCTAATGATAAAGGCAGAGTATTACTCCTTGGAGGCACGGTCTAATGATAAAGGCGGAGTATTACTCCTTGGAGGCACGGTCTAATGATAAAGGCGGAGTATTACTCCTTGGAGGCATGGTCTAATGATAAAGGCAGAGTATTACTCCTTGGGAGGCACGGTCTAATGATAAAGGCAGAGTATTACTCCTTGGGAGACACGGTCTAATGATAAAGGCGGAGTATTACTCCTTGGAGGCACGGTCTAATGATAAAGGCGGAGTATTACTCCTTGGAGGCACGGTCTAATGATAAAGGCGGAGTATTGCTCCTTGCAGGCACGGTCTAATGATAAAGGCAGAGTATTGCTCCTTGGGAGGCACAGTCTAATGATAAAGGCAGAGTATTACTCCTTGTAGGCACGGTCTAATGATAAAGGCAGAGTATTACTCCTTGTAGGCACGGTCTAATGATAAAGGCAGAGTATTGCTCCTTGGGAGGCACAGTCTAATGATAAAGGCAGAGTATTGCTCCTTGGGAGGCACAGTCTAATGATAAAGGCAGAGTATTGCTCCTTGGGAGGCACGGTCTAATGATAACGGCAGAGTATTACTCCTTGTAGGCACAGTCTAATGATAAAGGCGGAGTATTGCTCCTTGGGAGGCATTGTCTAATGATAAAGGCAGAGTATTACTCCTTGGGAGGCATTGTCTAATGATAAAGGCAGAGTATTACTCCTTGGGAGGCACGGTCTAATGATAAAAGGCGAAGTACTGCTCCTTGTAGGCAGGGTCTAATGATAAAGGCGGAGTATTGCTCCTTGGAGGCACGGTCTAATGATAAAGGCGGAGTATTACTCCTTGGAGGCACGGTCTAATGATAAAGGCGGAGTATTACTCCTTGGAGGCACGGTCTAATGATAAAGGCGGAGTATTACTCCTTGGAGGCACGGTCTAATGATAAAGGCGGAGTATTGCTCCTTGGAGGCACGGTCTAATGATAAAGGCGGAGTACTGCTCCTTGTAGGCACGGTCTAATGATAAAGGCGGAGTATTACTCCTTGGGAGGCAGGGTCTAATGATAAAGGCGGAGTATTACTCCTTGGGAGGCGCGGTCTAATGATAAAGGCGGAGTATTACTCCTTGGGAGGCACGGTCTAATGATAAAGGCAGAGTATTACTCCTTGGGAGGCACGGTCAAATGATAAAGGCGGAGTATTCCTCCTTGGGAGGCACGGTCTAATGATAAAGGCGGAGTATTGCTCCTTGGAGGCACGGTCTAATGATAAAGGAGGAGTATTGCTCCTTGGAGGCACAGTCTAATGATAAAGGCAGAGTATTGCTCCTTGGGAGGCACGGTCTAATGATAAAGGCGGAGTATTACTCCTTGGAGGCACGGTCTAATGATAAAGGCGGAGTATTACTCCTTGGGAGGCACGGTCTAATGATAAAGGGGGAGTATTACTCCTTGGAGGCACGGTCTAATGATAAAGGCGGAGTATTACTCCTTGGAGGCACGGTCTAATGATAAAGGCAGAGTTTTACTCCTTGGAGGCACGGTCTAATGATAAAGGCGGAGTATTGCTCCTTGGAGGCACGGTCTAATGATAAAGGCGGAGTATTGCTCCTTGGAGGCACGGTCTAATGATAAAGGCGGAGTATTACTCCTTGGAGGCACGGTCTAATGATAAAGGCGGAGTATTGCTCCTTGGAGGCACGGTCTAATGATAAAGGCGGAGTATTACTCCTTGGAGGCACGGTCTAATGATAAAGGCGGAGTATTACTCCTTGGGAGGCACGGTCTAATGATAAAGGGGGAGTATTACTCCTTGGAGGCACGGTCTAATGTTAAAGGCGGAGTATTACTCCTTGGAGGCACGGTCTAATGATAAAGGCGGAGTATTACTCCTTGGAGGCACGGTCTAATGATAAAGGCGGAGTATTGCTCCTTGGAGGCACGGTCTAATGATAAAGGCGGAGTATTGCTCCTTGGAGGCACGGTCTAATGATAAAGGAGGAGTATTGCTCCTTGGAGGCACAGTCTAATGATAAAGGCAGAGTATTGCTCCTTGGGAGGCACGGTCTAATGATAAAGGCGGAGTATTACTCCTTGGAGGCACGGTCTAATGATAAAGGCGGAGTATTACTCCTTGGGAGGCACGGTCTAATGATAAAGGGGGAGTATTACTCCTTGGAGGCACGGTCTAATGATAAAGGCGGAGTATTACTCCTTGGAGGCACGGTCTAATGATAAAGGCGGAGTATTACTCCTTGGAGGCATGGTCTAATGATAAAGGCGGAGTATTACTCCTTGGGAGGCACGGTCTAATGATAAAGGGGGAGTATTACTCCTTGAAGGCACGGTCTAATGATAAAGGCGGAGTATTACTCCTTGGAGGCACGGTCTAATGATAAAGGCGGAGTATTACTCCTTGGAGGCACGGTCTAATGATAAAGGCGGAGTATTACTCCTTGGAGGCACGGTCTAATGATAAAGGCAGAGTATTACTCCTTGAAGGCACGGTCTAATGATAAAGGCGGAGTATTACTCCTTGGAGGCACGGTCTAATGATAAAGGCAGAGTATTACTCCTTGAAGGCACGGTCTAATGATAAAGGCGGAGTATTACTCCTTGGAGGCACGGTCTAATGATAAAGGCGGAGTATTGCTCCTTGGAGGCACGGTCTAATGATAAAGGCGGAGTATTGCTCCTTGGAGGCACGGTCTAATGATAAAGGCGGAGTATTACTCCTTGGAGGCACGGTCTAATGATAAAGGCGGAGTATTACTCCTTGGAGGCATGGTCTAATGATAAAGGCGGAGTATTACTCCTTGGAGGCACGGTCTAATGATAAAGGCGGAGTATTACTCCTTGGGAGGCACGGTCTAATGATAAAGGGGGAGTATTACTCCTTGGAGGCACGGTCTAATGATAAAGGCGGAGTATTACTCCTTGGAGGCACGGTCTAATGATAAAGGCGGAGTATTACTCCTTGGAGGCACGGTCTAATGATAAAGGCAGAGTATTACTCCTTGAAGGCACGGTCTAATGATAAAGGCGGAGTATTACTCCTTGGAGGCACGGTCTAATGATAAAGGCGGAGTATTACTCCTTGGAGGCACGGTCTAATGATAAAGGCGGAGTATTACTCCTTGGAGGCATGGTCTAATGATAAAGGCAGAGTATTGCTCCTTGGAGGCATGGTCTAATGATAAAGGCGGAGTATTACTCCTTGGAGGCACGGTCTAATGATAAAGGCGGAGTATTACTCCTTGGGAGGCACGGTCTAATGATAAAGGGGGAGTATTACTCCTTGGAGGCACGGTCTAATGATAAAGGCGGAGTATTACTCCTTGGAGGCACAGTCTAATGATAAAGGCAGAGTATTGCTCCTTGGGAGGCACGGTCTAATGATAAAGGCGGAGTATTACTCCTTGGAGGCACGGTCTAATGATAAAGGCGGAGTATTACTCCTTGGGAGGCACGGTCTAATGATAAAGGGGGAGTATTACTCCTTGGAGGCACGGTCTAATGATAAAGGCGGAGTATTACTCCTTGGAGGCACGGTCTAATGATAAAGGCGGAGTATTACTCCTTGGAGGCATGGTCTAATGATAAAGGCAGAGTATTACTCCTTGAAGGCACGGTCTAATGATAAAGGCGGAGTATTACTCCTTGGAGGCACGGTCTAATGATAAAGGCGGAGTATTACTCCTTGGAGGCACGGTCTAATGATAAAGGCGGAGTATTACTCCTTGGAGGCACGGTCTAATGATAAAGGCGGAGTATTACTCCTTGGAGGCATGGTCTAATGATAAAGGCAGAGTATTACTCCTTGAAGGCACGGTCTAATGATAAAGGCGGAGTATTACTCCTTGGAGGCACGGTCTAATGATAAAGGCGGAGTATTACTCCTTGGAGGCACGGTCTAATGATAAAGGCGGAGTATTACTCCTTGGAGGCATGGTCTAA
This sequence comes from Crinia signifera, assembly GCF_055691185.1. Taxonomy (NCBI): domain Eukaryota; kingdom Metazoa; phylum Chordata; class Amphibia; order Anura; family Myobatrachidae; genus Crinia; species Crinia signifera. The sequence goes on from NC_139226.1 coordinate 6,087,997, forward strand.
TGATAAAGGCAGAGTATTACTCCTTGGAGGCACGGTCTAATGATAAAGGCGGAGTATTACTCCTTGGAGGCACGGTCTAATGATAAAGGCGGAGTATTACTCCTTGGAGGCATGGTCTAATGATAAAGGCAGAGTATTACTCCTTGAAGGCACGGTCTAATGATAAAGGCGGAGTATTACTCCTTGGAGGCACGGTCTAATGATAAAGGCGGAGTATTACTCCTTGGAGGCACGGTCTAATGATAAAGGCGGAGTATTACTCCTTGAAGGCACGGTCTAATGATAAAGGCGGAGTATTACTCCTTGGAGGCACGGTCTAATGATAAAGGCGGAGTATTACTCCTTGGAGGCACGGTCTAATGATAAAGGCGGAGTATTACTCCTTGGAGGCACGGTCTAATGATAAAGGCGGAGTATTGCTCCTTGGAGGCACGGTCTAATGATAAAGGAGGAGTATTGCTCCTTGGAGGCACAGTCTAATGATAAAGGCAGAGTATTGCTCCTTGGGAGGCACGGTCTAATGATAAAGGCGGAGTATTACTCCTTGGAGGCACGGTCTAATGATAAAGGCGGAGTATTACTCCTTGGGAGGCACGGTCTAATGATAAAGGTGGAGTATTATTCCTTGGAGGCGTGGTCTAATGATAAAGGCGGAGTATTGCTCCTTGGAGGCACGGTCTAATGATAAAGGCGGAGTATTACTCCTTGGAGGCATGGTCTAATGATAAAGGCAGAGTATTACTCCTTGGAGGCACGGTCTAATGATAAAGGCGGAGTTTTACTCCTTGGAGGCACGGTCTAATGATAAAGGCGGAGTATTGCTCCTTGGAGGCACGGTCTAATGATAAAGGCGGAGTATTGCTCCTTGGAGGCATGGTCTAATGATAAAGCCAGGGGGGCATAGGAATGCTTAAACTAAGAAATAAGAACACACATAGGAATAAGCCATTTCCTGTGAGCAGATGTACTAAGCCTTGGAGAGTGATATAGCAGAGAGAGATAAACTACCCATCACTCAAATTCAGTTCAAATACAGCCTGTAACATGTCAGCTGCTGATTGGAGAGAGATGAAGTACCAGTCAAACAGATCCTGCAATGTTACAGGAGCTGAGTGATAAAGTAGAGAGATATAAAGTACCAGCTGCTCTCCAAGGCTCTAGGAGAGCGGATTACATGAAGGGCCAGATGCACTAAGCTTCAAAAGTGATTAAATGGAGAGTGATAAAGAACCAGCCAATCAGCTTCTGTCTGACATTTTTCAAACACAGCCTGTGACATGGCAGGAAGGAGCTGATTGGCTGGTTGTTTATCACTCTCCATTTTATCACTTTTGAAGCTTAGTGCATCTGGCCCAAAATGAGGCTGCCACTGTGTTTCTGTTGCACAGCGTTATGTTATAAGCCACGTCATTGTGCAGCGGATACGTCGATGTCCTTGGGCACAGCGGGTGGAAGATCTCCACCATGGCGGCTCTGCTCCGCGAATAATTGCATCTCCACCTTGATCTTACTGTAACATTTCACCAGTTTCATTTCTGCTTTTTCAAGTTTAACACAAAATTCAATCACACATCTCTGACGCAATCTCACCGACTCGTCCTCCGCATCCATCATGCCGACACGTACGAAGATCTTTTACCCGCTGTGACCAGAGATTACTACGCAGTGCAACAAATAGATGTATCAGCTTCACAATCACCAGCATAGTGTTGCCACGTCCACCGGGATGCAGGTCATAAATCAACGATGTATATGTCGACATTAACAAAAGGTGGACGCAAGCAAAAGTTCAACATGTTCAACACGTGAAAAAGTCAACTTGCGTTTTTCAGGATTTTCCCCCCATTTTTTGGACTTTCCCACACTTTGGTTACAGCATACAGCCTGTCTTTACACAATGACCAACAAATGTTATTGCTTTATTAACAATGACTAATAAAGCTGCAGGATATTCAGTTTTGGGAACAGCAAACAGATGCAGAGGTGTGAGGGCCCTGCTCACAGGCTTACCACAAACATGACTTTATTGTACAATCTATACGCCAATAATAGAGAGATGCAGACATTTTTTTATTTAATTTTAATACAAATAAAAAATTTGCGGTTGGTAAAGATTTAAAAACTGGGGATATTTCCTGAGATAAAAGCTGCTGCTGCGGCTGGAATTGGGCCCTGGGGTTATTTATACAGCAGCAAGATGTCAGCTGGGACAGGGAAGAGGAACGGCTGTTTTATAGGACACACTGTACAATGAGTAATCTTAGTTACACGGCCGTCCCTCCGCTCAGGTCACTGCCTTATATACAGTGGGCGAGCGCTGCACAAGTACTGCCAGTCAGAGGGCCACATCCCTCGTGTCCAGGGGCCAAACACTGCATAGGATGAGATCACTCTATAAATCTCTGGAGCAGTCTAGGGCCACAAGATGGGCAGCCATGAAGCTTAACATATGCCATGGGCACAGGGAAACACATGGTGGGGGGGGGGGGGGGGGGGTTACAGTTGCCCAGAAACTCCTATCCTCTTACAAAGTGGCTCACATCATAGCAAGGCTATAGGATATAATCACATCAGTAATTATATACCTCTGCCCCCCCCCCCCCCCCCCGCGCTAGACATCCTGCATTGTCACTGGTCTAAAGCTGCCCTATTGTACACCCAATGCCGAGCGAATGTGATTGGCAGGTATTTTGGGTTAATCCACCACATAATGACAAAGACCATACAAGGAACCAGGATATGGGGCTAATAATTCCTAAAGTATAAATGTAGTAGTAGTAGTAGTAGTATGTTTATTTATAAGGCGCCGCAAAGTGTCCGCAGCGCTGTACATAGCAAACAAAAAACAAATGACAAGGTAACGTACAGGGTGTGTTGAAAAATACAGTATAAATAGGGGTATAGCTGGTAGAACTAAAATCAGCAACAGTTCAGAAGTAGGTGTGGAAATTGTCGATGAGACTGAAGATGAAGTAGAGGAAGGGAAGAACAGGACAGGAGCACAGGTGAGGTAATGAGGTAGGGTGAGTACGTGAGGAAGGAGGGCCCTGCTCATAAGAGTTACCAGACTAAAAATAGGTGGGTGGACGAACGAAAAACAACAGGATAAGTAGGAACGGAGGGGAACGGAGGCAGGATAGGAGGATAAAAAGAGGTTAGGAGGAGGGATAGGCTAGTCAAAAAAAGTGGGTTTTGAGGGAGCGCTTGAAGGAGGTAAGGGAATCAGAAAGCCTGATGGGTGGTGGGAGGTTGTTCCAGTGCAGGGGGGCAGCGCGAGAGAAGTCTTGGACACGGGAGTGGGAGGAGGTGATTAGGTGAGAGGTCAGTCGGCGGTCAGCGATGGAGGGAAGAGGACGGGAGGGAGTGTGGATAGAGATCAGTGAAGAGAGGTAAGGAGCGGTGGAGGAGGAGAGAGCCTTGTAGGTGGTGGTGAGGAGTTTAAAGAGAACTCGGAAAGGAATGGGGAGCCAGTGAAGAGATAGACAGAGGGGGAGGTAGAGCGGCAGGAGAGGAAGATGAGCCTAGCAGCAGCGTTAAGAATGGTTTGGAGAGGTGCGAGGCGGGTGAGAGGTAGCCCAGAGAGAAGGATGTTGCAGTAGTCAAGGCGGGAGATGACAAGAGAGTGAATGAGAATTTTGGTCGCGTCAGTGGAGAGGAATGGTCTGATGCGTGAGATGTTGCGTAGGTGAAAGCAGCAAGACTGTGAGAATGTAACATAGAAAATGTAACATAGAAAATGGGGAGGGCGGGGTTAGGGCAAATAAGTGGGAGGTCTATTGCCCATAGCAACCAATCAGGGGTGTGTCATAAGAACTTCTTGGGACGGATACACAAAAATTGCATCTTACAATACCTGTGCAGTTTCTTTTTCCTGCCTGGGGTGTTGCTTTCTGCTGTGGTGCATATAAGTGCTAAAATACAGACCACACTGTGCTAGAAGCACCACAGCAGACAGCGACCCCTAGGCAGGGAGAGGAAGGATACAGGGTGCTAGAATGATCACTAGCTTGGGAATGGTCCTCCCCACTTAGCTATTAGTTAACTCTATACTTAGCGTAATGGTGCTAAGCGTCTGTATACTTAATGTATAATTTCCCACTTAAACAGGCCAAACTCATTCCAGCTCACCCTTCCTGCCGCCCTCTGCGCTCCTCTCACCTGGATTTCTCCCGCTCCCCAGGATCTCTCACCCCCACGCCGACGCAGGATCATTTACAGGGCCGTCTTAACGCATGGGCTTTATGGGCAGTTGCCCTAGGGCCCCACAGCGTTAAGGGCCCAAAGCCTTCCAACACCCCCCCCCCCTCCGGAGTCCGGCCGCAACAACAAGACAGTGTCACAGTATGTGTGGTGTGCGGTGCCCGGGTGCCGCCGATACCCAACAGCTACCGCACCGCACAGCATTACTGGGACTTGGAGTATGGGAGGAGACGCTGTTACGCAGTGGCCGCCTCCCCGCCATTGGATAGCGCGGCCGCCGCGTGACCGCGACCCCTCCCACTCTCCCAGTAATCCTGTGCAGGGCGGGCGCAGTCCTGTCGGCAACGTGACCAAGGTGGTGTCAGAAGACGGGCTGCTGCAGGCTGCTTCTTCGTTCTACTGCCCTGGCCCCTGCCCAGTGCCCTGCCCTGCCCTCAGCCCTGTGGCACCTCATGTGCGCTCACGCTGTGCACGGTCACCTCTAGGCTCCACCACTGCAGCACCACGCGACGCGGCTCCCGGCACCCTGACCCTTCCTCATGTGAGTAAGTGAGAGTGTGGCTTCTGCTAGGGATGGGACATCGAACGAAAACATCGGTCAAATGATGTTTTTAAACATTGGTACTGTGAACCCGATGTTAACCGATGTCAACCGATGTTTCGATATTTTTTAAAATAAACTGGTTACCAAAGCATAGAATACACTAATAAGCTTCTGAAATGATAAATATTCCCTCTATTAAGTTTATCTTGTTGGGCTGGGTGCAGTTGCACTCTCAAATCCACCACTTAAGTATAAAAGATGCAACATTGCCAACATCAAACATATGAGCAACCCTATTGTTGCTTAGAATAACCATCAGAACAAAGATGCTGGAGCAAGTGCAACTGCAAATTAATGTTTGAAACACATCTGCGTTTGACAAACCAGCCCCCATCCCCTCCCGCAAATAGAAACTACTGTACCTGTCACTCAGTATCTGCGTCCGCTGTTACTAATAAATCACTGCACAGAAATAAACTGTGCAAATGTCTGCATCCACAACTGAATCAGGCCCTTTGTAAGGTGCTGTGATATGCTTGCTGCATAATAATAAATCAATTGATAGATTGTAAGCTTGTGAGCAGGGCCCTCATACCTTTGTCTGACTGTAAATACCCAGTTTGTTGTATCACTGTCTCCTATTGTAAAGCGCAAGTGAATATGCTGTGCTATTATAAGCAGGGCCGGCGCCACCACTAGGCAAATCTAGGCATTTGCCTAGGGCGCCAGCCACTGGAGGGCGGCATTTTGTGCCGCCCGGGTACCTGTAATACGTCGCTGCCTATTTAAATCTGGCGGCGGAGGCAACGGGGGTCCCTGCAGTCCATTAAAAATCACGAGCGCTATCCGCCGGGCTATGCGGAAGCGCTTCTAGTGTGAAAACTCTGGCAGCACGGCGCACGCTGATCTCAGCCAATCAGCGTGCTGCCAGTGTTTTTCACACTAGAAGCGCTTCCGCATAGCCCGGCGGATATCGCTCGTGATTTTTAATGGACTGCAGGGACCCCCGCTGCCTCCGCCGCCAGATTTAAATAGACAGCGCCGAACGACAGGTACCCACCCACCCACCCACCCCCCCCCCCCCCCCCCCGGCACTGGGGCGCTAGTTGTTTAGGTAGGGGCCCCACTGCACCTCTTTGCCCGGGGCCCATAATGCTGTTAAGATGGCCCTGATCATTTACGGTTTTTAGCTCTGTGGGGATGATGTCCTTAATTCTAGTAAAAATATCGTTGTGTTACTGTGATCATATAAAACAAAGAAACCAGCCCCACAATACTGCAATAAATTCAGTGACATAATATATTCCCAGGGCCTATATGCCTTCATAGGAAGTACAGAAGAGCAGTTATTCCCTTCCCAATCAGGGCCGAGGATGAATATAGGAATTCTTCTCCCTGCAATGTACGTTGAGTGTAAGTCATACTTGCCTACTTTTGAAACTAGTTTCAGGGAGATTATAGTTGGTAGTAGAATTTTGCACAGCTTCCCATTGAGTGTGTGTGTCATGCTCCACCCAAAGGGGCGTGTCTAGTTCCATATATGGAGAGATGTGAACGTGGCCCCTAGAAGCGTGGGTGTGTACTGCTATATCTGAGGGGAATCTTTTTAAATGACTTATATCCAAATGTAGATGAGCCCCAAAGCAGTTAGTAAGAGCTACTATACTTGGTAAAGTGCTGGGAAATGGTGCTGATGATTCAATGTAAATGTATCTGTCTCATTCCTTTTCCCCCAAAAAATGTAACAGTGTAATGTGGGCTAGGTGACATGAGGGAGATTGCTAGACTAATGAGGGAGAGAGGGAGATTGCTATTATTTCAGGGAGTCTCCTGCAGAATGCAGGAGGGGAGGTAACTATGATGTAACAGTGTAATGTGGGCTAGGTGACATGAGGGAGATTGCTAGACTAATGAGAGAGAGAGAGAGAGAGAGAGAGAGGGAGATTGCTGCTATGTCAGGGAGTCTCCTGCAGAATGCAGGAGGGGAGGTAACTATGATGTAACAGTGTAATGTGGGCTAGGTGAAATGAGGGAGATTGCTAGACTAATGAGAGAGAGAGAGGGAGATTGCTGCTATGTCAGGGAATTTCCTGCAGAATGCAGGAGGGGAGGTAACTATGATGTAACAGTGTAATGTGTGCTAGGTGACATGAGGGAGATTGCTAGACTAATGAGTGAGAGAGGGAGATTGCTGCTATGTCAGGGAGTCTCCTGCAGAATGCAGGAGGGGATGTAACTATGAAGTAACAGTGTAATGTGGGCTCTGTGACATGAGGGAGATTGCTAGACTAATGAGGGAGAGAGGGAGATTGCTGTTATATCAGGGAGTCTACTGCAGAATGCAGGATGGGAGGTAACTATGCTGTAACAGTGTAATGTGGGCTAGGTGACATGAGGGAGATTGCTAGACTAATGAGTGAGAGAGGGAGATTGCTGCTATGTCAGGGAGTCTCCTGCAGAATGCAGGAGGGGAGGTAACTATGATGTAACAGTGTAATGTGGGCTAGGTGACATGAGGGAGATTGCTAGACTAATGAGGGAGAGAGGGAGATTGCTGCTATGTCAGGGAGTCTCCTGCAGAATGCAGGAGGGGAGGTAACTATGAAGTAACAGTGTAATGTGAGCTAGGTGACATGAGGGAGATTGCTAGACTAATGAGGGAGTGAGGGAGATTGCTGTTATGTCAGGGAGTCTCCTGCAGAATGCAGGAGGGAGGTAACTATGATGTAACAGTGTAATGTGGGCTAGGTGACATGAGGGAGATTGCTAGACTAATGAGGGAGAGAGGGAGATTGTTGTTATGTCAGGGAGTCTCCTGCAGAATGCGGGGAGGTAATTATTATGTAACAGTGTAATGTGGGCTAGGTGACATGAGGGAGATTGCTAGACTAATGAGGGAGAGAGGGAGATTGCTGCTATGTCAGGGAGTCTCCTGCAGAATGCAGGAGGGGAGGTAACTATGATGTAACAGTGTAATGTGGGCTAGGTGACATGAGGGAGATTGCTAGACTAATGAGGGAGAGAGGGAGATTGCTGCTATGTCAGGGAGTCTCCTGCAGAATGCAGGAGGGGAGGTAACTATGATGTAACAGTGTAATGTGGGCTAGGTGACATGAGGGAGATTGCGAGACTAATGAGGGAGATAGGGAGATTGCTCTTGTTTCATGAAGTCTCCTGCAGAATGCAGGAGGGTAGGCAACTATGGTGTAAGTACTGATTATATGTCAGCAATGAGCCAATTCCACCAGATGTACTAAGTCTTGGAGAGAGGATACAGCAGAGAGATAAACTACCTAGTTCCTAAAAGTGTCATTTTCAAAACATGGCATGTACAATGACAGTTGGGGGCTAATTGGATGGTACTTTATCTCCCTCCACTTTATCACTCAATAAGGCTTAGTACATCCCTGCCAGAAGAAGGAGACCCTGATCCTGAGAGCTAACAATCTAATAGCATAAGGCTGTTGCCCTTAGACGGATATCGGACACCCTTCAGGAGGAGAGAAACCACACACCCACGTTCCGGCTGGGATCGCAGGGCCTTTATTTTTAGCCCTAATAAAAGGGAAAATCAATAGGATTCAGAATTGTCCTTCACCATCGAGTGTGATAATTATACTGGAGACCGACTCGCCTGCTCCAAAGTCAGGAGGACCCGAGCGTATGACACTAATATCATCCATCCTAATAGGCAGAGAATTACACACCGCTGTCTTTGTGCCAGGGAATAAGGCGGCATTGTATGCTCCATACATAATTCCGGGGCGCAGACTTCCAGAGAAGACAGACGAGATTCATGGACTCAGTGTGTCCCAGACAGGGGCAGATATACTCTGGGGGGGGGGATTAAGTAGCAGCCACCAGATCACATCAATCATCACAGCTAGGAGCTGATTGGCTGATGATTGAGATGAAGAAGGGACAGAGGACTAGTTGCTGTGAGGGGGAGGTGGTCATTGGTGGAGATGACGGGAGTAGATGTAGAGGACAATGTTTGAGGATTCGGAGGCTTTAGGTGATGATAAGTGGGAGAATGATTGAGTAGGGTAACTGTAGGGACATTTCAGCAGAAGAGGACAGTAGTGGTGGGCAATACGGGTGGTTATATATGGTTAGGACCCATAAATGGTCATTCACTAATGGTTTTAACATTGATGTAGGAGGTTCATATTCCCATCATAGATGGTAAGCATGGGTCCATCAGTAGTGGCCCTGCACTGTATCCATGCCACCAGTTCCAGGTCCAGCAGCTTACTGCAGACCTGTAGTCTGATTCGCCAACATGGTGTGTGTGGGGCATGTTGGGATGGCTGTCCCACCTCCTTCATACCATTCATTGAGTTTTCCAGAATTTAGATCAATGGCAAAGTACAGCTGGCCTTCCCATGCATGGTTTTGGTCGAGGCCAACTGTACAGGTGTACATACCCCGGTTGGCACGGACAGTCACCAGACACTACAGATTTACATCCCCTGGTTGGCACAGCTAGTCACCAGCCATTACAGGTGTACATACCCTGGTTGGCACAGCTAGTCACCAGCCATTACAGGTGTACATACCCCAGTTGGCACGGCCGGTCACCAGACACTACAGGTGTACATACCCCGGTTGGCACGGCTAGTCACCAGCCATTACAGGTGTACATACCCCGGTTGGCACGGCTAGTCACCAGACGTTACAGGTGTACTGTACATACCCTGGTTGGCACGGCTAGTCACCAGACATTACAGGTGTACATACCCCGGTTGGCACGGCTAGTCACCAGACGTTACAGGTGTACTGTACATACCCTGGTTGGCACGGCTAGTCATCAGACGTTATAGGTGTACATACCCTGGTTGGCACAGCTAGTCACCAGACATTACAGGTGTACATACCCCGGTTGGCACGGCTAGTCACCAGACGTTACAGGTGTACTGTACATACCCTGGTTGGCACGGCTAGTCACCAGACATTACAGGTGTACATACCCTGGTTGCACGGCTAGTCACCAGACGTTACAGGTGTACTGTACATACCCTGGTTGGCACGGATAGTCATCAGACGTTATAGGTGTACATACCCTGGTTGGCACGGCTAATCACCAGACACTACAGGTGTACATACCCTGGTTGGCACAGCTAGTCACCAGACCTTACAGGTGTACTGTACATACCCCGGTTGGCACGGCTAGTCACCAGACACTACAGATGTACATACTCCGGTTGGCACGGCTGGTCACCAGACGTTACAGGTGTACATACCCTGGTTGGCACAGCTAGTCACCAGACACTACAGATGTACATACCCTGGTTGGCACGGCTAGTCATCAGACGTTACAGGTGTACATACCCTGGTTGGCACAGCTAGTCACCAGACATTACAGGTGTACATACCCTTATTGTTGACACAGCTAGTCACCAGACATTACAGGTGTACATACCCCGGTTGGCACGGCTAGTCACCAGACGTTACAGGTGTACATACCCTGTTTGGCACGGCTGGTCACCAGACATTACAGGTGTACATACCCTGGTTGGCACGGCTAATCACCAGACACTACAGGTGTACATACTCTGGTTGGCCACAACTAGTCACCAGACATTACAGGTGTACTGTACATACCCTTATTGTTGACACAGCTACTCTCCAGACGTTACAGGTGTACATACCCCGGTTGGCACGGCTAGTCACCAGACGTTACAGGTGTACATACCCTGGTTGGCACGGCTGGTCACCAGACATTACAGGTGTACATACCCTGGTTGGCACGGCTAATCACCAGACACTACAGGTGTACATACCCTGGTTGGCACGGCTAGTCACCAGACCTTACAGGTCTACTGTACATACCCCGGTTGGCACGGCTATTCACCAGACACTACCGATGTACATACTCCGGTTGGCACGGCTGGTCACCAGACGTTACAGTTGTACATACCCTGGTTGGCACAGCTAGTCACCAGACACTACAGATGTACATACCCTGGTTGGCATGGCTAGTCATCAGACGTTACAGGTGTACATACCCTGGTTGGCACAGCTAGTCAGCAGACATTACAGGTGTACATACCCTTATTGTTGACACAGCTAGTCACCAGACGTTACAGGTGTACATACCCTGGTTGGCACGGCTGGTCACCAGACATTACAGGTGTACATACCCTGGTTGGCACGGCTAATCACCAGACACTACAGGTGTACATACCCTGGTTGGCACGGCTGGTCACCAGACACTACAGGTGTACATACCCTGGTTGGCACGGCTGGTCACCAGACATTACAGGTGTACATACCCTGGTTGGCACGGCTAATCACCAGACACTACAGGTGTACATACCCTGGTTGGCACGGCTAGTCACCAGACCTTACAGGTGTACTGTACATACCCTGGTTGACACAGCTAGTCACCAGACGTTACAGGTGTACATACCCTGGTTGGCACGGCTGGGTCACCAGACACTACAGGTGTACATACCCTGGTTGGCACGGCTGGTCACCAGACCTTTCAGATTGAGACCAGGCCTCTATATAAAGGCTCCCGGGTCACGCTGGTCTATCACGTCTGCATTGTATTGATCATATATAATATATGCGCTGTAAATGTTGAACTTCCATTTTCCGGCAGATAGTTTGGCAGCACCTGTGACCACGATTACCGCGATAGAGCGTAAGCAGCGCAGATTCCAGCCCCCCTGGGCATGAAATTCCTGTTTGCCGAAGACAGATGCTGTCAGAGGACAAATAAAAAATAAACGATTACATATTTTTAAAGAGAAACCAACTTTCCAAATGATTGGGCATTCCAATTGTGCCCGGCACGGCGGCCGCGCACGCCTGGCGCCCTTTATCTGCCAGATACTTCCTCAGCTGAGAAGGGCAGCACTTCATAAAAAATATTTGAAATAAAATTAGCCAGGATCTGCAACGCTGCGTCTTCTAAACCCATAATCCTTTTTAATAGTAAGCAAAGGAACTCGGTGCTTAGAAAGGGATTTTGGCAGCGGCGTGAGGTAAAGGGGAAAAAATGACGATTTGAATACATTTTACTTTGCAATTCTGTGCAGTCATTAAGTCGTTATTGCGAGTTAAGAGAGCAATGGACGTACAGGGACTAAAAAGCAGCCGTTGCCCTCTATACTTAGCGCACGGCGGCGGTGTCATCAGGACGGCATTGAAAAGCCGATTTGGAAATGACCGGAATTAGATTGGATTGCAATGAGACCGGGGGACAGGGCAGAGCCGCCCCAAATGGTTCATTTCATAGAGTGACATATATTCGCCTGGTGCTAGAACGTATTTGTTCCAGCGCAGGAGAATTGGATCCAGGATGGCGCATTTATCAGCATTGGGGGGTTCTCGCCTAAAATGCTAAACGCACCATATACGACAGAAATCAGGAGGCGTTTCCCAGGTCTGCACATGCGCGGCGGCGAATCCTTAGGGGCTGATGGGTGTGGTTGCTATCGCTATGTCGCGCTGCCATCGCACAGTGTATTCCGATGCTATTTACTATGCCAGGCTGCTTGCTCATGTTACCTGTCTGTATCCCCATCCGCATAGACTGTAAGCTCCTTGCAGCAAGGCCCTCTTCCCTCCTGTCCTCACAGCCCTCTTCTCTCGCTCTGCAATTACAGCTCTCTCCTAGGGGCCCATTCATTTCGGACTGCATATATACAATGCGATCCGATCAGAATATTACTGCGCAGGATCGCATTGTATCATCCTGCACGCGCAGGGACAGGGCTCCGAACTAACACCCCCCCCCCCCCCAACCAATGACAGCCAATACCTTCTGTCCCATGGATTCAGTATTGAATCCCGGCGGTCGGGATCCCCGGCGTTCAGAATCCCGACGCCGGAATCCCGACAGCCGAAAATGCCGACAAGGGGGGGACGTGGATAGCCCCCCCTTGCGGGCACGCTGCGCTCGCCACGCAGCGGGCCCGGTGCCTCGCTACGCTCGGCACGCTATTTTATTCTCCCTCCAGGGGTGTCGTGGACACCCCAGGAGGGAGAAAGTGTCGGCATTTCGGCGGTCGGGATTCCGGCGTCGGGATTCTGAACGCCGGGATCTCGACCGCCGGGATTTTAACTGCATCCCTGTCCCATGTCCCCAATTACATAACTGGGCTGCAGGGCAATACACACTCTCTGACCTTGCATTGTACTGAATAGTAATAGTATATACAGGTAGTGTAATTGGGCACGTCACTGCATATAATGATAATGTGGTTACGGAGCACTCTGCACACTCCGTAGCTGTAAACAGAGGAAGAGGAAATAAAAACAATCACAGCAACAAAAAATCCCCAGTCCTTATTTGTCTCCCCAAACAGGTCTGTTAAGGTGCGTACACACTGGGCTATATTTTACACGATAAAATATCAAAATTTGTCACTAGGACCACGAGGCACGGGCCTAGGGGCGGCACCTATCATGGACGGCAGGCTGCCTGTGACCATGGCCGAGCAGTGACCTGACCCCAGGTTCATGAGTGTGAGCAGGCAGCGCTGCGGGAGGGCAGGCAGCAGTGCGGGAGCTCAGGCAGCAGTGCGGGAGCTCAGGCAGCAGTGCGGTAGCGCAGGCAGCAGTGCGGGAGCGCAGGCATCACTGCGGCAGCGCAGGCAGCAGTGCGGGAGCGCAGGCAGCAGTGCGGGAGCGCAGGCAGCACTGCGGGAGCGCAGGCAGCAGTGCGGGAGCGCAGGCAGCAGTGCGGGAGCGCAGGCAGCAGTGCGGGAGGGCAGGCAGCAGTGCGGGAGGGCAGGCAGCAGTGCGGGAGCGCAGGCAGCAGTGCGGGAGCGCAGGTGCTGTGTGTCTTTGCAGGCACTTAGTGCACCTGGAACTCCAGCCAGGGGACATGGATGGCAAAGATTTCATGGCAGCTGGGGAAAGCGGCGGTGACACCTTATCGTCATCACTCTTCTCTCTCCTCGTACTAGGGATGGCCACGCGCATCGATGATGGTTTCCCTACATCGATTGCAAAGGAGAACCAATGTTTCCTCTTTTTTTCAAGGTGCTGGGACACAGAGTATGGCTCCGTCCCTGACACCTGGAAGTCCTACCCCTGAATTCTGATTGGCCCATGGGCCATTTAGTCAAGTATAATGGATGGTTATCCATCAAATAGTTTACCACTATCGATGGCTGGGTGCAGAATCGCCATCGATGGTAACCATTGATGGCATCTGCACTGATGGCCATCCCTAACTCGTACTAACAGACTCTTTTGGTCTGTGTTGGGGGGGGGGGGTGAAAGCGAATTCTGGTGGGAGCAGCACTGCAACTTGGAGGGGGGGGGGGGGATGTGCCAAGGGAGGGAGCAGATGAAGTCTAAATCCGGCCTGCTCCCCCGTCATCTGTACGATATGACTATATCATCAGCAGCTGCTTGTATAGAACAGAGATCCGATGACGTCACTGAACGAGATTGTTAGTGTGCATTCGCTACATCGTTCACCCAGTATCGTACAGGGTGTGCGCACCTTAGACAGGTAATAGGGGCAGCACTGGATCCTCGCGGATCAGAACTTTGATCCAGGTTACAGAACATTTAGAGCTGGGTGGTCTGTCCTAGTCGCAGGAGGAGTCATTACACCCGACAGACGGGCAGCGGCCATTCTCCCTCCCTTCCGACATCTGACTAATGACTGTGTGGATCCCGACTGTCGGGGTGTTATACCACACCCGAGCGGCTATACCAGCGGTGGTCAACCCGCGGCTCGCGAGCCGCATGCGGCTCGCCACGCTGTAAAGTGCGGCTCCAGCCTCCCATACCGTCTGCAAAGCGGGGTTTTGAATTTGGCGCCAATTCGGCTGCCAAATTCAAAACGCCGCATCGGCGGCCAATATTAAACGGCCGCGGCGAGCAAATCAGCGCTCGCCCGCGCCGTTTCCGCCCTACCCCCGGCGTCTGACATCAGACGCCAGCGGGAGGGCGAAAAGTCTTCTCCACGCCGGCGGAGCGCAGGAGCGCTCCTGAAGACACGAGAAGCCGCCGGAGGATGGCGCAGAAGACGGCGGCGGGGAGAAGAGTTCCGGCGCCGCTGAAGAGGCCAGAAGACGCCGGGATCAAGACAGAAGATCTCCGGCGCCTTTCTGCAAGAAAAAAGAAGATGGCTCCCGGAGAGGCCAGCGGGGGTGGGAAGCAAAAGAGCTGACGAAGCTCCCCCCAGCGGCCTCTCCCAACACCAGGTAGGGGCCTTTGGCCTCCTACCCTCCATCCACCCTAGACCACCGGGTGTCGGGCACTAGGCCCGTGGGCAAATTCAGGCCCTTCTGGCCTGTGTGCGCATTAGTCGGGCCTCTTGGCCCAGCTGCTATTTTGTTGGGCCCCTCCTCCTGGCCCTCTAGGTGGGCCCTTTAGTTAGGAAGCTGGGCCCTCCAGCATAGGTGTTGCACTGTGGGCAACACCTGTGCTGGAGGGCCCAGCTTCCTAACTGTGGGGGCATATGATGTTTGGCACTGGGGGGGGGGCATATGTTTGGCACTTTGAGGGGCATGTGATGTTTGGCACTGTGGGGGGCATATGATGTTTGGCACTGTAGGGGGGCATTATGATGTTTGGCACTGTGGCGGGCATATGATGTTTGGCACTGTGGGGGGCATATGATGTTTGGCACTTTGGGGGGCATATGATGTTTGGCACTGTGGGGGGCATATGATGTTTGGCACTGTGGGGGGCATGTGATGTTTGGCACTGTGGGGGGCATATGATGTTTGGCACTGTGGGGGGCATATGTTTGGCACTTTGAGGGGCATGTGATGTTTGGCACTGTGGGGGGCATGTGATGTTTGGCACTGTGGGGGGCATATGATGTTTGGCACTGTGGGGGGCATATGATGTTTGGCACTGTGGTGGGCATATCTGGCACTGGGGCATAAAGTTTTGTCATGTGGCCACTCTCCTTGTGTCATATGACCACGCCCCTGACCACTCCCCCGATCACGCCCCTTTTTGGCGCGCGCGCCTTTGGCGCGCGCATGATGTTGGCTCTTTGGCTTGACGACTGATATTTTTCGGCTCTTTACCTCTGACCGGTTGGCCACCCCTGGGCTATACAGCCTAATTTTACGAGGCCGGAACCACGTCAAAGACTAGTTATAAAGGGTCCGATCCGCGCCGCTCATCTGATTAGAGCAGACCGTGTCCGGCCGCGGTACACTCTATTAGTGTCATATTCCATCCACTTACTGGCAGTAATAAAGTGATGTAATTATCACATAAATGAGAGCCGAGGGGACACATTAGTTCCGGCTCAGCAGCCTCACACAATATTAGCTCGTTGTTGCCTTATTTTCCTTTTTTTGTTTTCTAATGAAACATTTATAATCTGCTGTAACGGGCTCATTCTCCTGCTCGTTGTGATAGAGGTCACCAGAGGTGCAACAGAGGGGCCCACTGCTACACCTGTCACCCACCGGTGTCATCTGTCACACTCTGCCTCCCTCCATAGCTGCCTACCCTCCTGCATTCTGCAGGAGACTCCCTGACAGCATCAATCTCCCTCTCTCCCTCATTAGTCTAGCAATCTCCCTCATGTCACCTAACCCACATTACACAGCTAGATCATAGTTACCTCCCTCCTGCATTCTGCAGGAGACTCCCTGACAGCATCAATCTCCCTCTCTCCCTCATTAGTCCAGCAATCTCCCTCATGTCACCGAGCCCACATTACAGTTACACCATAGTTACCTCCCCCCTGCATTCTGCAGAAGACTCCCTGACATAGCATCAATCTCCTCTCTCCCTTATTAGTCTAGCAATCTCCCTCATGTCACTTAGGCCCACATTACACTGTTACACCATAGTTACCTCCCCTCCTGCATTCTGCAGGAGACTCCCTGACATAGCAGCAATCTGCCCCTCTCCCTCATTAGTCTAGCAATCTCCCTCATGTCACCTAGCCCACATTACACTGTTACACCATAGTAACCTCCCCTCCTACATTCTGCAGGAGACTCCCTGATATAGCAGCAATCTCCCTCTCTCCCTCATTAGTCTAGCAATCTCCCTCATGTCACCTAGCCCACATTACACTGTTACACCATAGTTACCTCCCCTCCTGCATTCTGCAGGAGACTCCCTGACATAGCATCAATCTCCCTCTCTCCCTCATAAGTCTAGCAATCTCCCTCATGTCACTTAGCCCACATTACACTGTTACACCATAGTTACCTCCCCTCCTGCATTCTGCAGGAGACTCCCTGACATAGCATCAATCTCCCTCATTCCCTCATTAGTCTAGCAATCTCCCTCATGTCACTTAGCCCACATTACACTGTTACACCATAGTTACCTCCCCTCCTGCATTCTGCAGGAGACTCCCCTGACATAGCAGCAATCTCCCTCATTCCCTCATTAGTCTAGCAATCTCCATCATGTCACCTAGCCCATATTACACTGTTACATCATAGTTACCTCCCCTCCTGCATTCTGCAGGAGACTCCCTGACAGCAGCAATGTCCCTCTCTCCCTCATTAGTCTAGCAATCTCCCTCATGTCACCTAGTCCACATTACACTGTTACACCATAGTTACCTCCCCTCCTGCATTCTGCAGGAGACTCCCTGACATAGCATCAATCTCCCTCATTCCCTCATTAGTCTAGCAATCTCCATCATGTCACCTAGCCCATATTACACTGTTACATCATAGTTACCTCCCCTCCTGCATTCTGCAGGAGACTCCCTGACAGCAGCAATGTCCCTCTCTCCCTCATTAGTCCTAGCAATCTCCCTCATGTCACCTAGTCCACATTACACTGTTACATCATAGTTACCTCCCCTCCTGCATTCTGCAGGAGACTCCCTGACATAGCAGCAATCTCCCTCTCTCCCTCATTAGTCTAGCAATCTCCATCATGTCACCTAGCCCATATTACACTGTTACATCATTGTTACCTCTCCTCCTGCATTCTGCAGGAGACTCCCTGACATAGCAACAATCTCCCTCTCTCCCTCATTAGTCTAGCAATCTCCCTCATGTCACTTAGCCCACATTACACTGTTACACCATAGTTACCTCCCCTCCTGCATTCTGCAGGAGACTCCCTGACATAGCAGCAATCTCCATCTCTCCCTCATTAGTCTAGCAATCTCCATCATGTCACCTAGCCCATATTACACTGTTACATCATTGTTACCTCTCCTCCTGCATTCTGCAGGAGACTCCCTGACATAGCAACAATCTCCCTCTCTCCCTCATTAGTCTAGCAATCTCCCTCATGTCACCTAGCCCACATTTCACTGTTACATCATAGTTACCTCCCCTCCTGCATTCTGCAGGAGACTCCCTGACATAGCAGCAATCTCCCTCTCTCCCTCATTAGTCTACCAAACTCCCTCATGTCACCTAACCCACATTACAGTTACACCATAGTTACCTCCCCCTGCATTCTGCAGGAGACTCCCTGACATAGCAGCAATCTACCTCTATCCATCATTAGTCTACCAATCTCCCTCATGTCACCTAGCCCACATTACACTGTTACATCATAGTTACCTCACCTCCTGCATTCTGCAGGAGACTCCCTGACATAGCAGCAATCTCCGTCTCTCCCTCATTAGTCTAGCAATCTCCCTCATGTCACCTAGCCCACATTACACTGTTACATCATAGTTACCTCCCCTCCTGCATTCTGCAGGAGACTCCCTGACATAGCAGCAATCTCCCTCTCTCCCTCATTAGTCTAGCAATCTCCCTCATGTCACCTAGCACACATTACACTGTTACATTTTGGGGGAAGGAATGAGAGATAGATACATTTACATTGAATCATCTGCATCATTTCCCAGCACGTTACCAAGTATAGTAGCTCTTACTAACTGCTCTGGGGATCATCTACATTTGGATATAAGTCATTTCACAAGACTCCTCTCAGATGTAGCAGTACACACTCACGCTTCTAGGTGACACGTTCACAATCTCTTTTCACAATCTCTCATATATGGAACTAGACACGCTCTTTGGGTGGAGCATGACACGCCGCCTTAATGGGACGCTGTGCAAAAATTCTGCTACCAACTATAATCTCCTGAAACTAGTTTTCAAAAGTAGGCAAGTATGCCTCCCTCTAACCCACTGCCATATTGCATACTTGGGTTGGGGGTGGAGAAGGGGCACCTGGGCCCGCCCCCCACAAGTTCCGTCACTGGATGCCCGTATAGTGTGCATGAGGGTGAGTAAAGGGTGAGACTGCACCGCAGCCAGGGCGGCGACAGTGCTGAGTAACCCTGATACAGAGTGTAAGCAGATATCCATGGTGTGTAACATCAGACGTTTAACCAGTGAGCCGGCTCTTTGGCCTCCGCTGCTTGTGTCAGCCGCCTGCAGTAATCGCACGGTTAATTATTGAGCAGGTTACAACCATCAGCTAATATCTATACACATCACATAAGCACATTATCCCGGTGCCGCCAATCACACCACCGGCTTCATCTGCTGATGTTCCCAGCGCTGCAATCGATGTTCTCAGATCCTGGTCCCTTTGTATTCCGCCTCCCAACAATGAGCGACGGTAATTCAGAGTCTTCTGCCGATCATTACCCCTTTGTTGGAAGTGACCGTCTCCGATAACATATCAGGCGCCTTCACCCCTCACTAGTTATGTTACACGCTCAATGCTGCCTTTGGTTTGTTATCTGGGTATATTCCATATATTCTCTGTTTCCTGTTTTTGCATAAACATGGCCCTTATTTGTGCTGGACAGTGGGGGCCATCGCATGCTGGGAAGATGTTTATTTATGTGTAATGCTGGACAGTAGGGAGCTGTGTTGTACGCTGGGCATTTACCATGTGTTGTCTGTAACCTCTAGTGCAGTGGTTCTCAAACTCGGTCCCCAGGACCTCACACAGTTCACGTTTTCCAGGACACCTGGCAGGTGCACAGGTGCACTCATTACTAACTGACACATTATAAAAGATCCACAGGTGGACATAATTATTTCATTTGAGGAAACCTGCACAACATGCACTGGTATGAAGGACCGACTTTGAGAACCTGTGGGCTAGTGTCTTTGGTGGCAATGTTGACATCTATTAGTTGTTGCGTCACAGTTCCCAATCGTAGCCCACGTGGATCATGAAGTGTGACAATTGTGAAAATTCATGTCGAACTATTGCGTGTGTCGTCCTCTTGGCAATGTTGACCTATTGCATGTCGGCCGTGTACCAGTTGACCAGTTATGGTTGACTGTCGACCTGGACACTGTCGACTGGTGGCCCCGATCCCCCTTAGATCAGATAACCCCCCCGGGCTGCTTTTACATCAGCTCCCTTTAATATTTTTAAGAAAAATCTTTAAAAGCTGCCTCCCCCCCCCCCCCCCCCCCCCCCACGCCCCAAACCAAAGGCAGCATTGAGCGTGTAACATAACTAGTGAA